>NC_040030.1:13765697-14133037 GCF_000972845.2 Larimichthys crocea
TTATTGCTTTGAAGCTGTCCACCTAACGATTTAACAACTATGTTGTTTGATCGGTTCACCTCTGCTGACGCTGCAGAACAGGATAAAGTGCACATATAGTGCAAATCATAAAAACCTCGGGGCCACATCACAGTCCATGATGTCACGGCTGTCAGCTGGAAAAACACGTCTTCCACATTCTGTTTGGGATGTGACTGCTTCACAGCATCAATCCATGTCATGACATGGACAGCTATCATTTGGAGTGTGGGCAGCTCCCTTCTCTTCTCTCTTTAATAAATCACCATCGTCAAGAAACCAGGAGAACACCAGTGACTCACGTCAACTTCAGTAGTTTAGCAACTGTGTCACAGAAACTTGAGTGCAACACTTGTCCCAAAATTCACTTGTCCCAAAATCACCTGCAACGAGACGTGCGTTTTTATAAAAAAACTTACTTAGCGTGGAGGAGCGGGGTCGAAAGGTGGATGCTGTGCGCCGTACACATGCTGAATGCTGAGGAGGAAGAGAAGAGGAGAGGCACAAATGAATGAGCTAATCATTAACAGGCTGTCGAGCTAGCCACGTTAGCTTCTCGTCAGCCAAAACACACGTCAGCTGAAGGCATCAAAACTACGACCAGGTGCGATGAAAAACCACTTTAACACGTCGTGAGGCCACATGCGCCCGCTGTGTCAGACGCTACTGTGTCATTAGTTACATTGCTCAACTGTTAGCTCGCTGTTAGCGACGTAGCTCTAGCTCAGCTTAAACGCGAGAGGTGTGAACCTGTGTGTGCGGGCTCACGCCACAGACATTTGTGTGTGTGTGTGTGTGTCACATAAGAAAGGGTGAAGCTCCCACACTCTGTGTAATATGTCGGGTGTTTAGGTGAAGCGAGAGAGTTAGTGAAGCTAGCCTGCGCTAAGCTAGCCGCCAAGAGGGAACACGTCACTCACTGCCGGGAACCTTCGCTGCGTTTCTTTTCCAGAACTGTTTTTTATTCCCGTCAGTCGACATTTTCCCCTCTACGACCCCCAACCAGCCCCGGACACAAACACGCGAACGCTGTCGTTCTCTGCTTAACGTGAAATGTGTGTTATTTATCACCAGGTCCCCCTCCTCCAAAAACTCAGAAAGCTGCCATGTTGTACTGCCTAATCGGCAAAGCAAGCGCCGCCGCGTTGGCGGACCGACGACGCTTCCTCCTTTGTGAGCCAATCACAAGTGAGAGCCGCTGCTAGGTGGCGTGAAATGCTGCTGACGTCACGGTGCGCCGTCTTTTGCTATGTTGACCGAAAACTACAAGCAGAATTACATTTAAAAAAAAGTATTATTTATATATATATATTTATAATATATATAATTATATATATATATATAATATATATCTATATATTAATATAATATCAAAAATACTACATAACGCATATATATCAAAATTCCTTGACATTGATAACAAATGTACCTTTTGTTAAAACCGAACCCGAAAATGTAACTCATTTATTTTATGGTTGCCCGTATAGTAGCACATTTTGGAAAGAACTTGAGAACTATATATTGTGTAAAACAAAACATAAAATCGGCATTGAGGGGGGAAAAAAAACATTATTACTTATTTTGAATACAAAGAAAATAAACTATGTATTGTCAACCTCTATATTGTATTAGGGAAATTTCACATCCATAAATGTAAATTTCAAGATTCATCACCATCATTTATTTTTCATTGAAGTTGATTATTATTTTAAGTCTCTTGAGTTAATTACTAATAAAAAATGTCCATCTATAATGAATATTCATGCAGATATTTTCAACCAGTAACCTGTCACAACAGTTATAACCAGAACTTTATTTATATGTAAGATTACAAAGTCTGTCACGTCTAAGTTTTATTTCTGCTTTTTTGTTTTCATGCTCTTTTGATCCTTTATATTATCATGTAACTATGCCAATGCTATGTAACTATTGTACAATGTGAACTAGTATGACTGAATTTCTTACAAGCTGTGTCAAAAAGAGACCATCAGCATCAGGATCAAACCATTTACCACTACCACTTTCATAATAGTTTAAAGTAACGTACAAGCTGATGTATATGTAGTTTTTTAAGGTTTACAGTTATTCAGACACTGCAGGGTGTTTATAGCAAGAGGTTGCTGAATCGAACCCCAGTTAGGCCACTCTGCATGGAGTTTGCATTTTATCCCTGTGGCTGTGTGGGTTCTGGCCGAGTACCATGGCTTCCTTCCACAGCCTAGAGACATGCACTTTAAGGTGCAGTGTGTAAGATTTGGTGCCTTTCTTTTTGGTTTGTTACTTTAAAAATTCTCCTTTTATATCTACAGTGGGAGCAGGTCCTCTTTCATGGAGGCCGCCATGTTGAAACACCATGTTTCTACAGTAGCCCAGAACAGACAAACTAAATACTGGCCCTAGACAGGGCCTTTCAAGTGTTGTTTCTCCTTTACACTAGGAAGGTGAAGGTGATGTGAGGTGACTGCAATGCAAAGATTACACCACTAGATGCAACTCCACACACTGGACCTTTAATGGGTTAATTGGTGACTCTAAATTGCCTGTAGGTGTGAGTGTGTGAATTTCTTTGCCCTGTGATGTGAAGTGACGACTTCTCCAGTATCAGCCGGGATGATGAATGAATGAGATGCAAATCTGTTCTGGTCATAAAGGCCATATATTATATTATTCAGCTGTGTTTTACATCTCATCGTGTGGGGAGACAACATAAAATATGAAAATGTCATATTTGTTTGGGACTTACATCAGTTTTGTTTTCATATTTAAGGTCTTGTAAACCCTTTAACATATACAGTACTTCAGCTTTGGTTCTGGTTCTGGAGTTAAATATGTACACATATTTGCCTGCGTACATGGCTGTGAATTGAAGCCAATGCAAAAGTGTCAAAAGGTGCAGTTCCTCGAATGGCCACATGAGGCTGGCTACAGCCAATCTACATAAGTCTCCATGTTAAAATGTCCCTCCTTCACAACTTCACAGCACAAAATAAACATGTTTTGGTCTCCCCAGGCTGAGGCTTTTTTTTTTTTTTATTCACCTGTTTGATTTGATCCATGTCTTTGCTAATAGGGGGAAGAAGCAGGTTATTCTGTAAATAGAGCTCCCTGTATCTGACACACTGGACCTTTTTGACCTTTTGGAGGTGTGAACATGAAAATACACTCTTAATTTAATATTCAAAGCAGAAATTCAAAGCATAATATTCAAAGCAGAAAGTTTACTTTGACAACACCTCCTCTTCCTCCCTTCGTATTACCTGTCTCACACAAAGAAAAACATTGAGACAGGATAAACTACTTTTATGGTTGTATTATTTGCGTCATCCTAAAAGCTGCCCATGTTTACACTCAGAATAAAGCAGAGGTAATGATTTTGTGTCAGGAAAACCCAGTGTAGTCATCATGTTTGTTCTTGTTGTTGTTCGCCTCATCGCTGTTTGAGGGTTATGAAAGGTTGTTGTAATTATTTAAGTCTTCAGTCTGGAACAGTATGAAAGCACCTACCTGAGTCATGAATTACAGTGTGTGTGTGTGTGTGTGTGTGTGTGTGTGTGTGTGTGTTTGTCCAACATGAGGATGCAGTGTTTGTTCCACAGGACTGAAACAGACAGAATGAAAGAGCTCTCACTCTGTCACGTTTTCTCGGTACTGCAAATGTCATATATTCTGTTAGTGGAAAAGTGGTAACTCCCTTCCTCCCACAGTCCAAAGACATGCACTTAACCGGTTAATTGGTGACTCTAAATTGTCTGTAGGTGTGAATGTGAGTGTGAATGGTTGGTGTCTCTATTTGCCCCTTGATGAGCTGGCAACTTATCCATGGTGTACCCTGCCTCTTGCCCCAGACGTGTATAAGCGGTTACAGATAATGGATGGATGAAATAAAGCTTGGGTGGCATTTTTTTTAGCTGTAAGTTGCATAACATCGACCTGCTGTAAGCAATGTCATTTCTATTAGGTTATGACTTGTTGTTGGACAGCCCAGAATAGAAAGTAGGCCAATTTCATTTTTCACCAAGGAGTGAATCATCCTCTCTCATACACGATCTTCTCCGTAAGTCCCCTCTCTCCTCCTGAGCGCTCCGGCTGACACCGGCTCACTCACTCAACGCGCCTCAAACATCGGACACGTTTTGGTTTTTTGACGGGCCGTGACAAAGTTCTGATGAGAAATTGGACGACAGCGTTGAATAATGACAGGTCCGAGCGACAGTATGCAGAAACAGCCCAGGTTATTGTCAGCGAGGCTGTTCCAGAAACACAGACAGGTAGAAGTAGTTCTTAGTCGCAGTGTTTTGGCGTGGAAGGAAACAGAGAAGAGCAAGAAACGGAGCGGCAGCACCTCTCAGACAGGTGAGTGTTTTTATACAAAACAAAACAGCTTTTGTTTATTTCTTACAAGTTTACAAATATAAGACAACTATTACATATAAATAAATAAACAGGGGGACATGTATTTTCTATAAAGTACATACATTCGTATTTATAAGTGCATATTTCAGTATGGTAACCATTGTCACCCATGCACATGTCTGAAGCAGCTGTCTACCCATTTTGCTCTCCTTATCGGGATCACGCACATGTTGCGGGAGACGCGGTCAGGTCGTGTCGCTTCTGTAGCCGGGGTCTGCACACCGACAGGAGCAGGTCACACAGGTGGCTCCCTCAGTCAGAGTTAATTAGGAGGCTCTGCTCCTCACAAGCCAAACACTAGTAAGGGTTCACTGTTCTTTGATATGTCCCCCAGGAAGGAGTTCACTCATTCTTTCATGCAAGAGGTTTGAGAACATTTCCCATAATTAAGCTTTTATAGGAACTAAAACTAGCCTTTTTTTTACAGTTTGGTCAATGTGAGTGACTGAGTTTATCCGGGAGAGTTGGATAAGTAAAACAAAGAGGCAGAATAGTCTCAAAATGTAGGATATGGTTATTAAATTAGTGAGTTTTTACTATGTTTACAACTACTAATTATCAGGTGTCACTGCCCCAGAGATAACTGAGCTGACGCATATTTCTCCATGTATGGATATATAAATAAAACAATAACATAATTCACAAGAATTAGCCAAGTAATACCATAGTTTGTGACTCTAGGTAAGCAACCTATTAACATATAACAATTTACACTTTAACTAGCTAAAACATTTGTAGTTTTAATGGTGCAGCCAGTAAGATTTAGTAAAGCACTGGTCTGAAGTAGTTAGTAGCTATGACGATGTTATGAAGGACATCACACACTCTTAAGATAATAATGTGTTTATATATAATAGTTGCAACCCAGTCCAGGTTCAATCCCATCATGCATTGGAGTAATGGTCTGTCACTTCTCTTTACTATAACTGTTGTTGTCAACCAGCACTTCAAATTTTGGCCCTTTGCATCAGAGGACTTCCACTTAACTTAATCCAGATGTCCACATATAACCTCCTGAGGCTAATGTTTGTTCATCTAGATGAGTTCTCTGCTCTGCAATTACTGTACCATATCAAGTGGAGTGATCACAGCTGGTGCTGCACACTTCAAGTTTAAACCTGGCCATTGACCTTCCTCAAAGTGATATGAAGTACCCTATAATAAACTGCCATAAAGACTTTCATTTATTGAGACAGTGTTCACCCTGGCTACATCAAGAGCTGCACCCTAGGGATCACTGTGACAAGAGCGGGTCAGTTTACCATGGACTTAAGGCTCAAACAAGAACTATTTTCCAGTAATAAATAACTAGCTAGTTCAACATCAAGCACCACTGTTAAATAGAAGGAATAGAACCACGTTTGTTCAAAGAAAATCAAATGCCTTGAAGTGCTGAAGCAAGCAAAAGTGGCTAACTTTATTGATCTTATCCAGTCTTATCCAGTGAGTGGAGTGTGGTTATTATTAGCAGCCAATAGTCTAGTCAATCAGTGACTGTAGTAAAGACGGGGTGGTGGTGACAGGAATATTCCCTGAAGTCTTTGAACCGACTCAAACTAAATAAACGCTCTATTTCTGGACTCCATGTGTTTTACATGTTGTTGACTTACTTCAGTATTGAAGCTGCCTCAGGCTAATTGGTGACATTACCTTGAGATATTTGTTCTGGTGTTCCCTTAGCTGCATGATCACAGGTTTAGTGTCCTTGACAGCAGAAATAATGCAAACAATTAAGTAAGTCAGGAGCAGAAAGGATTATTTTTCTTTGTCATTTAAAACATCATGTACTAATTGGGACAACGCAAGCTGAGATATCAGGAGAAGTATAGTAGGTAACATGCTGGTTGATACAAATGTGGCACTTCCTATCAAGAAAAGTCAGGGAATCCACTGCAGCATTTCAGAAGACAGAAAAAGCTAATCCCAGCAGAAAATCATGCAGTGTGACTCAAATGTGACAGGTCTTCCTCCGCTCATTTTTACCCAATATATTTTCCCTAACATCAAGCTGACACAAATGTGCCATAAATGCCAAGAGGAATTGTTATGAGCGGTAAACATCACTCTGGTCTAGATGCGTTGGTTCAGACAACATTAGCGGATGCTACTGCTTCATATTAAAGTGGATTTGGTCGAATCAGAACATCCGTCAGTCAAATGTGCTGAGTAGAGAACACAACAGGGTATCCCAGTCAGGACTGTTATTTGTTTGCACACGGAATCGCTCTCAGACACACAAACAAAATCCAATCACTGAGATGGCATGGCCCCTGAGCCTAGAGCAAATCTTATGTCCACATAATGCCTGAGTCACTCCTCTGATACAAAGCACGACCCCATCTTGGAGGAAAATCTAGAATAAATCATGGCATATGCTTTAGAAAGCATCTCCCCTTTCCTGCAAATCACCATGCTTAGCGGGTAGCACTTCCTCAGGCCCTCTAAGCCTGGATATCTCTCTTGGCCAGGAGAGGTTTTAGATATTCGCTTTCCCATATGGCAGAGCTGGATACAGATCCAATGTGTTACAGTCAAGGATTTACTTATAGCGATACTAGAAGTATTGGAAATCAGGCTGAAATAGGGTATCAGCATCTGAGAATTTCCTCTGTAATAAAATCCACATATAAGAAGTAAAGAAGCAAAACAAACTGCATGAATTTGTTTATCAGGCACTCGTAGAACTACAAGTCTTAAAAGATTTTAGAAAAATAAGACTACAGCTATGCAAACCTCATCATTTACAATGATGTCGACAATTTAAAATGAAATAAGACAAAACAGATGAGAAAGAAAAATCATTTGAAACAGTAACACATTGAATCAGAGGGTTTTGTGATCCTGCTTCTAAATTGTTCATAGGTTAGTAGAGTATTGATTTTTAGCGCGTGTGTGGAAGATCATCCCTGGAGCCTGGGCAAAAAGGCTGACATTCCAAATTCAGACTGATCTCTGGAAACTGTAAGCATAAGGCATTCATTTAAGCAAGTTTGTTTGAATCCCAAATTCCAATCAAGCGACACTAAAATGTAAGTTGGTCGCTTTACAACAAGGACTAAATTAGATTAATAAACAAGGATATAAGTAGAAACAGATTACCAATGCATATTACCCTTCTCTGCCAGTAAAGACCAATCCTTTCCGTCATACAGGAAACAGTGGTGAGTACCATAGATATCACATGTAATAAATCTGAGGGTGAAAAGATAAGGATTTTAGAGCAGAAGCGATTCTAGAAATACGTATAGAGGAACTAGTTCTGTTTCATTAGCATAAAGATATATATATATATATATATATACACACATACACACACACACACACACACACACACACACACACAGGCAACATTTTACTCAAAACCACATATGTCAACCTCATGTTGGGGCTTGAGTAAAAGTCAGGGGACCACCAGAGTCACTAGGATTCACCATTTGCGGACCATGAACATCTGTTTAAAATGTTAGAATTTAGCCAGTAGATATAGAGCTATTTCACTGGTTAATTTTTACTTTTTCATAGCACTTGGAAAGTCATTAGGTGTCATCCTCTTGGGATCATGAATGTCTATACAAATTATCATGGCAATGTATCTAATAGTTGATGAGATATTTCCAAACTAGGGGACACAGTGATTGACATTGTCATCCCAAGAGCCATGTTGCTAGAGTGGATAAAAATCCAAAAGCAGCCCATAAAAATAGAGATAAAGTTCCTTGAGAAAGTCAGGGTAATTTTACCTTTCACATTGAAAATAATGACTTGCATTGGCTGGTATTTTTGGCACTGGTAGTGAACTAGCGGTATCATTGCACCCCTAGTGACTGTTCTGTTATACCTTCCACCTTTGCTGTCCTTTTCTCTCCATCTGTTTGTCTAAGCATTGGCTTAACAAACCCATTGTGCCTGGGAGAAATCCACATGTCTTCTTTGACAGCTCACTGCCATGTGTACCCAGCCAGATCTGTGCTTTGTAATCTAAAGCTGGTGCTCAATGCACAGCCCTGTCTGTACATTGAGAGACGGCTGCAGAGGGAGGGAAAGAGATACACAGAAATAAACACTGCCAGAAAACGACAGCTGGAGATTGGGTAAACTGTGGTTTATGCTGCATTACTGGCAGCAATACAGGCCCTTTCATTATATTGATTTTATTTATTTACCTGCAGCTTGGGTCAGTAGGAGTAAAGAGTAGGAACTCTGAACTAATGACACAATGAATCAATGACCTGAATAATATGGTTGAGTGACAGAGAAATGCACAACTTTCCTCTCCATGGTAGGACATCGATCCTGTTTGGATAATAACTCGTGTTTTTGGATATATTGCAGTACAACCCATTAGTAACTCATATTTAGCATGGGCCCAAATATGCTTAGGTGTTATGTTGCATCATCTAACAGCATTAACAGTTTTGTCGGCTTCACACCTTCAGTTTTTATCCCCTCTCTTGCACCCGTGTTGCATGTCACTTGAAATACAATGTGTAAAAACAGGAATGACATAAAAAACATAAATAGTGTGGAAAGGCCTAAAACGCAAGCATTTCCTTAAGCTTGTGCTGGCTTGTCCCCTAACACGTTGTCAGTGCCAAACCACAGTAACAATAAAGGGATTACATACTGATCCACTGTGTAAAGGGAGGGGTGCAGAGAACAACAACAGAATATGAATATGATGACAGCTTGTTTTCAGAGGACTAAAAGAAGGTGAGTCTAGGGGCTGTGCTGTCAGAAATATCACATAAACAATCTCTTGTGTACACATACTTGAATGCATAGAATATACTGAGTTAACACCAAATTCTCTCAGATCATCTCCAAATCTATCCTACACTTCGTCATTTTAGATTTGAGCTGATGAGAGATTGCCCTAGGTAGGATATCTTCAACACCCATGTGAGATGTCAAAGATGTGACATGGAATTCACAGACGTTAAGAGGCATTATGTAAGAAAACCAGTTTTCTCAGTGGAGCCCTGTCAGGTGGGATGCCACCCTGTTTTAGGGAAGCAGGATTAGCAGGATCATGAATCCAATCAAAACATTGTTCATAGAAGACACAAAGTAGTCTCTAAACTTTGAACCAATTTAGACTGAACTTGAGGTAGTGTTACTTAACATGGAGTTGGAGGGACCAAAATTTTAAATAGTACAAATACATCTTCTGAATTAACCTATTGTCCAATTAGCTACCAAGCTAACAACTTTGTTAACTGACAGTCAACACTCAGACTCATGACCTTTTATTAAATGATGTACAATCACAAGAACAAAATGCCAAACTGGAGTTAAAAGCACAGCAGAGAGAAAATGGAAGAAGCTCAGGGAATTATTGTGACTTCCAAGAAAGAAATCATGTTGTGCCACATAGGGTTCCCCCCAAGCTACAACCTTTTGTTCACCAAAACATACAATTCTGCATAACCTTTTCCTGAATGTGTGTATCTGCCAGAATGAACAGCAGCTCTTCTTCAAACCATGCTCTTGAATTACATGGTTAGTATTATTTCTACCAAAAGAGCCGAATTTAATGACCTCCTAAGCTCCTAAATATCCCATTTCCTCTATTATTATAGGATACAATTATTGCAAAGACCAGTGGCTCTTAATCCTTGTTGAGTACTGCTGGATTTTGGCCTTCTATCCATCTAAAGGGCCACTTCACTGATTTTTTTACTTTATTCCAATGTCATTGTCTTATATGACATACTTCAACAAACTATGACACTAGCCAGTGCTTTATGGTGCTGGCAGGCTCATCCAAATCCTACGCCTGGATGACTAACAGGAGTTTTCATCTCAGTCATTGGATAACTGGATGACTTATTTTTCTGCGGTTAAACTGGTCAAAGTGTGTTAAAATATGCAATGTATGACGAGCGTAATTTTAAGGAGTCAAAAGCCGAAAAGTTTGGTTACCACATGCAATCATGTGGAATACAGATTCACAGATTGTAAAAATCTGCTAACTGATTTTGGCCTTTTAACAGATTACAACAGTGCAATGCAGGTGTTAATCCATCTCATGTGGTCAGAATGGAAACCAGTAGCACCCTGAGCCCTGAGGACTTGGATGTTTCTGGCTGAGTAGAGAAAGGCACTAACAATGCCAGAGTTAGGGATTATATTCACACTCGGGGCAAAGCAATACACTGCCATTGCCAGAATTTGAGGTCGCTTCCCTGTCTTGCATATTGATAGAGTTTCCCATTCCAGGAATAGGGAATCATTCTCTTTGTCCCTATGCTTTACCTTATTCACCATGATTGTGTCTTTGACGTTTATCTCCATAGCAGTCAACCTTGTCAGGTTTCAGTTCAGGCCTTAGTTTCCCGACATAAGAGCTTTAGGGTGATTACAATTATGTATCAAAATGCACCTAATACAAATGTTGGACAGTTATATACCACTGAAATAAGATCCATTTGCCTACTAGCAACTCTCAGGCTCAATAATTAAAGGAACAGTGTGTAGGATTTATTATCTACATTGAGATTATAGATTTAACTGACTACGCTAATGACCCTACCTAGAGTTGGTGTTTAGTTTGTCCATTCTAGGCTACTGTAGAAATATGGTGAACTCTGTGGAAGAGGTGGGTGACATCAAGACATAAAGGCTACATTCTAAAGTAAACAAAACATAAGTGTTATTTTCAGGTGATTATAAACTAATGACAGCTAAGAATATTATATTACATTTCTGCCATATTCTGTAAATAGAGCTCCCTAAATCTTACACACTGGACCTTTTAAGACATTCTTGTTTATCTAATCTGTGTAAAGTCTATAGTGGAACTATATATCTTGTCCGGGTATAATGACTTTCTGGTTAGTGGATTTTGTTGTTTTGGACAGGGCCAAGCTATCCAGGTTTAGATATCACATCAGTTGGAATCGTGTACAGCCTATATATTTATAAACAATATTTTTGGCATATTGGAGGTAGTCCCCCCACACACACACACACAGACACCTTACATGGTTAGAACACTATGGGTTTATATGAAAACGATATCCAATATCACCTGGCATTCTCAAGTGTTTACATTGGGCTCTGCTGGGAATCATGAGTCAGTAACACAAACACAAAGCGTCACGCTCCAGTTCACACTAATTTAATCACTTGTGCCTTGAATATTGTTGAAGTGACAATATTAATGTTTGTTTTTAATTCTGAGTGATTTATCTAGTTTGCCCTTTTCATGGCTGATTATTTCATTTTTTTTCTCTTGGAGACGTCGTTCTCTTACACCTAATTGTCACTTCTAAGTCTTTTATCTGGAGTAACTAGCTGAAGCGGCAGTAATGTCAAATGTGGCCACAGATGTACAATGAACAAACATACAAAAACAAATCATAAATGTCATTCATTCGAAAATGTTTGCTGGAAATATAAGCTCCCCTCTCTATCAGTGTTTTTAAGTATTGCCATAGCTTTGCACCAACAAAACAAACATTTGAATGCTTTCTTCAAAGTGCAGAACAACTTCCAGACATAAGAAAATAAACCCTTCTGAAAAAGAAGTCTCTTTGCAGGTAGCAGACCTCTTCAGCTCCCAGTAACTCACTGAGCCCGGTGGTATGAATAGGCAGCACACACTGGCTGACTGCTAAGATTCTTTTCAAGCACAAAGAAAAGTATGTCAGAGCAGAGCAGAGAGGATCTGCGTTGTATGGCCGAGGGCTTAGCATGTAGCTTAGGGACTGCACTGAGCTAAAAAGTAGGGAATTTGTGTGTGGCTATGTGTGGGATTATTGTGTACTTGTGCGTGCATATCTTGAGTGTGTGTGTATTTGTATGCCTCAGTGAGTGTGTGTGGTGGGGTTATTGGAGCAATGGTAAAATGTTGGAATGTCAGCCATTGTTTTCAGATCTTTCCCTAACACAGTTCACTGGGATTGCTGGCTTTGAGCTTGTTTCTAGGGTCAATTTGGCCAAGTTGTACTGACTCAATGATGAATGTTGTCTTTTTGTCTTTGACAGACGTAGATTTGCCAATAAGGCTAACACAGAGAAAAGATTTCATGCATTTTTCATTTTTTTTTTCTTACCGTAACTGTGGGAGCTTAAGATAACAAACATGCAAATTTGTAAGATGTGAGATAAGTTATTCTAATATATTCCACAGGGTGTTTTGGCACAACTCACAAAAGTTTGGCGTTCAGATATGAAATAAACAGCAAATGTAAGATTTTCTGTTGAATTATCTCGCATCTAAAACAGTCTGTTGTAATCAAAATGCAACATTTTACCAAAGATAATATGCTTCTGCTTATCAGTGTCATGAAATGATTCTTGACATGTCAGACCATTCTCATCATACACCATCATCATCTATTCTGTCAGCATATCTAAGTGATAAGTCAAACTATCGATATAACATGTTTGCAGAAACAACTATAAAACTAGATATGAGTCTCGGCTATCTCCCCGCAAGGTTTCACTGTTCATAATCCCATTCATGTGCGTATAAGGTGTGCTTAAACCAACATCTTAAACAAACTTTGTATTACTGTAAACAAAAAGACTTACTGTAAACATCCACATGTGTGAGCTGTATGGCATATTTAACAAATTGTCTTTGTCAATAATGAGACATTTAATATTGACAAAGAGAATCAGGTTAACCGGCCTTTTTTTGACATGTCAGAGTAAGAAATGGAAGACAACCGAGCCATTGTTAAAGTGTCTGACCACGTTGCTTTTCCTAATATTACATGTCAAAATGTCTGCTGTAAAAATACTTCTCCGTCTAGTACCTGAGGAAAAGCTTCAAATTGAGCCTGTTTTTTTCTGACAAGCAGCCACTGTGTAGTAGTGTAAATTTATGGTAAATGCTAAAACTTGGTGTAACAGCAGCACAAGACGACAGCCATAAAGTCAGCAAAGTGACTCGGTTATATCATTTACACTGCACTATCTAAAGGTGGCTAATGTGAGCTAATCTTAGCCACCGGAAGCTACTGGTCATACCAGGACATGTAAGGCTATATCACCAAAACTCTAGTTCATATCCATTTGGAGAGACCAGTCCGGTACATGGTAACTTAGTAAAAGGAGCCTCTACCAAAAACATTAGCCAATGATAACTCTTCATTCCTAAGCAGCTTTACTGTGAACAGAAATTTCATTGCGTTGCATGCAGATACAGCTACAGTTAGACCTTTGCAGTTGTTTAAAGCAGTGTTGCCAACTTAACGCCTTTGGACCCACTGTTCATTTGTAGTTCTAAATTGAGTGTGAGTGTGTTTGTTTTTACTCACACACGTCATTTAGTGACTTTTAGGACAGCCAATATCTACTTTCCTTATTGAGGAGCTGGCAATACTGGTGTACGGTAGTTGACGGAGGTAGTTTCTCAAACTCAAAGTTACACTCGCCAATCATGAATTATAGTGCATGACAGTGCTCTGTGGTTAGCACTGTCACCTCCATAATAAGGTTTTAATCTGTTCACAAGCTCTCTCAGTGTTTCGTGGGTTTCCTCTGGGTTTTCTAGTTTCTTCCCTCAGTCCAAACGGGATGCAGGTGACGTGAATTGAAAGCTCTAAATATTACTTCACTGTTGGCTGAACAGGATAAGTTAAAAATGGATGGAATATATAAGTCACAATAACTTTCGGTTATCCATTAAATATTTTAATTCAACACCAACAATCACTTTGGCAGACCACTAGGTGCCATATCTTAAATAGTTGGAATGAAACTCCTCAATCTTGCCCCCCCGGAATAAAGCCATTACCCACATGGCAATAACTCTTCCTATTTGTCAAAGTGTGAATATCGATGGCCGTAAAGGTATTCATGCCTGCATGGTGCATCATTTTTATTTCAGAAAGAAATGAAATCCTATTCCCTCAGACTCCCAGGAGAGAAATAATATGTCATGCCTCCCTCCCATCCATTTCGCCATATCAGCTGAATAAATTTGTAGGAGAGAATGCCTGCATGTGATGCACTTGAAGGGGTCAGTTAAACTCATTGCAAGTGATATTGTCCTTTCCTTGTGCAAAGTGCACTTTGGAATTTGTTCCGTCAGTAGAGTAGCTATCCTTTGTGCTTGAACGCTCTCGATTTCTGGATTTAAATATGCAAACTGTTCACAAGGCAAAGCTATATTGTGTATCTAGTGTAGAAAACTGAGGCATCACCTCTGTAGCACTGAGTTGCACCTTCTTTTTCTTTTCTTTTTTTTGCAGTTTTCCATGGTCACTTGTATGAATATAAGAACAAAAACATTTTCCAATAATTACCTTAATTTTCCTAAACTCTATCCTTAAAGCACAGTAAAATAATACCTATTAAATCATTTGATGTCACTTAGCAGCTCTTTATAGCGGCTTAGCCACGAGGTACCAGATCACACCACAGGCTACTTAACAAATTCTGTTCATGAACAGTCCATTCAAACACCGCCAGCATCTTTCATCCAGAAGTCACTTTAAACTAGCAGCCTGAATCCCGTCCCTGTGGGAACGGAGAACAAGAAGATGCATTTCCTTCCCAAACAGTCTCCGGCTCTCTCAGGATATGGCTTTGTTATTCCTCCCATTGATTTTACTGTTTGTGAAATCAATAGTCGGCTGCCATTCTAAGGCCATCTTAAGACAATATGTCTTGTAACTAAAGTGGACGAAGCTGATGTAATTTTTTAAGGTGAAACCTAAACTTTCTCAAACCTTCACTCATTTATTTTTGGCTCTTTGAGGCAGTGGCTTAGCTACAACACTACTATATTATAAGCTTTGAAGGTAGGATAACTCATTAGATATTTGTAGTCATTGTCATTTGATTAATGTTACTCCAATATTGACTCTACTTATAGCTCTGTTTTGATCTCCACCAACTCCTGAGAGAAATGTTTGGACCATTAACTGCTGAATCTTCGACTTTTATCAGCTAGTTACAAACTTTGTCTGTCTTCTCTTTGTCTGTGTGCCATTTGGTGCTGGGCAGGAAGCGTCACTGAAACAGCTGCCCGTTACATCTGGAAATTAGACTAATGAGGCTGATGAGAGTGGTTAGACTGAATCAAAACAATAAGCAGTAAAAGTTGTGAGCCATAAAACCAAAACACTGATCTGGAACAAGCTCTGAAGAGGGGAACTCGAGAGTCGAGTGATGTTTCTTTGTGGGCTTGTCTATGAGCAACCAGTTTGACATTCCACATGGTCATGGGATCCATTATTCAAATATTGATGACTGCAGCTTTAATGACCTTAACATATATGATACAGTAAATGCTTTTGTGAACCAGTTTCTCAATGTGTAACCATGTCCATGTAAGAATTTATTGTACAGACTAACTATGCCAGCAGAACAGCACAATGCTTTTATTAATGTGTAATACAGCAGAGTATGAAATATTAATTTATTAATGTCTCTCCAGCACACAGCCATGCTGTCCAGGTGTGTGAGATAGTGGCTGTCCGCAAGATGAAAGACGATGACCAAGACAGCACTGACACCAGGAGGAGTGATAAAAAGGAAAAGCAGCTCTCTCAGCTGTATCCCCATGCATTCACAGGTATAAAAGTTATACTGATATACACATTTAAAAAGGGACATTACACTGATTTTACGTGTCAACGTCAGTTTACCTGCCAAGCTGAGGTCTACCTGGTCTTCCGTGGTTATGGAGAGTGTCAGAGAAAATTACAATCTGCATTATGGGAAGTGTAGGATCCAGCATTTTGGGGCTTGACCCATATAATTGATCAAAAGACATGATATCTGAGCTTTTTGCTTACATCTTTAACACGTCCTGCATCTTTCTGGAAGAGCTGAAGTTTCCTTTCACTTCCCATCAGTGTCACTTTCATTTTACTGTAGTAGGTTAATGTCACATTACATTTACATTTTGGGTGTGCCAACTCCACCAGTCACAAGTGATCTGACACTAGAAATAAGCCCGTAGACATCTCCACAGAGCCGCTCACAGCTTAGCTGACTAGGTCTAATATGGCAGCATGCCAGTGACTTATGGGCTAATGCTCAATTTTGAGCCATTAGATTATATCCAAACATGATCGGATTTCCATTATTTATCACAGGAAATTCCCACTATCTGTGAAAACTTGGCATCAAAGACACACTCCATCATTTACATCCTGATTATGTAACTTATTAAAGGATGATTTAACACCCACTCTGAACGCCACTGTAAGTACGAGGTACTGTGAGAGATCTGGGCGGGAGAAGTTGCCTGAAAAGTTAACTTTTCTATCAGATGAAAAGAATGCTAAGTGCGATAATTTGACTTTGACAGCAGTTTCACTCACTAAGCATTTCAAAGTGCTTAGCGTGTGAAATTTTGGTCCTTAATGTAAACATTTCAGTAATGTTACCTAACAGGATATTGTGACTGCGACTTCTTCATGTCTGACTGACCTTTCTGGCGAGGATAAAGCTTACACTGTAGTGAAGCCGGGTAGCAGTGAATGAAGACAATGGAAAATGAGTAAATGCACAGAATACGATGACGTAAAAAGACCTGCCCTAGAGCCCAAAAATACTATTATAGGTCACAGACTATAATGGGAGCTTCACAGCGATGCTTATCTGTGAAGGTGAGGCTTTATTTAGCACATTTTGTGTTATCACCTGAAATCAGATGATGAATTTTCTTGTTCTGATGACACCATCTTTCTTCTGCTGATGCTCCTACTTTCCATTATTGCTGTAAGATCTATGGGGCGTTAGTAAGTGGAGAGTAACAGAAAGGTTGAAGGTTCAACCCTTCAGCATGCAGCGTGCGTCTGTCAGCAAACTTGACCTAAAAATGTCTGAGTGGAATTTAAATGTAAGCCACTGAGAACAGAAAATAAATCTGCAATCTCTTTTTCTTTTTTTGTTTCTCTAGTTTCCTACGTTACAAGGACAAGGCCACACCAGTGGCGGTGCAGTGATGTCACATTCCACTGTGCCAATGAAGGACTTTGCCAGCAGTGGGTCCAAGTCCTCAATGAAGAACTGTCATTACTCAGTATGTACTGTATAATGATGTCCACTAACATATACTATGAATCAGTTTATTGACTAGGGGCCATAAAAATACTACGTGCTCAGAATCTAGCCCCGTCATTAAGCTGCACTGCCCAGAGCCAAAGGTCAGATGAGTAACTCCAGGATAAGTGTATTCAGTAGCACATTGGTTGCATGAAAAAGCTAATAGTGGGAATTACATTCATACACTGTCGTCCATAGTGACATTTTGGGAATGATTGGTCCATGCCAAACATTTAGACTTCTTTTTAATGGAGTTTAGAAATCCCTGTTTCTAAGCTGGATTTGTCAAATTGGACACAAAGATACTGTACAGTATATTCTGTCAAGGTTTGTGAGATCTAGAGCCGAAAACAGAACTCAGACCAAAACTGTAAGATCAGAAAAGTCACAAGTTTATGTCACAGTGAGATAAGAGAACCCAAAAGCAGACATGAAGGTGAACAAAAAGTAACTTTATCGACTTATGGAATCGGTAGTAAAACACAAAATAACATAAGGCAGGTGGGAAGTCCAGGCAAAAACAAATTAAGCCCCAGAATCCAAGAATGAGCAACAACACGGAGAAAAGCACCAAGATGGAACAAAGTACTGAGGAACATATACAGAACTCAGAAACAAACACATAGCTGAGGAATGAACACAGATGAGCCACACAACTGAAACCCAAGAAACACAGAGACACAAGACACAAGAGAAGGCATGATGAGGAGACACAGATAAAAACCATGGCAGTTTATACAGATGGATGGTTGGTAGAAGTTGAATCTGGCAAACCCTGGGGTGAAAAGATGAGGTAGAGTCTCGATTGGTATACGAGGTGTGCAGGTTGCAGCAGGAGGAGGATGATTAGATGGACAGGCACACATACACAAACAACCACAGAGAAAGAAGGACAAGACACTGAGCAGAAACACAAAGGAAGCCGGAAACAAGAAACTACAGGAAAAAGCAGCCAGACCATGACGTGTTCTGTATGGAAGCTTCAGGGTGTTCACAGCTTTTTATTTCTATTTTAATAGCTGACAGCAACATACACGTGGGATATACAATCCAATCTTTTTCTGAGTGGTTTATGGACTACATTATTGGGACATAAGTTACTGTAGCACCGAAGGAAAAGCTTCAGCTGCATGACACTGCCTCCAGTCACATGCTGCCACATTGTGTCTATCAAATGGTTAAAAAAAAAACACCAGGCTAAGCTGTTTTAATGTCACATTGCCATCTTTACAAAGAAACATTGATTAAACTCCCCATGCTGGTAAGTATAATTAAACCATATAATTACAATACTTGAATAAATGTGTCACTTTCCACCACTGTCGTCTTTTTTCCCCACATTTAACAAAGTCATCATTCAAGACAAGCCCTACTGCAATGTAATGAGCTGTTCTACGCCCCAACCAGACTGTAAAGAGAGTGTGCATTATTGTCCATGAAATAAACATTTCATTCTCTTTAGGAGTATCAATGTCCTCAGGAGAGCCCAGAGGCAAATATCCAATAGAGTTTGCCTTCCTGCATTTTTCTTCGAGACAGTATCTAACAGGCACAGACATAAAGAATGGAGCCAGTAACAACAGTCTGATAAAACATATAAATGGTTGTATTGCAAACATTAAAAGAGTATAGCGTCGGATGAATATATCTTCGGCTGGCCTGGACATGGAGCATGAAGAGGATGTCTGTATTATGGCCAGCTTACTGTCCAGATCTAAGGATCTGTCTCCTATATGTTCACATGCTTTTTAAACTCTGGACTGAAAATGGAAAAAAGATTAAATTAGATTAAATTCTGAGACGCACGGCAAAATTCTATAATTACCATTTTATCTGCCATTTGGGGTTGAAAAAGGATACACTTGAAAATGTGACAAATTTAATGTTTTCCAATGATGTATCAACACATTACATGACCATTAAAATGTTATTATACTATCAATCACGATATATTGACCTTTATTACATGTTTGATGTAGCTGAGGAAAACAGTGTTTTACCCATTTGGAATGGTCTACTTGGCTGCAGGTTTGATGGCAGGATGAATCAATTGCAGAAAATTAACTAATCTTCCACAGTACACCTTTACATCACCCATTGGCAATCCATTTATGTAATCTAATGGCGCTTTTGTCTTATTGCCAAACAATATCGCACCCTATATTTCTTTGTGCTCATTTAACACTTGATCCCAATCCATTCATTTTCAGTTTGAACAGCTGCTGTATCTCAGTTTGTTGTCCTAAACGCAGTCTTCCACGACATAAACAAGCCATTTAGTATTCTCCATCGCAGCACTTTGTTGGTTTATCACCGAATGATGCAGCACCTTTGAATTGCTTCACACTCCTCCTATAGTCAGTCGACACACCATTTATTTCTAGTGCACCGCGTTTTGGGCACCAGTCAGTTTGACTGAGCATTTTGAGAAAGGTCTCTGGTTAATGAAAACTTCATCAAGCAATTGTCAGTTACACATTTGTAAGAAGAAAAAAAAAAAAGGTAAACACTCAGCATTTTTAATGACTATCTCATGTCTCTCCCTCACTTTGCAGCCAACCGACCGAAGAGCCTCCTGGTCTACATCAATCCCTACGGGGGAAAGCAGCGCGGGCAGCGTATTTACGAGCAGAAGGTGGCTCCACTGTTTCACCGCGCCTGCATCACAGCCGACGTGATTGGTGGGTTCCCATCAGGAGCGTTTTTTTAACATTTACATAAAAAATGAGCCTCGATGGCCACCATATAGATCTGCACTGCCACTGTGGCCTCTCACAGGGACTGAAGAGGCTTGCGAGGATATGATTTGGCTTATGGTGCCATTAATCACGCCAACACCTTAATGGAAGCTGTGATAGTTGATAAGCTTGGGTATCCAAACACATCTATTATTCAATAAGTGTTTGCTACAGCAACACATAGTCTGGGGTACTGATGGACCATCAGAGTGAATAGTATTCACTCTGGGCTTCCTACAGCTGCTATGAAACGCAGGATTGTATTTGTGTCGATATTATACAGTATTCCTGGTAAACAGACTTCCTGTTGAAATATTGTTTTTATTTTTGTGGGCGCTGGGCTCATTTTGTGGGCTAATATACTACAGCTGAATTAGGCTGTTTTGTGCCACTGTGATTTTGCTTTTTCCAAACATTAATCTGCATGACAGGCTCCTGTGAATGTTTCAAAAGTGCAGTTATTTTCCTCGTCTCGTATTTCAAAATGCCAGTAATAGCTTGCTTGTTCTACTAGTCGAGCCACAGAGTTATTTTGTCTGTACTTTCTCTTTCATTGAACCTGTGCTAAAGCTTGCCATTTGATTTGTTTCCATAGTTACAGAGCAGGCCAATCATGCCAGGGATCACTTGAAGACAGAGGCCAATCTCGATAAGTATGACGGGTGAGTACTCAGGCTAGATAGCTGCTGTTTTCAGGCTTTCAACCCTTATTCTTCACCATGACATAGAGTCAACTCTTGTCTGTTCATATTCTTCTAAAGCCGTTGAGAGATTCGCCCATGAGCTGTGTTTCAATTATCACATATTAGGAGATTGTTATGAGGCCCTGTTGTGCTGTACTTTGTGTTTTGTCAGATAGTAATCACTGAGACAAAGCCCTGTGTGTTTCTCACCCTTAACCAGTGTCATTGTGATCTCAGACTTTGACCTGCATTTCCTTGTACAAAGTTACATTTATTTTATTTTCTTGAATGTTTTTTTCCCCTGTATTTCCTGGGGTGTTTCAGAATTTCTCAACATTTGGCAGATAAACAACAGGAAACATACTGGTGTAGCAAACAGATACTGTTTTTTTTAATATATTTTCTGTTATGTTCAGAACTTTTTCTTTAACCTCATTTCTAGTGTGGCCTCCAAAGTTGCAAAGTCTTGTCTGTGTATTAGCCATGTCTTTGTATTCACATATTGTCCCTATTCTGTCTTTGTCTGCCATGGAAAATGCGAAATAAAACTAATAATGATGGCTATACTTACTAAATGCTAATGTCAGCATGCAGACATGAAGGCAATGAAAATGTTAACATTACGTAAAGTTATAATGTTGACCATGTTCAATTTATTTTAGTCTGTTAGCATGTTAACATTTGCCAATTACCACTTAACGCAAAGTACAGCTGAGGTAAATAGGATTCCAGCTTTTGGTGATCAAGTTAAAAATTTTACTGAAATTTTAACTGAAATTCTAATTAAGGTATCGCCAAAGTTATTACAGTTCATCCTGAGGGGAACATGGATGTGTGTATCAAATTTCATGGTAATCCATCCGATAGCTAAGTAGATAGGTAGAAGTTGAGATATTTTACAGGATAAGTGAAAACTTTGCTTAGAACAAAATTACATGGCAATAAAACTTAAACTTAATTCATGAAGACAACCCTAAAGGTGAGTATATGTGACTAACTGAGAAATCTGAACCTATGATAACCACAGAGTTTAAGTGAAGTACTGAGATAGACGGACCTTGTTTGCTCAGTTGCATGATAACATTTGAATCTAAGAGAAATAGAGCCATAAAATAGAAACTAATACAATGCTTTTGAAATATTTGATCTTAAGGAAGCTTGTAGACAGAGAATAGTAAAGGGCCCAGGATATATCCCTGTGGCGCTCCATGACTGAACTGGATTTTGTAGGTATACTGTCCCTATACACAGTAGGCCCACTCTAATGATTTAAATATTCAATTAAAATGGTCAACTGTAGCAAAAGCAGCACTTCTAAGATGTTTACAATGATTTTAGCTATGTAGCTGATCTCTTTTCTTGAGAACCACTTACAGTAACTGAAAGATTTTATAATCTATAAATCACTCACATAAGTTAAAGAAATTATGTTTTTAGCACAAATTGTACATGATACTGCAGTAAAGGACACATGTGAGGGTAAAATGTAACTGATATATGCCCAATATAAAGGGCATCAATAACATGAAAGGTTTTTCCTGCGGAGTGCCCCACCGCCTCCGGCTTCTGTTTATCAGATATTCAGTCCAGCAGAGCGGGGTTAGCGCCCATTATGCTTTTTACTCTGCAGTTCAAATTATTTATAGGTCCATTTCTGCAATGATATCAGATGATATGGACTTCAAGAAATGTAAGAAGTGTAATGCTGGATGGGTCAACATGTTATTCTTATGTATTGAAAGGTTTCACAGTTACATCCACTGCCCAGTCATATTGTTGTCAAGGTTTTCTGGCTCTATAGTTATTTTTCCTCATAAATCTGTGCTTTACTGCAAATACATGTAGATGCAGTTGAGCTCTGTGCCATCCACCCAGGCTACCCAAAACTATCCACAACAATGTTCAAATGTATCGCAGAACTAATGTCAAACTATCACAATTGTTGATATCATTTGTCTGTTCAGGGTGGTGTGTGTGGGTGGAGATGGGATGTTCAGTGAGATCCTACATGGGTTGGTCACCAGGACCCAAAATGACAACAAGGTAGACCAGGACCAGCCAGATGCCGAGTTGGTGCCATGTTCTCTCCGCATAGGGATCATTCCTGCAGGTGAGTTTTGGCCATTAGGTATATCTAATAAAACCATATCCTGGGCATGGAAATAGCAGTATGTAAGGAGTGGATTTAGTGAACTATTATTATCTTCCCACTAAGAGTTAGACAAGAAAATCAATACCACACAAATGTTCCAGAATACAAAAATAAAATGTGGAGTATGAATGAAAAAGAACGATGTAGAAAATGTTGCTGGCCAAAATGTTGATCTACTTCATAGAAGCTTTACATTAAAATAGTGTAAAATTAGACATTAAATTACATTTCTGTAAATGCAAATTTTTGAAAAAAATAGAAGTGATTACATAAGAACTTAAGCAAATCAGTCAAACTGTATAAGTTTGTGCTCCTATGGCTGCAAACACCTTAATCACAAAAAGAAGAGCCGTTTGTTTTTTTCTTCTTCTTTTCAAACTTATTAAACTTCACATGACATGACTTTTACTTTTCTCAAAGAGAAAAACTCTCGCTCTGCTTTCACCATTGCTGTTGCTCTCCACCCTCCACCTACGCATGCAACATAACCCACAGTTGTCAGTTGACAGCGTCAAAAGTCCCTGTGAGAAAAAGGTTGTGCTTGAAGCCTCCATTATATGCTAAATTACTATAATGGAGGTTCAGCGGAGGCTTATTAAATTACAAAAAAAGTTTGTAATATGTTTACAGTCACAGATTAATTTTATACATATACGCATATATATAATTCTGTTATATATGTGTGTGTGTGTAAACCCTGCTTATCCAGTGTTGTTGAGTTACACAAGAGAATCTCTATGGCAACAGGGCAGGGGGTCTCAATAGGGGCCTGCGCTGGGTCAATCATTTCAAGTGCCATTAATGGAAACGTGCTGTGTGACATTTTGAAAACACTGTAATTTTCGTAAGGATAGATATACAGTGCGAGAAGACCAGTATGAGGCTATCTGGTGCACAGCTTGATGATAATAAGATAAAAAATAACTGAGGACACAGTAAATCATTTTTAGGGCTAGTAACAAGCATAACTTGGATGTGTTGGCTCAAATTCTTTGCCCTTTCACAATCCCAGATGAATTAAAATGTTAGATATGTCATGTCTAAACATTCATCTATCCAAACAACTGTATCTAGCATCTTGTCACTGCACTTCTTATTTCAGTTAAACCTCTCTGTTCCAAAGATGTTTTCAAATATCATTCGTTTGCTATTCATTCATTGCAAGGATGTTCTTAACACATCACAAGAACGTTGTCTCAGCACAGGCATACCGATGAGCAGTGACTAACCTCTCAACTCACTGAAAGAACTGCTGATAATCAGACAGGAGATCTCTGAGAATAACAGTAGCAGCAGTAACATAAAAAAAATAAAAGTATTTATATATTTAGTGCTGGTCTGCTGTTCCTGACAGTTTGTAATACAAGGATATTACGGTGTAACAAACATCTGAATTATGTGTTTGTGATTTTCAACGTGGATGGTGATATCATGCTTAAAAAATAAGGATTATATAATAAATTAAGTATTAAATGTTTTTCATATTGTGCCATGGGCCTCCACTGATTACTGAGTGATATGTTCCTTCATTATAATGAACATGTCCATTGTAGTTTACGTCCCCATTCACTGACCTGGTGCCATAAATAGAGGTGAGCACCAAATCTGTATTGATCCACCACTGAAAATAGTAATGCAGTGTTTATTCTTGTTTTCTTCCTTCCTTCCTTCACATTTACAAAAACAGTCAGACAGTGCCCAGCTGTTTTAGGAAGTTATTCAGCCTTTTTTGAAATATGAAAGTATATATTCTTAACCAGTTTTAAAAAGATTTACTTCTTCACTAGGAATGAACAGGGTAGGGGGCTGAGAGTGGAGTAGAGAAGTACTGAGCACAGACCATAAACTATAATGTCCAAATTTAAGTAGGGCCCTGGGATCTTTTGTTGCATGTTATTTCCCAACTCTCTCCCCATTCCTTCTTTGTCATCTTTCTACTATCATCTGTTTAATAAAGATATAAAATTACCCCAAATTACTCATGTCAGTCATTCATCTCCTTGTGAAACAACTGTCTTTTTAAAAGGTCTCAAATAATGGTGATGTAAAGAGTCTCGGACATACACTTTTGCGATAGGGGAACAGTAGCAGGCATTGAGCTTTTGCCACAAAAGCCATGGTCTGCTCTACGCCATATTTAGGTCTGTACTTCAACATCATTATGAGAGAGTGTGTTTTTGCCACCTGGGGGTAAATTAATCTATGTAATAATCAATATCACCTTCAAGGTTATGGTAATGTCTTGGCAAGGTATGAAAGTCCTCTATGCCAAGGTTTTGATTAAGAGTCATGAACTCATTTATGGCCTTGTCACCGAGCTGTCATATACACGAATATTCTTTGACACACTCCTGTTATACTGGTTTTAGCTATTATGGTCTGAAAAAGAATGTCAGGTTAACCCTGACACGTTGAAAATGTATATTGATGAGATTGATTTAGATGGATTATTATTATTTTGATGAAAAAATAACAGTGTCTTGTTCAAAGGGTCCACTTTTCTGGTTCAGAATGGTTCACTGCTGTCACACAAGTGCAGCTATAAATACATTCATGTATTGTGGCGTCAAAACAGTAAAAATATCCTTTTTCTGGGCAGAACTGAAAAGCATCTATACTCTACTGTTGTCCCTGAGATAAAGATGATTTCACTGCCGAGATGATCTTACCGCAAAGAGGGAAATGCAGATAAAAACTGTAGCTTTTCCGCTGAGGATATGACCTGTGACAGCTTATGTTCTCTCCTCTGAATATGCCAACAGGCTACTGTGGTTGAGTAACTTAAGGGGAATAAAACATTGAACATCCGAGTTCTGAACATCATTGAACATCTGTGTGCACCACTTAAATCCATTCAAAGTCAGTTGGCTTTTACTGGGTAGCTGTTGAAGAGTCAAATAGCATATGTCACCGCGTTTACACTCAGCAAAAAAATAAAAAAAAGCCGGTAGTGCAGCGCTGTCGGAAGCAATTGGAAAGTGCGCGGGTGTGATTATGAAGCTTGGAGGAGAAGAAGCAAAAGGCCAGATAAGTGATATTCATAGAAAGTGTAGGGGCGAGTCAGAGAAAGCGGGAGTGGGAGTTCATCTTCATACTCATCTGCGTGTCCACCGCTGAATGACAGGCCTGATCTCTCCGCTGTCACGCTTCTGTGAGCCAACTCAAAACATCACTAGTTAGATTTCACTCCCTTCTCTCCTCTCTCCCGCGCTCTCTCTGTCTTTTATCAGTGGCAGTAGGTCCATTTCACCACTTGACGATGATCAAAGTAGGGCAGATCGGTCTGAAATTATGCCATGTGGCGCAGAAAGAGAAAGAGAGCCCTATTACCACTCAAGTTGAAAGATTTAATATCAAACTCAACATTTCTCTCAAGGCAGGGGATGCCTCTTATCCTTCAATTGTTGGCTGAGGAGAGCTGATGACATCCCAGGGCCTGGAGCTATATGATTAGTAAAGTTTATGACCGTAATATTGCCTTACTTCCACCAATAAAATAATTTAACTGAATTCTTCTTATTTGGTTGCAGCTTTGGAAGACATGTAACTCCTTAAAGGACCAAAATCTCTCTATGAGTATGAGATCAATACAGCCTCACAGAGCTGCTAACATGCCAGGAGGCAATGTTTCCCAGTAAACTATGTGTAGCCAGTTATGTTAACTTTCAAGTTTTTTTCTGGTGGCATGAGTTGTTTTTAAAAAGGTGACATTCAAGATGGATACTGGTGTTTTTGTCTGTCATTGTGAACATGCCTGGGTCAGATTTGGGCGAGAACAGAGGAACACCTAAATGAGTGTCTTTTACATGTCTGTACTGGGCTACAATGGCTGACCATCGACCTGTGTGTCTCTTACACAACAGGGTCCACTGATTGTATCTGCTTTGCCACAGTGGGAACCAACGATCCAGTTACTTCTGCTTTACACATCATTGTGGGTGAGTAAAAGTCACTGAAAGACTCACAGCGACTGTGTCAGGGTGTCTTCCTGTTTCAGTTCAGTTCTTTCAGACGTTATCTGTGTTGTGCAGGAAGATACAAACCCTTATTATCACAGCAACTTTAGTTTCATGTCCACGTGCATGTTGCGCTAACTGTCACAGGAATTTTAAAAAACCCTTGAAGAAGGAGGACTGGATTCAAAGTATCAAAGTTTAAGTAGAATTTATTATTCTTGTACAAGAAGGAGTGTTTCACAGTGCAACACACAAAAGGGGTTACAGAGAAAAAGGCTTCTTGTGGAGCTCTACCACTTGGGTCTTATACAATCGATAATGGGCTTAAACCTCTGCAAATTGTTAACAGACAATTTGCACATATTAGCATCTAAACGTTTTTCTTTTCCCTTAATCAGTAGTCAGCATATCCCCCAATCTAAATGTCACCTCTCGGACCTGTCTCTTTATACATTAACCTGAACTTTACCTTACCCTGCCAGCCTCGGCAAAACATTAATAAAGGGAAGTGCCCTCAGGACATGTAATAAATAGGAACACACAAACATATTTATGATTTAAAACATCTGAATAGCAGTGTAATCCTAATTTTTATACCACTAACAAAGCAGGAAGTGCCTTTTTATAACTCGGCTGATCGTATCTTCACAGGTGATTCCCAGCCGATGGACGTCTGTTCAGTTTACCACAACGACATATTTCTCAGATACTCTGTCTCGTTGCTTGGCTACGGTTTCTATGGTGATGTGCTGACAGACAGCGAGAGGAAGAGATGGCTGGGTCCTGCTAGATATGACCTGTCAGGTATGAAGGCTCTCGTTTTTTCTAAACTTGACTCACCCTAGGCTAAGCCTACCTACGCACTCTTTTTTTTTTTTCGCCTTTTATATTTAATCCTTGGCTCACTGACCTCTGAGTTTACCAGCCTCACACCGGTTTATTTTAATGTGAGGTGACATGGAGTTGATCCCTGAGCTTGCTGGTCCTGCTCTGGGACCAGACTTCAGAGGATTGAAGATATAAATCCAACACAGATTCTCAAGCCTGTGGATTCAGCAGGACTTAACATACCAACATCGACTAACACTCCCAAAGTTTCTCTACTCACTCAGGCTACACATACATAGCTGCACTCATTGTTTTGTTAAGTACTTATTATATAAGCTTGGAAACTGGGCTAAATTAAACTAGGACCAACTGCACAGATGCGACTAATTCTTTACCAAAAAACTCATTTATTAAAAGCATGCATATAAGTTCTAAACGTGTCCCTGTACATACAAGAAACTTTTACATAGTGATTATAAATCACAGCTGTACTAAATCCTTCTGCTTGTGCACGTGCAGGCTCATTTCTAAACAGAAATGTCCCAAGAATCCTACATATAGTACAGTATATAAAAGTCCCATATTTGTCATTTTCTTATAACACCCCATCAAGAAAACACACAGTAACAATCTGACACTTTATGTACATTAGACACACACACACACACACACACACACACACACACACACACACACACACTCACACCTTGCATCAATATAGGGTAGAATACAGACAAAATAAAATATTTCTCAACATTCTTTACTTATTAATTATTTCCTTTCAGGTTAGGCGTACATTTAAATTTTCAGTGATATTCATGTATAGTTCCCAGAATTTGACAAAAACTTTCCACTTGTCCTTAGCCACCCAAAAGCTGTCTTATCTATATCCTAACTGATGGTATGTTTATACTCCAACAGTACAATAGCCCTTCCGGCTTGTAGAAGTCCAAAGTCCAGAGGTTTAGTCTGTTTCGATGTCCATCATTAACTTGGATGTCCTTTGGATATATTCCAAGTACACAGAGTTTGGCACTTAAAGAAACTGTGGTATTAAACATGTCTGACAGACTGATTGTATAACACTGTTACCCCAAGTTTAGCATCTTTGGATCTTGTCATAGACAGTGAAATAGAGTACCCTTTCTTATGTCTTCATATCTTTCAATGAGATAGATGTTGTGACCAAGAAAGATACAGATAAAACAAGACCTCACAGATGCAGTATTAGAGAAACAAATTAGAACAGAGGCATTAATGGCATAATTTAACTGTTTTCCAACTACAATGAAGTTCTTCAGCAACCGCAGTACAATCCATCAATTTGCATGTTTATGTGTTTGACAGTAGCGTTGGGGTTTGTGTGTCTTTAATTTGAGCACTGATTTACCCGCAGTTATATTTGTGTTCTGCTCATTCTACTGTATGTGCAGAAACAAGCGCAGAACTGAAGCGTGGTTGCTAAATGAGGCCCCTGGGCTGCATCCACAGCTACCAAACACAACAAGTCTTTTTAAATACAGCTGTGCGTTATCTGTTCTCCAGCATTATCTCTAAACGTTGCTTAAATTATTTCTTTTACCCAGTTAAACCTACGAGAGCCTCTAGAGAAAAAGAATAGCGGTCCCAATTAGTTATGTGTCGCTTTAAGAATTTTACTCTTAATTGTCTTGTTGGGTATAATTAGAGTTTAATTAAACACAACAAATAAAAAACACATTGGCATGCATTCCTTGGCCCACGCTGTGTTTTTGTTCCAGGGGTAAAAACCTTCCTGAGCCACAACTACTATGAAGGCACCATCTCTTTCCTCCCAGCTGAGAACAACACAGGGACCCCCAGGGACAAGCTGCAGTGTCGATCCGGGTAAATAAAGCATCAGAGTTATCAATTTCTCAGCCTTTTCACTACTATTTTACAATGTGCTAACTTATCTGATGCAGTTCAATAGTAGCAGTGCACCTGCCAGAGCTTAAATGGGGTAGTTTACGTTGTCAGGAAGCCTATCTGATTTATTGTGGACTGAGAGCCCATTCACTCTTTTCCAAAAAGCGCTTGAGTAAGTGCTTTGGTTTTTGAGATGCTGGGAGCAGACATTGTTGCATTTGTTATGAGGACTGAAAGGGGGATTAATCTGTGAAATGCCATGTCTCCTGACAACTTATTTTACAATACAAAATGATATGATTATGCTACAAAAAGGCCTTTTCTGGCTGCAGCCTTCTTCTAACAAAAAAACACTATTATCTAAATGGCTAACATAAGTGGCACTACACCAAAGATGGACTGGGTTTATTTGCTACTAATGAATCATTTGAAGCTTGTTGAAACTTTGAATGTCACAGCAACACTGATGGTTTGATGATTGCAAAAACAAGGTTACGCTGATATTTTCAGGTGCTTCGTCTGTCAGCGCGAGCCCTCATCAAAGGACAACAAGGAGTGGGAGATGTCAGAAGACAACGAAAAGTCTGATAAAGGTACGAGTTTGGGAGGTTTATTACTCTAAATATGTCAAATGAATCACACCGAAAAGTGTACAACTCATTCCTCTACCTCGTTATCTGCTTGTTTGTCTATTTTGAAACTATTTCTAGACTTCTTCTGAGACGTCGGAGAATAATAAGTATTTCTAAAGAGTGTAGTTTGAGAGAAGGGAGAGGAGACAATCCCACACTGGCTTCTGTTTCCCTTGAAGTCGCACACAAATCAGTGGAGATTTACATTCTTTGCTACCTGAGTGTAAATAACAGCATCATCTTCTCCTCCTCAGATTTCACTTTATCTCCATTTTCTGTCAGGGTTGTTTTTCTCCCGCAGCATGGCAAAATTCTTGATGAGATTCTTGATGAGTTATTGACGAGAAAAATATAAACTGATTTTAGTGACACTGTGAAACTTCACAATGGAGCCTTTTCTTTTCTTTTTTCTGGGGAAGAGGTATATTGATTTCCAAATCTCTAGTGTTCACCCCTGCGTCTTCTTGATGGGATTACATGTCCCCCTTCACGACCCAGCTGGTGTCTGTCCACTCAGTCAACTGAGAACCCCCTTTTCCTCATTTGTCCCCTTCTGTACACATAAACACACACACACACACACACTTCATTATCTACAGTCCACTCAACCCATAGACACAGCAGCACAAACCTCTGGAGGCAGATGAAATACTGACTCCAGTGTGTGTGTGTGTGTGTGTGCACTGGTGCGTGTTTGTGTGCTCTCTAATTAGTGTCATGACATTAAATTCAACATTTTCTATCTTGGCTATTGGTTCTGTGGCTTCTCATGGAGTGTGTAAATACGAAGGCGAGCGTAACCTGTTAGTGTGTGTGTGAGTATGACGTGTGACAGACTCACTAATCATGAAGAAATTTGGCTCTGCCGGCTCTGACGGGAGGTTTGCCTCACGCCACTGCTGCCGTTTGGTTTTTCTTTTTTGGGTTTGGTTCTTTCTTTTTTTTTTTCTGTTTCTGGCGAGGGAAATCTCAGACAACTGCTAAATCAATGAGGCACAACACACTCGCTCTGTGCAAATGAGCCAGCCTCTCCTCTGAAAGCAAATACTTATTTGGGAAAAAAATCTTCTAATGCAGAACTTACAGTCCACGGTTTGTTGTTGTTGCTTTTGATGTTGTTTTTAATTCAGCTTTAATCACTGCTTCCCAATTAGAATATTGTTGTTTCTATGTAGCCTCAGTGGGCTTGTTATCATTGGTTTGCGTTATCACCTCTGTAAGTTTGTTTTGCGAAATGAGGGGGAAAGGTAATGAATCGTTTTGCTTTCCGAGATCACATAATTTTCCCTCCGAGGTTTGGACGTCTGTGATCACTTTTTTGCAGCTTACTCCAATGACTATCACCCCGGTGACGGGCGCCGGCGGTCCCCTGGGTGACACTGTGTGTTTGATACACCATCGCTTGTAAACAGTCGCTAATCTCCGAAGAACAGAGTGGTGATTTGCGAAGTGCAACCATCACGTCTGTCATATGAGATTTGGAGATCCACGTGTGCGTTTAATCAGAACAAGCAAACTTGAGGTTAATCCAATAAGTCCTCTATCTATATGACTTCCTCTTTAGATTTTGTGAACCCTTCCTTGGCCGAACTTAATTGCATTTTTTAAAAACACGACATCAAGACATCCAGCTTTCCTACCAGGCTAAAACACATTACTTTCAGCACCAGTGTTTCTATCTTGGCTCAATCATCGGGGTAAAGCTGCTCTGAGAATTCCTGCCAAGACATCTGGATCTTAATGGACCCTCATCAGCATCGCTGCAGTCGTGTAACAAGCTGGGAACTCATGAAGCACACAAAATACACATTATAATTTCAAAAACCAAATTCCTGATGGTACCCAGATTATTTGTTTCAGTCTAACATCAGCAGTCCTGGAAAAAGCTGAAGGGAATGTTGCGTTTATGCCTATGTAGTCTTATCTTACTTGTACAAACAAGTAAGTAGCAGAATACTTCAAACCACATCAAATGACTTTTTTTTTTTTTGCAAATGCTGTGGAACTGCTGTTCAATACAACATCAATGTCAGATGGAGGACATTTAACAGTGCAGTGAACAGTGAAGAGTTAAGTTAACTAGAAAACATCCAAAAGGCATATTTAAAACACACACAAGCAGGTGATTGTGTGCCTGGAGTTTGTAACCATGGTTCTGTAGCACTTGAATTTAGCTGTGTTTTGCCTGTGTCAACATGCCAGATTTACTTCAGTTTGAAGTACACTTGAATAGAAGTATGTTCAAACGAATTATGTGAGAGCTCCAAGTTGGTAATAAGTTCCAAATAACTTACATGAGAGGGTGTGCTTTACCATCATTATTGGTGCGACAGTAATGCGGTAAGGACTGAGGTGCCTTCCTCTGACATCCCTAAGCATCAATGAAGTGCCATTGCTAATGACGGTAAAGCTCACCACCGAATGTAATAATGTAATTATACAACAATTGCCAACTTAAGTCAAATATATCATCGTGTTTTCATATTTTGCTCCCAAATTTTTTTTTTTTTTACAATCTTTGATTGCACAGAGATACACAAGGACTAACTATAACCTGGAAAACAATCAGTCACTATACATGTATGTCATGGAACCCATTTTACTACTCCAGCAAGTATCCCAAGCCTTAGTAACCACCTAGTGAGAGAGATGATTTCTAGTCCCAGCCAACTGAACAAATACAGCACACATAAACTCTAAACCACCTTGCTAGGTCAGTTTTGTAGTGACTAAGATATCTGCTGAAAAATGTCCTTTTTCCAGCTGATCTCAGCTGATGGAGGATGTGATCCAAACATTCCCAATAACTCCACAGCGCTGGTTAAGTCAAAATCTATATCTAATGAATTATTCTGCTTCAGTCCATATTAGTCAGCCGTACACACCTGTATTAACAACAACAGCACCATAAAATAGAGTATAAGAAAGTTGAAATTAAGTTTTATTAGTAAGAATTATTACTTTATTAAAAGTTGACTCCCAGTGTACTTATTCATATTTATTTACATATTGTATATTTTCAGGATGCGTAGAGATGGACTGTGTTTTTAGTGAGGAGTCAGATGTGCACTACTTGTTGTATGATAATGTATTTCAGGCACTGACACTATGTCAAACATGAGGATTTAAAAGGTTTAAGGAGACAGATGCTGATATGTGCCTGTACCTTACACTTTGTGCATGTAGGCTCATTACAGGTTAACAGATAAATTAAAGACAAAATATGGGAATGATGCCACAGGGCGGCGCTATGGCTGCCATCATTTTTCACACTTGAACTCTTGAAAGTGTCTATAATGATGGAACCATGAGCCTTGTTTTAGGGTGTTACATGCTGAGGTAACAGCAGCCCATTTTAAAGATAGGAATAAGCTTATCAAAAAGCCTTGTACCATAACTGCTTTGACTCCTTTTTAGTAGACTAAAGATTTTGATGAGTGACTGGTCAAGAGCTGGAGTGTGACCACACATGCACTTTACACTCTATTTCAGATGGCAGCAGTGGTTGGAGCGTGATCCGTGGGAAGTTTATTGCCATTAACGCGGCCAGTATGAGCTGCGCGTGTCCACGAAGTCCAAAAGGCCTGTCGCCCTCCGCTCACCTCGCTGACGGCACCACGGACCTCATCCTCGTCAGGAAATGTTCCCGTCTGGACTTCTTCAGGCACCTTCTCCGACACATCAACAAAGACGACCAGGTAGGCATAAAGAAGTTGCCGTTAAATGATATATCCCTAGCTGTGTTTTGATTCAACTTTAGAGAACTTTCTAAGGTATTACCCAATGGGAACATTACTCAATTTATGTTTTTTTTGCATGAAACAGTCACGCTGTGCAGACTATTTCAGAATTGTGATGAGCTGGGAAAATCGATGCGATTTGGATCCAGCAGGGATGAGAAAAACATCCCCTCCAAAATACAGCAAAACTTGACAATTTCATCCTTCCCAAAACACCGTCCGTCAATCACTCTGCAGCAGAATTCAGCTTTCAACACCAGGAGGCTGCTCGATGTGTGCACAGATAAATCGAGAGTGTGTTAAGTCTGCAAACAAGCGAACAGGAGGCAGAGTTTCCCCACTTGCTGTGCTAGCACCTCCATTTGCTGACTCTGCTCAATTTCACAACTATGGTTCACTTTAGTTCAAATGCCTCAGCCCTTGTGCCTTCCCACGTACCATAAATAACCTCCACCCTGGTCCAGAGAGGCAGTGATAATCGCTGCATCAGGGATATGCTGTATGGGAGAAAGGCTGATATCAGACTAATGCCCTCTCAGGATAGCACAAGTATTACCAGGGGAAGTCTCGTGATTAGTAATTATTACCTCAGGAAGGTCCTCTAGAAGTTTATCCCATTTAAAAGGATCTTCTAAGTAATTTCATCTACACTAGCTGCCTTAGTAAAAGTGTTAAATTGCAAATTGTGTTTTGAGCTAACCCTGGCATCCTGAGGTGAGATTTAACTCAAGGATCAACATTTTGACTTGTGTTCAGATTGCAAGGGGCGAATATTACTCTTGTAATAAGATTTGATCAGATTAGGATAACTGAAATTTAGCAAAGTGAGGAAAGATTTTTTGCTGCTCTGTGTGACATCAAGCATGTCGCTGGAATGCCACAGTCCCAAGAAAGTATTTTACACCCAGATGACTGAATGAAATTACCTACGTGTGGCCAAAATCTAATTACCAACATTCCCTGGTGATGCTAATGCAGAAAAGACTAAAAAATGGTTTTATTTCCCCAATATGCTAAAATATAATAGTGAGAAGCACCAGTAAAATGTTTCTGTGTGCCTCTACTGTAAAACACAAGTTGATGTTTGTATGTATTGTCATGAAATTGTGTGCAGACAGTGATATCACAGTACAGAGATTAAGAGTTTGAGAGTTTCCTCTCCAATTGGCAATAATATATAGTTATATTCATATCATATATAATATAGCTTTTATCATATCTATTGCTTAAAAGATTAGATTAAGTATGAACTATAGGCTGACTCTGACATACCTAAGCCGGTGTGCATGGCTGTTTTTTCTCATCATACTAGCAGCAGAAGAAAGCAACAAAATTTGAAATGTTATGTATTTTAAATTTCTTGTCCCCTAACCTTTGATTTATCAGCATCGTCAGGCTCAAATTTAAATTTGTCCAACACTTGGACTTTATGGGTTGCCAATGGGTTCTCAGTTTGGTAGCTTTAGTGCTCTTTAGTCATCCAGATATCAGATCTCTCTAATGGATAAAAAACGATATCTCATTAACCGTTGTCTCATGACTGCAGATCTGTTCCCCAGTGTTATGTTGGCAGTTAAAAGGCATTATGTGGTACGTCTCTAGCTCGAGGCTGTCTTTGCTGCTTTACTCACAACACAGAAAGGTAGACAAGTAGTCATATGAGTCGGGTGAGAGGGACTTTTGCATCAGAGTTCACTTAATATCATCATCACTGTCCAGCCAAGCGAAGAGAAACAAGGAGTGAGAAGCCACTAAGCGTATTCATGGCCTTGTCAGAAAGCCTTTTAGGCAGACTGTCCAGCATGAATGCAAAGCGGCTGCACTCATAAAGTGGGTCTGATGTGAAATAAATGGCTGTCACTCTGCTTTTGGGATGAGAGAGGGCGAAAAAAAGGCAAGGGAGAGAGAGTGAAACATAAAAAAAGAGGAGAAGAAAAGAGAAGGGAATAGAGAGAAAGTGGCACCCCGTGAAGCTGAAGAAAGTAGTGCGCCGGACAGAGCTGAACCTTTCTGCGACACTGAGTGAGATGAAAGGCGATTCTGACAATGTAATTTCTTTTCATCTCTCCCTTTCTTCTTCACTTCACTCTGCCTTTTACATAGTTTTCATGCACCTTTTTTTTTTTTTTTTTTTTAATCTGACCCCTCATGGATTTATTCACTAAAGACTAATTTTGATAACAGTTTATGCTTGATGCGTTATTTTGTTTTGAGTTTTTATAGCCATGCTATCAGCACATTGTTAGTCGGTCCACCACTTTGGTTCAGACAACAACTTTTGGATGCTTTATTATGAGTCTCGCTTCTTTCTTTGAGTGATATCATTGACAGTAGAAAGAATCGACAGCGTATCCGTGACTTCACCCACAGGTTTCTAAAGAGCCGTTTTGAAGCTCAAAATAGCTGCTGCCATCTTGGCAGTCCTGTCTTGTCCCCCTCCTGGCTAATCTAAGACCGGAAATGAATCATCCGTGGACCTGATGCAGGCTCAATGACGCTTGGTTGCTTAAACAAAACATCTGTAATGGCACCCACCTGTCAATCAAAGCAGCCATACAGTTAATTATGTATAACTTTAAGCATTAATAGCATATGAACAGGTGAGTTAAAAAAAAAAAAAGTGGCAGTTTTGAGGAACTGTAGTTTTTCGGCATTTCCGCATTTGCTTCACTTCACAACCACAGAGGTTGGATAGGTTGGGCTGCTTGGGTAATATTGATCCAGCGCCATTATTATTATTATATTCCCGCGCCCTGATGCTGATGATGATGCTGATGCTGCTTCTTAATTATTAATTTTGATTAATCATTTATGAACAAACACCTGCAAAATTAATGACATTCACAATCAGCTGTACTTTGTGTCAGAAAGTGGAGTTTCTTGCTAAGCCACTAAAAGAAAATGTTTTCTCAAATGTTAGCTCACATTTCCAGCTTTCATACCACTTTCTGTGATTGTATTCTGCATGTTTAATTTCTTGTGACCATCTGATTAAAAGGACTCTTGTAGAAACTTAACATTTGACTCAAAAATCAGTTTAACCCAAAACTTAATTTTGTGAAGCACCAAACAAAGAAGTGCTCCCTCTCATCCTGCTGTGCTGCTCATTTTGAAATGAAACTCTTCAAGTGTTTCTGGAGAGTAGTAGTCTTAACTTGCGCACCATCTGCGGTCACATCTGTTCCTTCATCCATCCACCCGTTCGTCTCTCCACCTCCATCTCTTTCATCTGTCTCTCATCTATCTGCTTTTCTCCTCAGTTTGACCACTCATTTGTAGAGGTTCACCGGGTAAGGAAGTTTCGTTTCCAGCCGCGGCATCATGAGCTGGTTTCACTCGAAGACCTGAGTGAGAGTCCAAAGAAGACAGACTTCAGGCCCATATGCTCCACCCAATCGACCTGCAACTACACCGGCACCCACAGCAGCTGGACCTGCGACGGGGAGATTCTGCCTCACGCTGCCATTCAAGTCAGGTAACTAATAAGAGAATCACCTGTGAATGTACAATACAACTCTAAAACTTACTGTTGTGTTTAGTTCAAGCAACGTTGGCCTTTTCCATGTTTTGTCAGAAATACAGTCAAACTGAGGTGAAAAAAACATTTGGGATCTTCAATGGAAAAAACTGTAAACGGCATTGTTATTAACCAGTGATGAATGCCTTTATCTATATGGCTTTTTTAAGCCGTAAACCAAAAACAATCATTTTGGCTGCTGAAGGGAGGCAAAGTTCAGTCACTTTGCATTGTTAAAAAAAGTTACATTTTCTTCCCAGGCTTCATAAAATGCAAAATAAGCACAGTGGAAGATGGGCAGGATCACTCTCAGCATAGTTGAGGACTGGCAAATGGCTTTGAATCTGCACACATAATATTGTAGAGGTTGAAGAGGTTTAGTGGAAAAAGCATTGAAGTACTTGAAGTTTCTTTTTTTCTTGAGTGTTACAAATATATTCTCCACTTTAAATAGCTTTAAAATTTTCCTGAGTGTCAAGCAATGACACAGAATTCACAGTACATTTAAATCAAAACTCACACATAACATTTGTGGCCATGTTAGCGGTGTGGCTCTATAGATAGCAATGTTGGTCAGACAGTCACTGTGCTTGGTGTTTAGTGATAATAAGGAAACATTAGCATATTAATTTTCATTATGAACAAGTTATTCATAACATGTTCATAACCCATGTTCTAGTTATGAACATGGTAAGTTTACCGTCTACAGCTTCACAGAACTGCTACCAGACTAGTCTTGTTAGCTAACACAAAATGTGAAATTCAGTGCACTTTACTTTTAAGAACTATTTTTTATTTGTTTGTAGTTAGTCTAACAGAGTTGCTAGCATGGCAGTAGTCTTTTATTCTTGTTGTACTAATACATATTTGGAAACAGGCTTGGGAAACTAAAGGAAGATACATTTCAGGGTGTCAGTATGTGAATTGTCAACATCAAGGGAAAGTAAGTCATCCCGATTCGTAGTAGTAGCTGGTAATAAAGCAGTTGCCCTACTTGGACGGAACAGACAGTGGTCCAACAGTGTCTGGTCAGGATACTCTTGACGATCTTGGCAACTCTGTGAAATTAGCCCCCCTCATTATTCTGGTCCTGTCCACACTTCAGCTTCCCCCACTATCAGATCTCTATACAGCCGGCATGGCACTGCTTGACGCATCATTTATTTCATGCTCCATTGTACTTTGCCAATGATGCATGGCGCTGTAATGTTGCTAATTTAACGGCCCTCCCCATGTTAAAAGGCTACTCCCCTTTAATTAAAGCAGAAGTCCGTCCTTTTATTGCCTCTTCCTCTCCGCTAATCGTTCTTGGAGTGAGCCAGCCAGAGTGCTGCTCAGATAATTAATGGTAATAGCCCAGGCGAAATGGAAAGAAAGTAGGAAAGAAAGAAAGAGAGTGAAGTGAGTGAGTTTTTTTTTTTTTTGCTTTAAAAGAGAGAAATACACATTGGGAATCTGTGAGACTCACAGTTGAACAATTAAAACAAACTAGGGTCCTCTCATGTAATTATAACCGTAGTGATTCTCTGACATTACAATTATTATATGTATTATATTTTTTTAAATGTATGATAAGTGTTCTGGAAATATCCCTTTAAAGTGGTTGAAAAGTTAATTTGCTCTTCCATTATATTAACTACCGGTGAAGCCTTCAAGTAAACAACAGGTGTTCCAGTAAAAACACAGGTGTTATTTCGCAGACAAAGGCTTCAGTGGTAATTGAGGCTATAGAAAAAAATAGTGCACCATAATAGTCATCTTGCCTGTTCACTGCTTTTCTGTTCGTATACTTTTACCTTGTCTTCATCAGGATCTGTTATGCGGGTCATTAAAGTGCGTCAGCCCCATCTGTATTATAACATCTGTTATAGGTGTCTCTTTAAAGATCTTTATACTTTGCACGCAACAAAGATTCTCTCACTCTTAAATTTGCGTGTCAAGTCTGCACACTGGGGCGCCGTTCCATTGCTTTTACATCTGCCACATGGACAGTAAAGTCTCATTGAAATGAGCACAGTCATTAAGTTGATGGTTTGTTATTCAGGCTAAATGATGCGTTGTGTGTGTGTGTGTGTGTACACACGTACACACTCTTTCTCTCTGCAGTGTCCAGTGCCAGTTGATCCGGCTGTTTGCCCGCGGTATCGAGGAGCAGCAGCAGTGTGTGTTTGAAGACCCTTGTACGCTATGGGCCTCCGAGCCAAGCACGCCCTCGTCGGTGGACTGAGAGCTGGACAGGACATTTAGTTGCTGGAAAACAAAAACGTTACACTTGGAAGGGTTTTCCTGGGGGGAAAAAAAACTATACTTCACTTCAGTGTAAATCCCAAACGCTGGCGTTTCACCTGTTGTCCTCAGTATGCACAAGAAGTGAACTGAAACTTAAAGGCGTGGTTAAAAAACTCCAAAAAGAAGCTGAAAAGGCTTTCATCACCAGCCAATAATAAAAGGGAGAAACTCAAATCTAAAGAAAAGTTACATTAAATATTTTTTTGTTACTCAAAAATGTGAAAACCAGTTATTTCTATGTTGCCATTTGGGGGATGTTATGTACAAAATTTCCCCATGCACATTCAAACCTTTTATGTATCTGTACTTAATGGAAAAAGATGATGTTGAATCTCAGAGTATCCGAGTCTTGGAACGAAGCTGAACTGGATTGAGCTGGACTCAGCCGCAACAATCGGCAGAGGGTTTTTATACTTCCATGAAGGAGAAGGTTAATAGGATTTCTCCATATGTAGCAAAGGGAGGCAGCCAATGAGATACTGCTTTGTTGCTTTGGAAGGAGTCGGCGTGTGAAGTACACTGATAAACTGTAAAGACGTGAAATGCCAGAGCTTTACAGAAAAAAAAAAGTGCAATCTGATCCTCCCTTTTTGGAGAAAAAAAAAAAACACATTTCATCTGTGACCCAGGTGAAAGCAGATATGAGCCAGGGGCACTAATGAAAAGAGCTGAATACCCTGCTAATACACTAACAGGACCCCGGTGGCTTCTGGGTAATAAGGTAAAGCGGTTGCTAAGTGATTCGGTGTGTCTCAGCACTGCTGCGCTGCACCTGTGGCTCTGAGGTCTGCTGCTCTCTGGCTAAAAACTACAGACAGTTCAGTCATCACCTGGGATTAGCAAGAATTATACTTTGTTAATTTAATTAAAGATAACATATTGCACGACTCTGAAATTAGCCTCATTAGATCGATTTAGCCGTAACTCAAGATGAACGGCTTTTACTTTTTAAAGTTTTTTTACTACTTCTGCAGTGATTAAACTGTATTAAACCTCTATATATATATATATATTATATATATATCTTATATCTATATCGATATAATCACATTATGTTGAACTGTGTGTGTATAGGGTTAAATGTGTTTTCCACAATCCCTTCAGAGACGTGCAATCACTGGGGTGTGTGTGTGTGCGTGTTTGTGTGTGTGTGTGTGTTAATGTGTTTGTGAAGGTGCCAATGTGATGAGTTAGCTCAATCGCAATTAGCCTCATGACTGCCATTTTGCAGATGCTCTCTCACTGCAGCCAACACACTGCTAATGCCTCAAAACCTTCAGCGCTCACTTTTGTCAACTTAACGGTGTGATGTTGTTTCAAAGAGTCAGATGTTTTTAAAACCACCGAAGTGTAAAAGCACATAGATGGACATGTGGAAATGTAGATTGTTTTCAGATTTGACCCGACACATATGTAAAGCTTAAAAAAAAAAAAAGCAATTCATGATTGACAATGCAAAAAAAAAATGCAAATTTGATTTTTTCTGTACTTTTGTCAAAGAAAATATCAATGATATTGCAGCTACTGGAAGTTATCATGCTACGATAAACCTCAAAGCTCAAAACCTGTGGCGTTGGCCGCCACCATGTTGGCTGTCCTGTTTCTTCCGCCTCCCGGCTAATCTAAAAATCAGCAAAGATGTGGATCATCGGCTGACCTGAGAGTGGCTGAATGACACCTGGGTGCTTAAATAAACCAGCTATAACAGCACTAACCTGTCAGTCAAAGCGGCCACACTGTTAATTATGCAAAACTTTAATATATTTTGAACAGTTAAGCTAGATAGAAATTCAGACTCAGCACAGTTGTCATGAATGAGGAAATTCCTAGAGACCAAAACTGTTTTGTACCAGGCTGTAAACATGGTTTATTTCTGCTGTGAAGTTTTAACATGGGGCCTCTTATGGAGACTGATCAATTTGTAGCCAACCTCAAGTGACCGTTTGAGGAACTGCAGTTTTTGGCTTCACTTCACAGCCACAGAGGTTTCCACTTGTATAAAATATTATATTCTGTTTATGCCATTTCAATACATACTGAATACCCACAGATTCAGTGTTCATCATGATGTATATGCAGATCTCTTAGCAAAAGTGAGTTCAACTTTTTTATGTAACCTTGCTGTGCTCTACATATTTGAGCAAACATAAATGTGCAATGATGTGAGTAAATGTGTGATTTATTTTCTGAAAACGCTCAATAAAGTGCCTTTGAATTGTGGTTCTTTTTATGTACTGTGCTTGATCTTCATGGTGTGCTTGATTTTTCGGTGATGTGACATTCCCCCTTTTTACACACTTACTCTCCCCCTCTCTCTCTCTCTCACACACACACACACACACACACACAGAGGTCAGTGCTCCTTTGCTCTGGCTTTCTGGATCTCACTCTTTCTCTGCCTCCCTGTATGAGTGGAATTTAATAGGGTGCTCTGATGTGAGCGAGATGTTTCATTAAAGAACATCAGACATCAAAGGTCTCTGCTGAGATGAGAAGTGGTATTTCATGCTGTGCTCATTCTGCACACAGTCTGGGTCTTGTTTCTTTTTTGATACAGTGAAGCAAGTCCAGAGTGTCGAATCTGAATTTGGTAACCATGGTTCTAAATTTTAAAATGGTCACTGTGACACCAGAGTACCACCAATCTTGTGAGAATCAAGAGTCTGGGGAGAAAATATGCCCAAACTAACTCTTGTCACAATGCCATTCACTGAGAAGATGGACTGTCAAATGTGTCTTGAGTTTGAGTTTGTTCTGTGGAAATGGCATGGCTACTGAAAAGGCCCTACACTAACTATTGCACAAAGATGTTCTGACAAAACCAGCATTGTGTGCCACCGGCACTCACACTCATAGAAATGGGAATAAAAATAAATCATAATCCATATTACACAAGTTAAATAAATCTTTATATTGAATAAAGAGCTACTCCATCAATTAAGTGTTGTTCTCCTATAAATTTTAAGGGTTAGGGTTACTCACAAGAGTTAGGTTTTTAAGAAATCATAAAAATTGATGGAGATATCTTGACCTTTTACTACTGTATCAGTCAAGATTTTTAAGTACCAGATTGACACATTCGATCTTAAACCGAAACAGAAATAACTTTGATGACATCAACAGGGTTATTTTCTTAGATGGCACTCAAAATGAATGATTATGTATGCAACTTTTTGTGAACATGTGAAAAGATGTAGATATGCCTTTTATTTACATATTATCTATCTATCTATCTATCTATCTATCTATCTATCTATCTATCTATCTTAATGAACAGAAACAGGGTTAGACAACTTTCACCAATCCAATGCACGCCAACCCTTTGACAGTATAAAGAATGGAGGTCATGCCGTGACGTCACCCACAGGTTTCGGAAAACGAATGTGGTGACTTTGGATGCTGCCATGTTGGCAGTCCTGCTTCTGCTGACTCCCGGCTAATCTAAAAATCAGCAAACAAGTAGATCATTGGCTTAATGACACCTGGCTACACTGAGATTTTAATATGAGGGCTTATGGAGACTGACTCGTTCTGTAGCCAGCCTCAAGTGGCTGTTCAAGGAACTCCAGTTTTTGGCACTTCTGCATTGGCTTCACTTCACAGCCACAGAGGTTGCCGCTTGACACCACTGAGCTATGCAAGGTTATGGTTATGTATAATTAATCATTCTTTGGCTTGCCTTTTTTTAAAAAGGAATACCAACATCTTGAGTAGGTCACTTTGTCCTCACACTGTTTGAGCGGATTTTCCATAAAGGAGGTGATGGTTATGTACTATTTATTATTCGAATAAACAGATTTCCATGTACTCAGATCAAAACAGGGCTGGTCATATAAGGACAAGTGATAAACTAATTCTTCAACAATAGTATGTGAATGTTTCCAGGTTGTTTCTACTGGACTTAAACAGTCATTTAAGGCATTTTAAGTACAACTACCAGATATATTCTTGGCAATGTCCGTTGTAAAAGGAAGTCAGAGCCAGGACATTAAAGACCAGAAGATCTATTAAACAGTACCATGCACTGTTCATAGTAAAGAGTGTAAATGTTCGAGTGTGTCATTGCTGTACTGTACTTTCCAAAGTGGTCGAAATTAAATAAAGGTCATCCTTGTCACTTGTGTTCCTTTAATCCATAGAGATTTAAAAGGTATCTCCTGCTACCACTTGCAGCTGCCAAAGTGCAGCTGTGCCGATTGTACCAAGTAATCTGTCATGAAGCCACTGGCTGTCCTCAGAATGGCTGTACACTACTCTAATACGAGGTGTAGTATGACCACAAACACAAGGGATTTTTCCAGCCTCAACCAAATTGCCCCCCGCCTTCCACCCTCCCTCATTTTCTTGCTTTGCTACTTCCTTTTTGATTTATTCTCCATCTGTTTGTCTGCAGCTCCCCTGAGAGCCGCCATCTCATTCCCACATCCCACCTGAGACACAAGGTGAGACAAAACACTCTCAACCACACACACACACACACACACACACACACACACACAGGTTGGCAGCTGTCCTCAATTCACCGGCGTCTTTACCCAAAGAAAAGGTTCCTAAGAGGAGATGACAGCGCAGTTGTTTGCCCTGGACACTCTTGTTCACTCTCTGTCCCTTTCTCACCTTCACAAAAACATTTTCACAACATGTCTGTTTTTCTGTTATATATTAAGAGAAAGGGTACACACTCTCGTCCATTTTTTTCTTTGCCCACACATACAACCACTAGGACTAGGACTCTTGAGAGTGAGCAAGGTGTGATATGGACCTACTTCAACACTATTCCCATTATTATTGGCCTGATTTGGCCTCTTCAACAAGTCACTCCAATCAGGAACAAAGTAGAACAGATTTTTGCACCTTACAGACGTAAGGTTGTTCCTGTTGCATACTCTGGGCAAACAAACAACCACAAGCACAAAAGATGAGGTCAGGTAAAAGGTGCAGCGGTAGTAGGTAGCATTACACCCGCCACGGTTGTATGACACCAATAATTACAGTGGCCAAATCGAGAAAAAAATTGTTGTTTTCCCACAGCAGGTCGGCTAACAAGAGCCAAACAAAAGTAAAAGTATTTGTTTGTGTAAGAGTCCAGAGGGAATCGGGTGGGTGGTGTGAAAACAGTGTAAGTGAGAAAAAGAGATAGAGGGACACAGACAGCAGATATTGCAGGGGCAGTGGTCCAAACAGCAGCAGTGCTGTTGCCTACTTCTCTCTGTATTGATTGCAACGGGCTCCCTGTGAGAGATTTAGATCAATGAGGCCATAACAGTCCATCTTCTCAGTCAGGAGCCACTACCGGCCTCTTATCTCTCACCTTTGGTCACACATTTCAACTCACTAATGCACTCACACACACGGGCTGGAGGTCGAACCATACAGCTGGAACAGGGTGATTTTTTTTTTAATGAATATATCATTATTATATTCATTTGTGTGGTGGATTTTGCGTTGCTGGAGGTGTTCCCTGTACTCTTTCTACTGAAATATTCAGGTTTAAATTGACACTACCAGTAAAGACTTATTCAGAAACAAATTCGCTTGCAGTCAACGTACCTAAAACTTATTACAATCATTAAATTAGGTTATGAATGGTTTGTTAAATTGATTCACTGAAAAATAAATGTTATTATAAAACAGTTATTTTACATTTTACAAGTAAAATACCAGCTTCTCAAATATGAGTATAGAATAATTTGATTGGACATTTTTAACTAGTGTCTGTAAGTTTTAGGGGATCACAGCCATTATAATATTCATAAGTATGTTTTCATCAATGTATGATCTAGATATAATTAAAAACTGTTGTTTTCATCACATTAAAATGAGCTATATCTATAAAAAGGGGCATGTTGCACGGTTATGTTTCTACAGTAGCCCAGAACAGACAAACTCACTGGCTCTAGATATGACCTTTCACATTTTCTTTGAGTAATTTCTCTTGCATGCTTGATCATGGTTTGCATGAAAATTACTACTTATGTAAGATAAGGTTGGAAAAATATCTTGGTTTGGGTTACAGTTGCTACATCATTCATCTTGTATTCATCAGTTAAAAGTTGATTATAGTGATTATATCAACATTTTCCAAGAACACAGTCTCCATCTGCTGATGAATACCACGTGATATATAATCGAACAGATGTAAGTGGACCTTGAGGAGAGATTGTTGACTGCATTTTCCAAGATTGAACTCCTTACGTGTGCTGATTCAAAGATGAAGCCTTAAAAGCAGTCAAAGTATCCTAACGTAATGCAGATCAACAGGTTTGATCAGAAGCCTACTGTGTTCAGGTTGGAATCAGGTATCATTAAAGCACATATCTATCATGACATTTCTGCAGCAGCTTGTGAAAGATCATTATGTATCGCTTTCTTTTCTTTTTTTTTTTTTACTTTTACAGAGAACCATTTATTATTATTATGAGTAAAAGCCAACACTGAAAGTGAGAGACCCTTGAATCAGCATTAATACAGTAATTAGCATGACTGTAGACCCAGCATCTTCTCAATCTTGCAAATCGTAATAATCTCAAAGCAACGCTGTGATGTGCAATTTATTCTTCAATGCATTCATTTCAGGGGAAGTTTAGCCTAATGTGCACTGGGGGTGAAAACATATCGCCTGTGGTGCTTTTGTTCTGAATGAGTTGAGTCACTTAGCACTGGCTTCAGTTTCCTTATTTGTACATTAAAAGACAGTTACATTTTGTTACAGCAACACTGTGCTGCAAAATAGACTGTCGGCCCACGACATTTTGGTTTGATATTGATGAGTGTTCCCAGTCACTTGAGGACTGTCAGGATGTCTGTAAAGTGACCAACATAGACGCATCAACATGTTGAGGGTGGACAAGTGACAACATAATTAAACATCATAATGTTACAGTGTTCAACACTCAGTGCAAGTCAGAAAACAAGCTTTATCTGTGCTTGCAGTTACACAGGAATACTCAGCTCAACAACGTATAGACCATTGCACATTGCACAGAAGTGATACATTTATTTAGGTATGTTTGTAGTAGAATTAATAGTGATTCACCTGTACCAGACAATCATAAAATGCTGGACAGAGTGTGTTAGAGTTGTCAGATTCATTTTAAAACTTAGCTTTTCTTCATCTCTTGATAAACGACCAGACAATCACAAATAAACGACTTTTCCAATCATTAAAAAACTCGAGTCTGACAAGTCATATAATTATAATGTAACAACGCTGCTTTGGAAAAAGACAAGAAAATGATAAAAACATGACGATATGCCATCATGTAACAATGATCAGAATAAAATCAAGCTGGAGGTGAGGACATGCTCTCATATCATAACCAATATACACAGTATATCAGCGTGACTTTTGGAATCAGATAAATAATCAAGGAGAAAACCCCTTCAAGTCTGAATAGACATAAACCTTGAACAGCCTCTACATGCTGAAACAAACATGTTTGCAACCTTAAATGACAGGTAGGTGCCATTACAGGTGGCTTGTTGAAGCACCCAGGCGTCATTTGGCATGCCTCAGGTCTGCCGAGGATTCACGTCTTTGCTGATTTTTAGATTAGAGGTTGGACTACCAACATGGCAATGGCCAGAGCTAGAGATTTTGAGCTTCAAAATGGCTCAATGGCGAATGGTGACGTCACGCATAAGAAACAACGTGTTGGATGGAGAACGGGCCCATGTGATTTTGATTTCGACCTCCATAAGGATTGTAGGTTGAAGGAAGAACTCGTGTTACATTGAGAATGGTGCCATTTGGTATGTAAGGAATTACCTTATACAGAATAGTATAAAGTAATTCCCAAAATGCCCTATAGCTTTTTACCCTATAGGTCAGGGGTGTCCAAACTGTTCCACAAAAGGCCGGTGTGGCTGCAGGTGTTCCTTCCAACCAACCAAGAGCACACAGTTTGACCAATCAACTCTCTGAAGACTGAGATCAGTTGATTAAAGGAGGAGATAAAAGCGTGGATGAATCTCAACTTTCTTCATCTCAACAGTTCTTAAACAGAGGCTATTATTGTGGGCACCCCTAACCAGATCCAGGCATTTTCCATAACCAGCCTCACCCTCTCTGGTCATGACATCCTCCTCTCTTCATCAATAACCTATCTTGGTGTTAGATTTGACCCTCACCTCACCTTTGAAACTCATATCAAACACCTCTGTAAGATCTCCTTCTACCACCTCAGAAATATTGCCAAGCTCCGGCCAGATCTCACCTTACCAGACCGTGAAAAACTAGTCCACGCCTTTGTCTCCTCCAGACTTGATTACTGCAACGCACTTCTCATCGGGACCCACAGTAAACACCTTCAGCAGTTACAACAAGTCCAGAACAGCGCTGCTAGGATCCTGATGAGAGTACGAAAATCAGAACACATCACCCCCATCCTTCACTCACTGCACTGGCTTCCCATCTTCGCTAGAGTTCAGTATAAAATCTATCTTCTCACCCATCAGTGCATCTATGGCAACGCACCCATCTACCTCAAAGAACTGCTCATCCCACAAACCCCTACACGATCCCTCCGCTCCAAAAACTCTAATAATCTCTTTTGTCCGAAGACCAAGCTCAGCACCATGGGCGACAGAGCCTCTGTGCCGCTGCACCCCGCCTATGGAATGCCTCCCCTGACATCAGGTCATCACAGACCCTTGAAAGTTAAAAAAAGGACTTAACTTTTTCCTCATCCTATCTGTTTGTTAACGTGATTCTTTTTGTTGTGATTTACAGTATTGTTGCTTTGTGTGCGTATATTATGTGTGGTGTATTGTAGCACTTTTTCATTTGCTTTCAAATGTAAAGTGCATTATAAATTAAATTTATTTATTATTATTATTATTATTATTGATTATTATTATTATTATTATTATTATTTATTATATTATTATTATTATTATTATTATATTGTTCAAGTCTGGTGATATCGGTCATACCGGCCCTTTCCGGAACAGTTTGGACTACCCCTGCTATAGGTCGTATAAAATAGTCCCAATAAAAATGATAGATCAATAGAAACTATGCTATGCTATGGTGTCGGCCATGATAGGACTGATCCACTTTGAAGCTCAAGCCCGCTCTGCTGAACAAAGACGCCCTAAGCCTAACCCTACTATTAGGCAGCAAGTAAGTATAAGTTGAAAAGTAAGAAGTAGCACTTTAGAATGATGGATGCGCAGCATGGAATAAATATAGGCTACATTTTCAAGTGATTGTTTCTTTGGCAAGTGTTCTTTTGGTTCCACCGGTGAACCTCCATTCACCTTCATCACATGGAAGCAGCAACACAGCTTTCAGGAGAGATCTCAAAACCTTTGCTAGTAAAAATCAGGTTTATTTTAGAGGCTTGATATCACATTAACATGAGGTGAACTTACACTTGAAATATGTACTAAATTTCTTTCAAAAGTAACTTCTCAAAACTATTTTCTCAATGAACTTGGGTTAGGACCCAAAGTGCTGCTGGAGTTGTACTTGCTGAATCCACAGTGGCATTTTGGCCTCTGCCAGCGGGCTACTGCAGAGTTCTTTGTAGTGACAAGTCATTACCTCAGCTGGCGCTTTGTTAGCAAACGAGGAATCTGTTGCTAGAGCAATCTACTCATTACTTGTTAATCACTTGAATAGGAGGAGTTGCATGTGCACAAACACATTCAGCGAGCATGCTGGACTTTGTTTTCTGCTAAGCGCAGATGTTATTGTGTTCCTAATGGTGCTTGAAGTAATTACACCCTGTAATGTTACTTGCCGTCTAGTCCTCTCCAGCAAGCCTCAGCATGGTACCTCAGAAGTACCATACATACACTCCATTCTCCCCACAAATGACTCCATTAGTGAGAATGCATCTGCAGTCGCTACTTCTTGTGCGAGAATATGAGACATGCTTCACCAACACTAACTGGCTGCATTCAAGGGGTAGTTGGTCAGTGGGAGCGAACACATAAACAAATTAGTAGTTATAAGCACTGTAAGATGCTTTGTGTGTTTATGTGTGTGTGAGAGAGTGAACAGGATTAAAGATCTGAAAGATTTTGTTTTGTTCGGTAAAGTTTTTGTCACATTACATTTCTGTTTATTTTAAGTGAATGGGAGACAAAGCCATTCAAACACATTTATGTACTGTGAAATGGACAAGTCATTATTCTAGCAATATGCCATAACCTCTTGTACAATATGACACAACAAACCGCAGCATCGCTTTGATACCCTTTTTTACAGTTTGACTCTGCTGAATTGTTGAGCCGCATTTTGTAATAACGGTGCATTTTGTAATAAACGTCCAAAATGTAATAACTTTTTCATTTCATTTTGTAATAAAGCCGCATTTTGTAATAAACTGCCGCATTTTGTAATAAACTGCCGCATTCTGTAATAAACTGCCCCAACGCATTTTGTAATAAATTTTGCCACATTATGTAATAAGTTATTACATTTTGACAAGATTATTACAAAATGCACTTGCAACTTTTTTATTTTCTAGGAAATGTAATAACATGGTGCATTATGTAATAACAATTCTAAAGCATAGTTTATTTGTTTGTTAATTGTATTTTATTTTACTTTAAAGTATTTGTAAAAGCTAGGCCTATTATTAGTATCACTGTATTAGCCTAGTAGCAGTACTTAGCAATTACTATCAGTACACTATTCAAAGGTTGCATTAACAGAGAATATTATGTAAATTGCAGATTTTTTGCATTTGGTAATAATCTTGTCAAAATGTAATAACTTATTACATAATGCGGCAAAATTTATTACAAAATGCGACAGTTTATTACAAAATGTGGCTTTATTACAAAATGAAATGAAAAAGTTATTACATTTTGGACGTTTATTACAAAATGCACCGTTATTACAAAATGCGGCTCAACAGTGTACCTCATGTTTAGGGCTAATGTAGCTAATAGCATGCTAACACAGTAAATTAAGGCAGTGAACATGGTAAACATAATGTACTTGCTCAACATTAGCATGTTAGCATTGTCATTGTGAGCATGTTAACATGCCGATGCTAGCATTTAGCTCAAAACACCAGTACAGTAAGTATAGCATCACAGATGCTATTTTTAACTGTGAATCAACTAAGAACAAACACCTGAGCTGAGCAGTGATCCTATTTCTGATTTATTGATATTTTTAAATGTTGGTGCTTATGCTCTGTCTGATTGCAATTTGTTAAAGACGAAGAAGACGCAGTAAAATGTTGTGATCGTCATTTCTGTTAAGCGCACAATGGTTGAATTGAAACAACACTACTCTTCTGAAATGAACGCACTACACTGTACAAAGTGAAGTGTACTAAATATCTGAACTAAGATACAGCAGTAGTCTCTTTGAGGTCACATGGGAATGATCGTATATGACTTCCCTTTGAAGATAATGCAAATAAATCAAATTTTGCTCAAGCTCAAATGTTGGTAGAGGCATATACTTATCGGCCATAGGAAAACCTACACCCTTACCCCTTTTTTTGTTTGTTTCCTGTCAGTGTTTTTGATCACTGGTTTGAAGTGGGGTTGGGAAATGGTCTCCAATTTCCATGTATCCATCAGCCCCAAAACTGTAATTACATTTTAACTTAAATTTACTTAAACTGTGTTTGTCAGTCAGATATGATCAAACCACAACCACACTGTCCTGATCATGCAGTTAGCCGACCCCTCGCTGTCTTTCCACAAACCTTGATTTTAGCTTGTTACGACACAAATCAAGCTTCTTTTTCATGCCTTCTGTGTGACCTTCAGCCTTGACTTTAAACGTGCCACAATGTTGTCTGTATTGCATTCTTGCAGCACAGGAGAGAAATGCTCTTTTCCTCTGTCTCTTGGTCTGTGTCGGGGCGAGATGCAGCACAATCCAATATTAATGCACCTCAGCCTGTGTGACTGAAATGACTGCCGCTGTAAGGCAGTTTGCCCTCAAGAAAATTCTAACCGATACCTCCTCTCTCCGGTCTCCAATCACCCTTATGACCCAAGTCTCCAAATCCCCTGAGGGATATTTGGTTTAAGTCATTTTCTCCTGTGTCTATGCCTCTCCTCCTTCCTCTCTGCTTCTTATTCTTCCTTATCCATTTGATGTCACAGAGTTGTTTATGACTGTGGATGATTGAGGCACGTTGCTCCAGTGTCAGCCCTGCTCCAGGGGAGAACTCAGCAGGACACGGGCAAACAAAAACTGTCACCTTCTAAGAAGGGTTCAACAGACATTTGGGGTTGAGTGTGAATGTCTGACTGTGTGTATGTGTGTGTGCTCAGCCTTCTCCCTGAGGGTAGACATCTTATCTCGGCGTCGGCTGGAAGAAAACAGGCCAATATGTTGGTGCAAAGATGTGCCGTAGGTAAGAACAGATACGAGACCTTCTGATTTACCCACAGTGACAGGACCATGGGGCGCCCTACTTTACTGTGCAATAAGCCATCGCCGTCCAAGGCTGGGAGACACAGAGAGAACAGCATGATGGAGGGAGTAAATACATTCTGTTGTATGATCAACCAGAATATTCCAGCATGTCACTGCCACTGACAAACATGACATGTTAAGCTGTGTGAGAGACTGAGCTGTCACAGCTGGACAAGTGGAAAGTATATCCCAAAATGTGTGACTAGAGTGCGAGATCCTTGAACCTTTTTACTAGAAAATTTTCAATCTAACATCCAGATTGAGTGTTGTAAAGCTGTGATTTGATGCTTAACAGGTACTGTAAATATTTTATTTTACATGAACTGGCTGTCTCTCATCCCTGCTTGTGTGCTGATATCTTAAATCAATGCCCTGGCTTACTTGTATTGTACAGATGTAGAAACGGTAGTTACATATCGTAACAATAGTTTTATGAATTATCTATAGATCACACACTACACTTATACCAAAAACCCAAAGTATGTTTCCAGTGTCCCTAAAAAAGATTATGATTTAATCAAACTACTTTGTACAATGTGTCAAGAATAGCAATGGGAAAAGTGGTTCCAGTTGAGAACCAGGGCTCCAGGTTCTTGTATGCAGAATCATACTCATACAAGCTCATTAAAACCTTTTAACGATGCCAGCATGTTTTGGGTTTTTTTTCCAATAGTTGCAGCCGCACATTGCAACACAATGACGTCAAACTCATGCATCTGTGCTGCTCATACATAGTCATGGAGTGGAAGAAGCGGTTTAAAGCTAGAATCGAGATGACACAAGCAACATGCTTAAACATCTTTCTACACAACAAAGGCTTAAATGCACGAGTGCCACTGCTTTCCAGCCGAGCTGTTACTGTACCAAGGTCAAATATGCTATAACATTAATGCCACACAGTCGAAGAAAGACTCTGCTAAGCCTGCCTGAAAAACCTACAGTAAATGAAAGGGTTAAACCATGGAGCTTTTGCACAATCAAGTTACGTGCATCTCTCTACTATACTTTGCTTCTACACTTTATTCAGACTCATAATAAAGCCGTTGCACTGATGCAGAAAACCTGTGTAGACCTACTTTTTTTCTAAACAGAAAATGAATCAGGAATTGAGAATGGCATTGGTATCAATAAAATCAGTTCCCATCCCTAGTCAGAACACTACAAAAAGGTAGGTGTTCAGAATAGGTAGAGATTGCCGACGGGGATAATGGACCACACATTCGGACTGTCTCATCTCAAAAGCATTCATGCTGTTGCACTTTATTGTACACATGGAACGTGACAGAAGTAGCTGTGTGAAGAATGAAAAGATAGTGCTTGAGAAAGAGGTTTGAAATCAAGCTTACTTTATCACCTTTCCACAATACACCAATCGATCTGTGAAGTGTTTGTGCATCTCAGTTCCAAATATTCAGTCAGATTCCACTCATTGGACATGACAACTTATGTCTCAAGACCCTTGAATGAAATAAGTGATGTGTTCAAAGATCTACAGTTGAAAATTTGGCCAACTCTAGTTTTAATATTTTGTCTTAGAGGGTGACCTGATACAACAATGGTCACTCCAACTATCCATCCTGCCAGGAAGTAAGCAACATATGCATGTCTGGCATGAAAGAATTATTGCCAGGTTATAAACTCTCAGAACATGAACCACGGCTCAAAACTTTTACTCTTCTTGAAATACAGCACGCACTGTTTGTGCATTCACTTAGATTTATGATCTGCGTATATCTTTGTAGTCTACCTTTTTGCCACCGCTCATCATGTTAAATTGCTGTGCACAATCAAACCTACGCTGTAAAGAACAGACTTGTGCATTCACTGTCTTATCCGCTGAGCTGTTTCTGAGCTTCATCCTCCCTGAGCGTCTCGTTCATACAAGTGGCCATTGCCTCTTACAGCAAAATTGTGCATCACAAAACAGGAGCCATCCAACGTCGAGCGTGACTTCAGCTCCCTGAGCTGCATTCAAGCCCCTTACAATACCTGAGCGTTCCTTGATAGGTGTTCTTTACACTGACAACATCAAACTGCAGCTATGCACAATGTAAGGAAACTCACGTTAGACTTCATTTGTATTTCCTATAAAGTCACTCATCCCATGGTGCTCTCACAAATAGATCTTTTGAGCCCGTGAGATGGAGCCATGTCCTCTGCCTCTCCGGGTAAATGAAACGATAGCAGGTCCTCCAGTGCCCCCATCAGGATCTTTTCTGCACCTCTGGTCCACCTCTCTTCATCTTATGTTCAACTCGTGTGTTTCCTCCCTCACTGCCACAACAACATCTTTCTTCTTCTCTCTCTCACTCTTTTTGCCTGGAGGATTGCCGTTGGGGTGGAGTATAGAGGGGGCCATTACCAAACGGCAAACAGACATGTCGGGTCTGCAAACACTGGCGTTAAGTACAGGTGGTCCAGAGCTAACAGACAGGAATCATTACGGCGTTCCCACTCAGATCACTGCTGTTCCCGCTGGGACCGATCCTCCACATGCTCCACATACCCACAGATGGGTGTGTATACATACACACACACACACACAGATTAAAATCACATATGGTGCACAGGTACGGGAAAAACATAAACATGTCAATGCATGCATACAGGTGCACACAAGTATCTGTCACTGAGGATTATTATTGCTACGTCTCAGCTGCGCTATGGTTCATGAAAAGGGGACAGCAAGACAGGGAGAAAAAAAAAGATAGAAGGAGAGAGAGAAAGCAAAGATAGCAAACTAAGAGAAAGACGGAGACAAAACCTAAATCTCCACTTGTTATTGTACCTGAGGCCAGAGAGTCGGCTCGCTCTGCAGCCTGGCTAATGGTGCGACATCCACCAGCATATTTCGCCGGACACATTTACATTTGCTGCCGTTCTGACCTAGTCATAGCACATCTCTCCCTCATTTGTCCCCTACGTCTGTGTCTGTGTGTGTGTGTGAGTGAATGTGTGTGCGCACAGCAAGAATATAATGACTGCATTGATCAGAGATGTCCCCAATGGGTGGTCTTGTTCCGTCAAGGCTGAGAGAAAACGAGAGGGAGAGAGAGAAAGAGAAAGAGAAAGAGAGCCAGGGCCAGAAAGGGGTGCCCTCTGTTGCTACCCGCCTCATCGCATTAGCCAATCAAATATCCATCTTGGCTGTCGCCTTCCTGCTCCGTGCACACTATCAAAAACTAATCTGCTGCCATGTTTTTATCACCTGTCATGTCTCTGTTCCCTCCTTCCTTCCTTCATCATCCTTTGCGCTCACGCTCAAAAAGTATCTGTGGGCTCAGGTCTGTGGCTGATTTACAAACCTGAGCGAAAAAACTACTGGCAGACGACAAATTAAAAGAAAAAGGAGAAACCCTGAATAAACAAACAGTGAATGCTTCCTTACAGGACATGAAAGAGGGGTCGCTGAACGATGTGGATCATTTGCTGCAGCCTTCACAGTCACCACATCTCAACCCGATGGGAGATTTTAGGCCGGCGTGTTTGACGGCGCTCTTCATCATCAACGAAATGCCAAACGAGGGAAGATGTGTCGATAGAATCGATAGAGATTTGTGGAAGCAGACACCACACTTTAGTCTGGTGCAACATTCTCATTTCATAAAATCAAGTTTTATTTGTCTTTGCCCTTACCTACATATACAACCAATGTTACGTTCTTCCTGTATATTCTTGAAGGCTGCTGGAAACTGTCCGACTTGACTGCAGCTTTTTTTTTGTCACCTGATCCGCTCTCCAGGTGAGGCGCGCTCCATCTTGAACGAGTCCATTGTGTTCACATTCAAAGCTGGCAATCATTACTCTCCACCACAAAGTGAATGAAGTAACAGCGTTACTGTGGGAATATAATTATAGCACAATATGGCCTGATCACGTGCAACACATCCGTCTGCTACTGCAGTAACGCAGTACTGTGCTTAAGTGCACGTTTTACTTTATGGCACTTTTACTTCACTGCATGTATTTGACAGGTGATGTCAGTTTTACATTAAAACACATTTTTAAATGTTAAATATTTCCAAACTTTTTAAACTTGTGACCTCTTATATGCTAGTTTCTTCACATTTAAATCAATTGTCCAAATGATCAGTTATCATAAAAAAGATTCACTAAGAAAGACCACACTACTGTAATATGTATTTAATTTAGGCTTATCGCATATTATAAAGGTGAACTGAGATGATGTATTGTAGGAGGTATGAGGGATGAGGGTCGAGGGATGAAGGGATGAAGGAATGAGGGTAGAGCGATGACGAGTAGGTGGATAGAGGGGTGAGGGATGAGTGGAGGAATCGGGGTCATCAATGGATAGAGGAGTTCTGAGATCGGTGTCGGCGGAGAGACAGAAGCGAACATGGAGGGAGTTGAGACTCTCAGAGAGGGAGCGGTTACTCTTGGCTCTATGGATTAGAGCCCCTGTGGCTCCTGTATTTGAAAGAAAGAGGGAAAAAAAGGTGAACACAGAGTCAAAGAGGGAGTGAACGGATAAGGTGCGCTTTCAAGGTGTGGTCTCTGTTCCTGAACATAGTTCACTTAATTTAGAGAAAGGATTAATGGGATCAAAACCCCCAAAATTTATCTTGCTACTGTTGGGCTCGACCCAATGACAGTATGAAGAACGGACAGAGCCTGAGTGATGTCACCCACAGGTTTCTGAAGCGCTGTTTTGAAGCAGACCCCAACATGTTGGATGTACTGCTTTCTTCAGCCTCCCGGGTAATATATTGGCAAAGATGCGGATCATCGACAGACCTGAGGTGGGTCGAATGACACCTGGGTGACAACGCTGTTAATTCTGCACAACTTTAAGCCTTAATATCATTTTAAACGGGTGAGTTAAATAGAAATTCATCCCCGTACAATTGTCATGAAATGGTGAAATTAGCTACAGAGACCAAAACCGTTGTCCGTACCAGGCTTGTACCAGACATGTTTATTTCTGCTATGAGGTTGGGCATTTTAATACGGCCGCTTATGGAGGTTGACTCAGGCTGCCTCTCGGCTCGACCCCTAGGTTGAGAATCACTGAACTAAACTAGCAAACTGTATATAAAGTAGTTAAAACTAGCTCTGCATCAAGTATCTACAAAGGAAACATGCCACTTTAATAATGTTACATATAATAACAAACTGGTCAGAGGGGGTTTTACTTCAGGACAAGTACTTTTACTTTTGATACTTTAAGTACACTTTGCTAAAAATACTTGTACATAGGATTTTAAGTGTGGTTCTTACTTGTAAAGAAGTATTTTTACATTATTGTACTGCTACTTTTAAGAAATAAACACTCCTCCTTCCACCACTGTTGCCCACAGATTAAATTCAAACACAGAACTATAACTCCTTGCTTCAAGCACAAATCCAGCCTAACGCAGAAACCTGAAGAAAAATCTTTAACACAAGCTGATTTCTATTGAAAAAAAACTTTAAATATCTCACTGCCCTGTGAGTTAAATTAGATTATCAGGACTCATGATAGACAGAAATAAGGCTTAACAAGATGGAGAAGTTTTTCACAGCAGGGAGAGGCTGACCTATGGCGCTCTGATAATATTTCTGTGAATGTGAAATTATCACATCGGAGGGAAGATTGTTATAAGTGTAGGTCCTTTGCAATTCTCATAAACTCCACATTTGTTTTGTTCGAATGTGTGCAAAGACACGTACACATCCACCGATGTCCTCCTTCTCGTGACACTGAAAATGAAGTTGTATATGGAGGATTTAGGCATCACACTCATGATTGAAAAAATAAAAACACACAGATCTGACAGCTGCAGAGTTCCATTAAGAATTCTTCTAAATTTACAGTGAGAGCAAACCGCCACAGCTTGCTGCCCACAGAAACAAGGCAATCACTCACCTCAGCCCCTGTACACAGCCACACACAGCCACACACACACACACACACAAAGACAAATGTTCACACACACATGCAGACAGATTCAGACCCACACACACACACACACAGCGAGCAGCGAGTGGAGATGATAGCACTGATGATTTCTTGTTGCTGACAGTTGGCTTCTCCTTTAAAAAGTCGTGTGTGCGCGTGTGTGTGTGTGTGTGTGTGTGTGTGTGTGTAGATGTGTGTGGATGAGCATACGTCATGGAAAAGGTTATGTCTGGTGCCAGCGCAAATAAGAGGTGCAGGATCTGGCCGCAAACCACCAGCCAATCTAGACTACACTTCACCTCGGAGACATGTACGCATTAAGGAGAAAGACACACATATTGCTTTCTCACATAAGTGGCAACACACTGATAAATCTACATGCAGAAAGAAGCTGTAAAAAAAAAAATCTCAGTCGAACAAGCTCGTTTCTTCACATCATGTATTTACAGCAGCATGTGCTGGGGTTGACATACATTTCTTTAGGGGCGCTTAAAGGACTTTGCTATTTAGTGCCGATGACATTCAGAAATATTGGATGTTCTTTGGTTTCTAATCTCTTCCTCTGCAATCCCTGAAGGAGCATGTGGGTCATTAAAAGTCAGGGCATATGGCACGACGCCTGCAGGAGATGTTGAACACCCCCACCCGTCACCCACCCACCCACAGATCTCATCTCATCACCAGCGATGCACTTCTGTGTTTGTGACTCAGAGAAGCTTTAACTGGAACAGGAAGGGATCAAAAAAAAAATTAAAAAGGAAACCTGGAAGAGGGAGAAAAAGACGAAGGCAAACATAGGAAGACAAGGAGAAAGTGAGATAATTGAGATGCGAAAGACAACCGTTACAGATTGAGATGAACCAAGTTTCACCAAATTCAAAATCGCAAGTAGACACAAACTGGAGGAGCACGCAAAGCCAATAAATCTCCAGCTGTCTCCAGAGAGTTTGGCTGATGTCTCCCAGGCACACATGAATATTAAATGGCCTCTTGTAAATCAAACAGTGGTGTGTTAGTGAGCACTGAAACAGAATTAGGTGGGAAAAGGGCAGATAATAAATCGACTCTATTTTCACGGCCAGTGCCAAAAAGCTTCTCCCCACGTGAAAAGACACAGCGAGAGTACTACACGCTCGAGTGTTGGAGAGGCCTAATGGCTTCGATTTCTTTCTCCTTCCCGTCTTCCTACACACATGCAACACACACACACTGTCGATAAGAGGTAATAATAACACGGAGAGTTATAGCGCTGGTTTGATCTCATAATTTCAAGCACACACACACACATTCCTTCTCTCTAACATTACACTCTGCTGACATGTGGTTACACGCTGGAAAAGATGAAGTATACACACTTGACCGCACATGAATTTGCATGTGTGTGTGTGTCGGCACGTGTTAAGCTCCCACACTTTGGTGTTCGCTGCAGCAGAAATACAGACATGGACGGACACAAAGTATGGTTTTTGTGTACTTCCTGCAGGATTGTGTGGTTTTCTTTTCTTCCCTGAGATGCAGCCTCAGATGGCAATGCAACGGGGAGACAGAAGAGAAAGTAACAGACGTGAAGAGGGGGAGAGAGAGAGGTGATACAGGTGAGAGAGAAAATCAACCAGCTCTCACACTGAGACAATCAATAAGCTCTCTTCTCAGTCTATTTCCTGTGGGCTGGCCTGGATAATAGCATTGTGCCAAAGCCGCCTGTGTGTAGCCTGGGAATAGGCTCAGGGTGATGTGATAGTAAAGTATGAAGCCAGCACTGCTATGGGACTCACACTAATTGTTACTTTTGTCATAAAGAGGGCAGAGGAATCACTGGGAGAGGTGTTGAGGAGATACAGGTACAATGTCAGGGGAGTTTAAGTACAGGCAGATGAGGAAAAAAGGTGTGATTATTCTTATGGTTTGTTTTGCTGTGGGTTTGAATAAAAAAAAAAAAACAACTGTGATATTTATATAGTTTGTTCATTTAGGTTCACAGTGCCTGAAGTAAACTGATGTAAGAATGCAGTGAGGTTCGTCTTGTGTTAGGAACAGAGCACAGTGGATGCTAGAGCTGAAAAGTATAAACTATTACTATATAACTATATACAGTAGTAACTATATTATAAAATATTAAGAGTGGGTTCAAATCATGGACTATGTAAAACATGGACATCTTATCTGTCATGTCACCCGGAGGTTTCTGAAGAGCCATTGTGAAGCTCTGAGTGTGGCGGCATCTGCCGTCTCCTGGCTAATCTAAAAATGGGCAAAGACGTGGAGCAGCGGTGGAGCAGCGGTGGGGCTGAATGAAGCCTGGGTACTCAAAACAAGCCACCTGTAACGGCACCCACCTGTCAGAGCAGCCACTTCTGCATAGCTTTAAGCCTTAATATAATATGAACAGGTGAGTTAAATAGAAATTTACCCTCAGTACAGTTGTCTGAAATGGGGAAATTAGCTATAGAGACCAAAACAGTTTTTTTGTACCAGGCTGTAAACATGTTTATTTCTGCTGTGAAGTTGGACATTTTAACATGGTGGCTTATGGAGTTCTATAGTATTTGTACTATTGGAGGAACTGCAATTTTTGGCACGTCTACATCGTGTATTTAAGCTCATCGTTCTGGTTTAATTTCACCACTCTCCTCACTAAATGTGAATTAATCTGAAAGCGTTATCAACAGGTGCAATCCAAAATGTCTCCGGATGAAATTGGAGAGCACAGAGCAACGTAAATAAATGCCGTAGCACTACGACAAAGAAATCTTTCAGTTTGTTTGATACCGGTCAAGAGAACATTCCAAATTAGAGGCAGCCATCTTGGTTGTTTAAGAAAATGCCTCAACGGTGCTCCTCTATACACTCATCGTATTTAAAACCACCCTATATTAAATGGATAGTTGTGATTGGTTCAACCTGTACAAGATCTGCTGGAAATCTGTCTCAACTGAACGGGGGAACAGACACATCTGCCAGACCAAGTAAAACATGAGTTTGCAAATTTGTCCAAGGCTACCGCTCTCTAGCATCTGCAGTTTTCAATAAATTGGCTCGGATAAACTCAAATCCCCGGCACCAAATGCAGACAAAGTTGGCGGCTTGCTTGTGAACATGTTGGGGCATTTAGCAGCTGGTTCTTTCAGGAGTTGGTGGTAATCAACACAGGACTAAAGTGAATATCTGACTGTTCATCAGGTTGCCAGAAACATGTTGCTCTGTGACTGGTTGATGCAGCGCCGGTCCTGGCCACATTTGCGCCCTGGGCGAAACCCCCCCGCCCCCGAGGCGAACATTTTCTCGTGCGCCCCTGGATGCGCCGTGCGCCCCTGGCTGCGTGCGCCCCCATCGGTCTGTCCGACGCCCCCCTCTGCCTTGTCAACACCCCGCTCCCGCGGACTCGAAAATTACCGAGGTTTTTTGCTTTTTCGGGCGTTCGTGCGCCCCCCACGGAGAATGCGCCCTGGGCGGCCGCCCACATTGCCCATAGCTAGGACCGGCCCTGGGTTGATGTGTAAATAGGCAACGGTTTGCCTGCATGCACACAGGCCATATCAGCTTTATGTGGTTCTGCTGTCCTAAAAAAAATGGCCAAAAAAATTGTTAATACTTAATGTTGTCCTGTGGTAGCTAATGTCTCCCCAAAAGCTACATGTTATGTCATGTGTTTTAAATGCACACATTTCCCTCCAAGCCCAAGACCATTAGAGAGTAACGGATTGGTATCGGTCGGCGGTGGGCTGGGCTCGATATGAGGGATGAAGGAAAAAATGTTAAGATGTAAAGAAGTTTTTTAAATGCTACCAAAATGTTTAACTGTGAACTTTTCATGATTTTAACAAATTCTAATAGCCAGTGCTTCAGCGGATACCGTCAGTCATTTCATAGTAAATGAAGTTTCATTAGGACTTTGGCTCTGCGTACAGCTCTCTTTCATGGTATGACACTTTCTAAAACTTTCTCCCTTCTATTACTATTTGTTAATGCAACTTTTCCGCATGGGAATGATTAAAATCTCATCTTATAGTTTCCATGCATCATGCGCTTGCCTGTCCCTCTGAATCTCCACCAGGAGCAGGAAATAAAACCCAGTGTGACACATGGGGGATGACGAGGGTGGAATTTCCACTCCGGTGCAGGTGAACCCAACGATTCATTAAAAAGAACGAGCAAGTCAGCAGGAGTGCTATGGCGAGGAGGGATGCTTGGGCAGGTGGGGGGCGTGGGGGGGGCGGAGGAGAAGGAGTGCAAAACGGGGAGGAGAAGGAGTGCAAAGCAGACTGTAGGTTTCCATCCATATGGTCAGCCAGTTGGTTGGTGGGCCAGTAGTCGGGTCTCAGTGATCCCAAGCTTCACCACGCATGACCGCCAAATCATCACACGCGCATAACCGAGAACGTACACTCTCTGAACAAGCAGATGCGAACGTTGTAGGGCGCGTGTGAGTGTGTGTGTGTGTGGGGCGTTGGACAGGTGCACCAGATGTCCACTTTCCACTCCTGTGGCCATTGTCACTAACATGCTCCGGTATCACGGGAGGGGATGGGAGGCCAAATGGCAGACACAGAAACCAGCGTGTCTGGGGCTGGCCATGGAGACTGAAGATGAGGCCGGCTGCATCCGCCTGGCAAGTGACCCAGGTAAACACCTCACATCGCAGCGAGCCCCAAATATTTCACAACATTTGAAGAAGGCCAAACAGAAGTCAAACTCAATTACTTGCTTCATATTTATACAAAAGTGGTATCAATCTCCTCAAGTGCATATTCCTAAAGAGGTCAATATATTTCTTTAGTCTCGAGAAATGCAGCAAATAGGGAAGTGATTGATTGTTAAGCTGATTAATGAAGGTCACGATTGGATTATTCATCTAAAGGGTCATCATCATCCTACTATAACTGATTTCAAAGAATCGCTGTTTTCTTTTGGTCCCAGAAGAATCTTAAAGACTCCCACGCAATGTCTATTAAAATAATGAATGAAAGAACCATTCCCAGCAACAAATACAGCTCCAGATATTTAGACGACTTTATATTAATATTGCTTTTGGCAAATCAGTGAAATCCTCATCAGTGGATGAGCTACAAAAGGCGCAAGGGTTCTCATCATTAGGCTTAACAGAAATAGAAGAGGAAACCGGAGAATTCAGAGGATCAGCATTGTTTTTTTCGTGATGACTTGCACATGTTCTCGCTTCCTTGATTGTGACTAATAGTATTTTGACAGAGCACCCAGCTGGTGTATAGGCAGTATGGGGTAGCGCATCTGCTATCCTTCTCAACTTCAGCCTGACCTCTCTGAGGGAAGCTGACACACAAACACACATGCACGCACACGCATACAAACACATCGCAGGAGGCCGCCATCCCACGCAGGGTAGCTGAGTGAGCGAGCTAACAGCCTGTGACCACGCTGTAATTATGAGCCGCTTTCTAATTATGAAGCACTTCGGTGGTTCTGCCTCGACCACTGAAACTTTTATTTTATATATTTTTTATTTTTTTTTATTTTATAGCCTGCGGGGACGATGACAAAAACTAAGGATGAAGAGTAAGAGGAAATGGCAGAGAGGAGATGGATAAAAGCAATGAGAAAACTAGTGGAGAAGTTCAGAAATGAGAGAATGAAAGTAAAGTAAGAAAGGCAGAGTTAAGAGAATTAACAAAAGACAGTGAGAGAAACAGCAGTCGACTCAGCTGTAGTCTTCCCAGTCGGGTTTTCCACAGAGAAAAGTGGCAGCGGGCTGCCTGTAAAACAGAATCATTATACCGTTAACCTCCAATCCATCTTCATTTGACCGCGCTGTAAGAAACTATATCAGTAAAGATGGAGCTTCATGAAGTTGACTGTGGAAATGGGGTGGAGCGAGGGTTGGGACCTCCAAACATCCTCCCCCCTCCAACCCACACGCCCGAGTCCTGGCATGGCCAAGAGTGAAGGCAACCCCCCCCTCTCTCCCTTTCTTGCGTGGATCTGTGGTTGGGTGCAGCAATGAGAGGTGACTTGTGGCCGATTGTGATTTATGTGGTGGTTGGGTTCGAGGTGTGCAAGATGTGGGCCGGTGGAGGGGAGAAGATGGATCCAAGGTGTGACCGAGGGAGACAATCTGATTACAGCCTTCTACCTCCTTTCATCTTCATCTTCGACACTCGCCGGTTCACTCGCTCTTTTTCGCCCACGTCACGTCGCTATGGTAACCTGAAACCTGGTAAAAAGCCAAGTGCCCGGAATGACCTGATGGTCAGCACAGAGATGGACACATGCTGAAGGTGTGTTTATGTTTATGAATACTGTTCTCACCGCAGGGAATCATCCATTTGGAGAGAGAAAATTTAAAAAGACAGATGGTTAAAGAAGAAGGGATGGAGACAGAGAGGAAAGGAAAGTCAGAGTCACAATGTGGCGACACGTCTAAACCATAAATAACTTCCAAAAGTAGTATCAGACTATTCAGCTAGTTGTTAAATTAAGGGACAACTGTGAGACGACCATGTGATTGAACAGAGTATTATCTACACAACTGTCAGTTTGACTTTGCCTTTTTATCTATTGTTTACTGATCTATTTCCTTCCTGCTGGACTTTTACTGAGGCAGTCTGCTTCCAGTGTTTACATTTCAACCGACACCTCCACTGCTTTCAGTACTTAACATTTCAGCTGACACTAAACCCTTTCAGGTCTCAGATCTTCAGCTTGAAACAACAACAACAACAACAACAACAACAACCACCACATTTTCAGTCATAACTTTAGTCTTAATACGCAATTCACGTCAACTGACATCTTCTTTGAATGTATATATTTGAAGTGGCATGACGTTCCCTATGGGACTTCCAATTGAACTAACCCTGTCAATTACACTTCAAGTCCTTTCAGTGGTTCAGCTTCATCTGAATCTTCACCTTTCAGCATTCTTGCATGTTGACATGTTTCATTAGTTTTAGTACTGGTGCTTTAGTTTTTGGCTACATTTCAACTGCTTCAATTCTTTCAGATCACAATTCTTTCAGATCACACATCTTCAGGTTTGAGTTCCTCTCAGTTACATGACTTTTACCGTTACTACACATCAACTCCAGGTGCTTTCAGTGCTTACCCATCAGCTGATGGTTTGTACACTTGTGTTGGCATCGATTTCTTTCACGACTTCCACTTCAACAGATCCTTCCAGCTCATTTATCACTTCCACTTCCACTGACATTTCAAATCCTTTCAGTGCTTGTTAAGTTCAAGCACTGAAAGGATTTGAAATGACTAACTGCTGCTACTATTGCGACTTCACTCAGCACCCACTTAAAATCGTCACGTCAACTCCTTTCATTTGAAATGTTCCTACTGGATCTTCAGTAGCTAACACACAAAAACATTCTTTTCTGAAGAATGGTTGCACCTGTATGATTCAGTGACCATTACATTTCCAGATTTGATTGCAGTTGTATGATGCTGGGTTGATATTTCGGTTCAAATACATTTTCAAATATCTGTGCTGCATTTAAAATATCTGAAGACAGCTGCAGCACTTGCGCATGCAAACAGACTAAATGGACAAAGACGGCGTAATAGGAGTTTATAATTCCCACTTTTACTCAGATAAAGATACAAATCCATGAACCAGTCAAGAGATGTCCTGGATCAAGCAGTATAAGTGCAGGTAAGCTGGACAAGCCCTGCTGTGTTCTAAGACTGCCACCAAGTGGTGGGATGTGGTACAGCCGTTGCTTCATTTCAGCACTGATGTTTGAATTACCAAGATATTATCTTATGACGATGGAAAATTGTACTGTTTAAGATTTATCACGTCAAAATTCACAGCCAGGCTTTAGCTCTGCGCAATGGCCTGGTGATGTGAGGATGAGGCGATAAAGCAGAAGAAAAACAAGTTTAAAACTTAAACAGTAGCAGTTACTTCCTAATATACATATTTACACTGGCTCAGACAAATGCTGACTATCTAAAAACAGCCATAATGATGAAGGTAAGCAGTTCTAAGAGAGTAGACCGCTCTTCACTAAATCACAAAATAGACATAACTATGAGAGGAGCTGTCTCATCTGCTGCTCAGAGGGAGTAGTGAAATGTTAGTCTTCTCCGGATTAGATCATTTATCACCATCATCAGTGCCGTGTGTATTACAGCGCTGCTGAGAGATGTGAAAATAGCTGACCGCAGTGTGCAATCTACTCCTGACTAAGGCTTTGTGAGAGACACAAAAGAGCAAAAAAAAAAAAAAGACTACTAAAAAAAGGTGCTGGGTGTAGCAGTTTTAACGTCAATAAATCATTATCACCATAATTTGAGACATTACAGGCACTTTCAAAATGAAAGTTACAAAGTGCTTCAAAATCAAGGGAGGTGAAAGATGACAAAGGTGTGACTGAAACAGGATAAATGAAACAGAATGAGCTGTGAAGAAAAGAATTTGTCACAGGGATTTTAAAAAAAGAAGAAAGAAAAAGGGCATGGAGAGAAAACAGAAATAAAGATGATGCTGTGAAGGGCTCATCTGCAGTTCACGCCTAAGACACGTAAAGCATTTAAAATTGAGATTTTTACTAATTGAGAATAAAACAGTGAGGCGGAAAAGGCTTGATTATAAAAGTTGTTTGGTACGTTGATGAAAATTGAAGCTTGTGTCCAAACTGACTTGTTAGTCATTAGAGGCAGGCCTGATGTATTTATTGAGCAGACAAAAGGGCAGGACTGAAGTGACTGGAAAAACACTCAGGTTCATTAGCACTTGCAAAGACATGCACAGACATCAAAATGACCTTGTAATTATGGGACTCAGGACGCATTTTACACTCGCTCAGTCCATGCAGCACCGGCTTGAGGTGCCAAACTGAAGCCGACGGTTATTTTACCAAACTTCCCAAAGCAGCTTTAACACAGGCTTCCTCGGGTAAATCTCTTTTGTTGGACTGCTTGAACACTGGCTGTGAGAAAGGATCCAGGGGATATACTGAGAAGACGAGATTATCTCTTGTAAATAAGAACTCTTGAAGGACAAAAGGTCTAAACCTGAAAACTAATAAATTAGATTACATTTTTTTTGCCATTGCACAGTGCCAGTACAACAAGATATAGTTAAGTCTTCTGGTGAATGTTGGCCGTAATCCTTCTACCACTTGCACATAAAAGGCGACTTTGGAAAGTAGAGCAAGAAATTCCTGACCTGATTATTTACTCCATCTGAAAAGAAGTCATTTCTTCAGCGTTTCAGAACATGGATGCCACAAGGAGTAAGATTCAAGTAGGTCAGTGATCAGTGGTATTAAGTATTACAGTCGTTGTAAGATTACTTTACAGTAATTATGAAGTTCCCCTGCACTCAAATTATTGGAATACTGTATTTGGATGTGCAGATTTTGAGACTCAAAGGATTTTCCAGTAAGTTTAAGATGTGTAAATATGAGCAGGATTTTGAGACGTCACATCTAGTTTGGCAAATCATTGTGCAACATACAATTTACACATGAATATACTTTTCAGGGGAAGGAAAAGCAGATGTGACAAGTGATGAGGATGAACTTTATTAATCCCTCCCTGCATATAGGGAGATCATAGCACAAGACAGCAAAGCTGCTAACAGTAGCTAGTGCCTTCAGTCCTTGCCGTCGCCCTTCACTGTATGTCATCCCCCTCTCTGCACCTTCACGTCACACTTCAGCTGTTTCTATCAAAATAAAGGCTCAAAAACAGTATCTAGTGATGAGAGTAATTCACAACTTGAATGGTTTTAAAGCACCCGTGGGATACAGAGCCAGAAAATTAGAAGGAATAAATAATCAAATATAAGACCTACTGGAGATTGAACTCATGTTTGTGACTCAGGAGAAGCTTGTCAGATTTTTATTATTGATGTTAATGAGTTTTTATCTCATTAGCGAATGGACTGTACCATCTAGTAGCGCTCCGAACAACCTCCATGTTACATGCTACATGTTCTGTTGAATCTGGTCTTTCTGATATATTAAAATTTATTTGACAACGATTCAAACACACATAAGAAACGTATGGACAGACCGACAAACAGAGCAGTAGAACACTTCTGCTCATTATCCTCCGGCCTCAGCAGAGGAGCGTGGATCTGCCATGGACTTACTTCCACCTTCCTTTTGTGACATGAATAACCACAGTATGATTACCTTCAGCTCTGTGAGGCGGTGCAGCCCTCCCACTCAAAAGACTTTGTGTAATTAAAATCAAGACAGCAAAAAGCTTGGGAAATAAAGCTGGAGTGTCAGGATGGAAGAAAGAAAATGAGAAAGATGGGAGAAGATGAAGTGAGGCAAGGTGTGAGGGGCCTCTGTAATCCGGTTTGATTGCTGTGTGAGATAGAAGAGAGAGAAAACTAAGATGGACAGTGTGGGATGGAAACTTAAAGATGCACTGCACTTTTTACACAAAATGACAGAAAGCAGCTGTAACAAAAAGGTGTAAGTTGGCACTTCATGAATCATGTAATGTAAAGTTAGTAAGCTGCACAAAGCTGGCTCATGTTTTCTCTCTCCAGGTCGAGGCATATTTAACAAGCAGTGATTTAAAAAAAAAAAAAATCTTGATTGCCATCTTTGGTTTTCTGATTTTATTTAAATTTGTGTCCCTCCCTGTATTCATGCGAGTACACACACTTCTTTCAACTGTCTGTGTGTGGACATTAGGGTGCTAGTTTTGCATTTGTGGATCAACAAAATGCTGCATTTCACTCTCAATTTGAGTCAACAAATTGCCTGCAGCCATGCCAAATATTGGAACTGAATTAAGGAATATAGTCAAAGCACTCTTTAATTAGTGTGAGATGCTCTTTTTTTGTTGCAGCTTTGTGATTCAGGTGTGTAAACAGAAATATTTTATGTAATATTAAAGGGGCAACAAGGAGCAAAAATCTAAGAATCCATAATTTCAAATACCATTGTCATCAACTTTGAAAAAAAAAAATGATCTGAGGTGATTTGTTTTTCACCAGCTCAAAAACAACAACCCACAAAAATCAAGAAACATTTCACAGCTTCATAAGCGACAACGAGCTGTAAAACCAAACAGCAGTTTCACAAAGAACAAAAAAACCCCAATAAATTTCAACCCAATTTTCCACCCATCTCCACTGACTTGTGCCAGAGAAGAAACAAACCAGAGCACCTGGCACAGGTGTTCTTTTATGATCATCAACTGGCCTTGTTAGTTTAAACCAGCCAATAGAAACAAAGATGCTGAATTAGCTTATGAGAGGAAACAGGTGTGGAGCGTCTCCCGCTCGGAAAAGAACTGCCACGTCTTTGATTCCTTACACGATATCTAGAAATAAGAAGGCGGGACTCTTGTAATATTAAATACAATTAAAAAATCTTGCCACTCTTTAACAAAAAAAAGTTTTATTTATGGTGAATAAGCTCACAAATTTGCATTGTGCCAAGAAGCAAATAAGAAAAAAAAAACATATGACCAGAACTCACATCGTAAAATCAGCAATCAGCAGAAAAACACAGACAGACTCAGCAGACCAATGTCAGGAAAATAAACTAAATTTACTAAATGTGAATCACAATTAAATCAAATATATTGACCAGGAAACTCAAAAAGAACACAGAATACTTGGTTATGTTCAGAATACACTGATGTGAGTGGTTGAGCAGTCGTTGGCAGCAAAACAATGAGCTGAAAGACGCTAAAACGGGTCAATTTTTAGCTCAATTTAAGTAAATACTGTACTTTTTACTCCACTTTACTTACTTTATTTAATACTTTACAGGATTAGATATGTGTTTTTTCTTTCTCCAAAAGTGAGAACCTAAAAAAAATACACTCTCATGATATCTAAATCATATATTAAGGATTATTAATGTCTTTTTTGACCGGGCCCATACTGTGAAGGCATTAAATATGAACAGTTTGTAAGGGTTAATTGCAGAAAATATAGTCTACATATAAATTCTGATGTATTATTATAAGTTAAGAACTTTAATCCAGGGCAAAATTCACAAGCTACCCACTATTATATGAAGTGGATAAAATTAGCTCCACCAGCTGCAACATTTAAATAATACATACACAAATACATAAATAATTATACAGTAATCCAATAATATGTTTTTCTAAAATGGGCCAGTGTACATAATGAGTACTGTATATTCAGTGTATCAGGTGACACACACACTACACACACAAACTCAGGTGACCCGTTGTTAACATAAAAATATTAATTAGCGCAGCTTTAAATAGTTGTGACCATGTGACCGTGTGTTCTCGCCATCGCAGGTGAAACTGGCAAAGAAAATTCATTACAGTGACACGTGTTGACACGAGCCATCTATATCATGTCACACACACACACACACACACACACACACACACACACACACACACACACGCACACGTGTCGTCCTTCTGGAGGACAGCAGAAATGAAGGCGCCAACAAGCAGCAACTTTCATCATCCTTCCTCATGTTTTCCTTCCTGATAACCGTGACCTTAATGTGCAGACAGATGCTGCTCTCTTCCAGCATTTGCTGCTCCTTTAGTGAGACGAAGGCAATCAAACTCTTCTGCGAGGTTATCACATTATGATGCATATAGATTTAACAGAAAGTGGAAGCCTGGTATGCTGCTATACGCAGCACTTTGTCACTTTATTAATCAAAGGAAAACATTCAGTGTGCTGTTTATTGGCATGTATTGAACGTATGTGTTTTACATCAGAAAACTGTTGACATAAACTGAAAACTTCTGAAACGTTTCTCCTCCAAATGTTACATTCAAAATTAAATATAGGACTTGTTCTACAGCATCATTGTCAAGGACACACTAGTTTTTGCACTCTCCAAACAACCTGCCAACCTCTTACACTCAAACACAACTATCTTCTTATTCTTTGAACAGATTTAATCATGTCTAAATAAAATTCAGGCTCTGCTGCTAATTATCGCCAGGGTTGATTTTTCTTTTTACCGTGCCCAGCTCACCGAAACGTTAATGTGAGTTGAAGCCTGCCCTCTGATGGCCTAACAAATCTGTCTCCGTTCAAAGAGGCAAACACGCTCCAACAATCGGCAAGACAAGAGAATAACAATTAGAACGTGCCGTTAAAGAAGTCGAGCAGCAGAAAGAGCCGGTCGTGTTCCTTCATTCGTCGAACGCTGGGTCATGACACTGTTCAGTTATCTGCGGGAGTTGATCTGCTTGATGCTTTCCCTCCCTCATCTTAAACATCTGCCAGTCAGTCAGTCACACACACACACACATACACACACACACACACACCACATCCCCCTGTTCACTCCTCAGACATGTGCCAAATAAACATCATTAAAAGCAGGCGGCGGTTGCCCCCATGCGACACCCACCATGCGTGTCGGGTAAACACCACAACAGCTCATTAGCATCCAAAGTCATCAAATTACAGTGTGTGTGTGTGTGTGTGTGTGTGTGTAGGCGTGCACCTGTAGTTACAGTGCAGCAGTAGGTGTATACAGTACGAAGACATATAGTTGTGTGTGTGTGTATAGTCGCTCGACTTCATGCGTGAGCGCCTGCATGTATGTGGCTCCAAGCGATGTGGGGCGGGGGGACAGTTCATTGTGCAATAAGCAAACTTCTGTTCAAATATTCATGAGTGGCCTCCTCAGTGGGGTGCAGCAGGTTGAGTCAGGTCGAGCTCGTTGCAACAGCAGAGCGAGCTAAAATGGGAGCACAAGATCTGGAGTGCTGCGGTTAGATGAGGTCAGTGGTCTGAAAACCTTTGCAGCAAGAACGCAAATAATATTTGAAGGATTGGTTGATGATTGAAAATGATTCAAAAATACTTGAAAACCTTGGAAATGTCTGATAAAGCGGATTTAATTTCCCAGAAAAGAGGTTTAAAACTAAGTTTGGTGTTATTGTCATTCAAGACCAACAACATGTTTGTCCTTCTTTAAGTATTCTCTTCCCTACGCTGCCTGTAGATATTGGAAAATGCAACTCAAACAGGAGTAAATATGTGTCAAGGACGACCTGAGTTGACAGGACAATCTGCAACTATACCACTCAATTTTGGTGCACTGGCCATCATTTTAAAAGCACTGACTGTTAAAAGATGATTTTTCTGACTGTTAAAACTGCTCCAAATGTGGTCCAGAATTACGGAAGCCCTAAAGGGTCATACATACATACATTGTATTTCACCCGTTTTCCCGTGATAACGAGATAATTAATTCTAGATCTCGAGAAAACAAAACGATAGTCTAGTGTATTACATCATTGCAGGAAACATCATCTAGTATAGCTATGTCAGAGCAGGAGACACCTTTAGTGTATTTTGTATTTGTTCTTGTTTTGTCTCAAAACTTAAAACATTTCAAATGATTACTGAGTTTGAAATACAGATAGTCAGTTTTGATTTTCAGCCTTGCTGGCCGTCTTCTCAGATGACGCACACTAATGTGTACATTATCTATAGTAAGGCATAAAGCTATTTCAGCCTGTGTCAGGCCTTGATTGAGGAGATACATGATGCGGTGATCGATATTCTCCTGCTCCTCTGACATTGCTACACTAAATGATGTTTCCTGCAATGATTTAATACACTAGACTATCGTTTTGTTTTCTCGAGATCTTGAATTAATTATCTCGTTATCACGGAAAAACGGGTGGAATAAAATGTCTGTATGTATGACTCTTTTAGGCTTCCATACAGAATGATATATTTTAAGATCAAAATTTGACACATTAGGTCCAATTTTGGGGTAGATTTTTTATGCCATACTGACCATACCAAGACTGAGTAAGAGCAACAGTGGTCTGAGTGTATTCAGTTCATTTGTAAGAGGAAGACTTTATTCGTGTTTAAATGAACGAACAGTAAAATGTAACAAGGTCAGGTTAGAACAATCTTTGTATAGGCAATAACAATGCAGCTAAATTCCCATATGGATTTAACAATAGAAAAATCAAACGCATTAAAAAAAATATGGGGTGAGCCGCAGTGTGTCAGGAGCCAGATGAGCGCGAAACAAGATTTACCAGACTTTACGGAGCCTCGTTAAAGAGGCCCAGAGACGAATCACACAAGAAAAGTGCAAACAAACAACGGCATAACTTTTTATTTGATCCCGGATACATTTGTGGAACATTTGGCAGCATAAACTACACGCTTAGATCAAATACTTTAAGCCATTGGCGGGCTCCAGGTAGAGGCACAGCACACACATTCTCCCTCCACCACTTTCACAGTCTTCATTATACAGCAAACAGCTGGAGGCCTCAGGGAAGGTCGTAAGTGTTTATGTGTGTGTGTGTGTGTGTGTGTGTGTGAGTCCTGAGGGAAGGTTTTTGGACCTAATTGGCAACGACATGTCAAATGTTCCCGTGAACCAAGCTGGCACCCCCTGTACGTCAAAACTCCCCGTTCCCAACAAACGGAGCGGCGCATGAATGCGAATAAGTCTGCCGACCCCTGAGTGACTTTTAGCATCCCAACGCTGCAGGCTGGAGACAGGAGGGCTGGAGGGATATGAAATCAGTTTATTAAAATGGACATAAAAGAAATACTCTGACTGGTACGTAACCTGAAACGACTGCTGGGAGGCTGCAAGCGTCGAAATCCCAATCAAGTGATGATTTTCTGATGAGGGTGAAGCCATGTTTGTGTCTCTCATTGTTACACGTGCGCCATTTTTCGGCTTCTTCATTCATGTTTAGACAATTTCCACTGAGACGACTCTAGGAAGAAGCTCCATCCCTACGCTATGTGTTCCACAGAGTGATGATCTGATTAGACTCGAAACACCTCGCTGGATAAATTTAGATATTAATGAGGAGAAAAACGATTTTCTTGAAACTACTATAACTCCTTAATAAGTTAAGATGCAGAGCTCCCATTAATACTGGCTATTATGTGGAGACAAGTATGCTGACATAGAATTATTTGCTAATGAATGTGAATTAGCTTAATTAATGACCTCATTAACATAACTACTTATGTTCAATATATCACAGAGATATGGGTTATGGACATTAAGCAGCTCAAGTGCTTTTCATTTATTACGGCTCCACCTACTCTATATTGCATATTTTAATGTTTTATGACATGTTCTACTGCCGCATAGAAGATATTTATTTCCCATTTTTAGGATGTTTTATCATTAACATATTATGCACTTTAATATTCACAGGCTAATGTTAGTGTTTCTATTATTAGGGGCTGTATGAAAATTATTCATGGGACGGTTTCTTTTTGCTTCAGGGACAGTAGTCTCTTTTTCCTCATCCCAGACTTTTATTTCTATTTTCCTTTGCACAAAGATCAAACACAAAAATAAGAAATGATTAGCATATTAAGGTTTAATGTTAAAGTCGGCATCTTAAATTCTTCATGCCTGAATCGAGTTGTAAAAGTATTGTTACACTGAGATGTAGAGAGAGGGTTTGAAATATGCGTGTAAGTGAAATATAAGTTTCAGCTCCACTCCCCACATCAAAAATGTTTGCACAGTCAGTGTTCTGAAGGACAGGAAGACGATTTCTCCGACAGATTCTCAGGACAAGGACGTGTAAAGCAAATGCATGAGCAGGTCTGTAGCTACCACTGAGGACACTGAGATCATTTTCCAGATATTTTGTGCTTTAGTTCACTGGGAGGAGTATTTTCATTCAGAGTACATCATTCTCTTAACCCATTTACTTCATCTTAGACCCTATATTTTCCCTGCAGGATTCAGTATTTTTCCATTAGATTTATATTCCTGGCAGCATGGAGAGGGCTTTGGACCAACTTTTAGACTTTCGTGTTGAGAAATAAAACACTTTATTTTATTTATTTTTTAAATAATTTCCTTGTCTCATTCCTACAACGAACAGAACAGTTTGTTGAGTAAGCCAACTGTAAAGTTTTGGAATCCTACATATGTTGAAGCAGAAACATTTGGAGAGTCTGGTTAAGTATGTTAAGTAGTAACCTCACGGTCAAGTCATAAGCTAAATAGAACACTTTGGGGGGGTAACTGGTTACCAAGTTGACATAAAAGACCCATTATTTTACTAATTAACAGAAGCAGCACATGATATCCTGCCGTCCTAACAAGTTTAATGTGTACAATAGTTACCTTGTGGTGGGCAATGTCTATGTCTGATTATATATATCAAAGTGGCATTGATTCAAAAATGACAAATCATTTGAATGAGAAATCTCCTCTGTTATCACTGTAGGGTGGTTGAAGTAGGGGTACATTTTAAATCATGTATTTCTAAATGATCAGCTTCAGCCCTGTGCCTGGAAAAAAAAAGAGACTGACTCATTTCTAATTACCTATAGTTATGGACAATGCTTCCATCAGCCATTATCACCAGCCAGAGGCTTTTATAGTTTTTCTATGGCTGGTGTGTTTGTCTCTCACGCTGTCTGGAAAGCCTCATTTAGCTGCTGTAAAAACAGTGTGTGGTGTGTTTTGTGAATTAGCAGACAATGTGGCCCCTGCAGACAGAAATAGCTGCTTCCTCTCAGCGTGGGCGTACCCCTCGATGACGTCGAGCTTTGTAGTCTTCATCACAGGAACAAGCAAAAGGTTCACTGGGAGGGTAAAGCTGACACCGGATCTGCATAAAAGACGTATCATCCGTAATACAAAAGAGTTGTTGAAGCTGTTTTTTTGGGTGAGAATCCAATTACAGGAGTGTTATTGAACCGTGCGCTCGCTAAATGTTGATTGGTGTCCTGATCCAGATCAAATTTAACAGCCGATATCTGGTGGTGTGTGTGTGAGAGAGAGAAAGATGAAAATTAAATTAGGAGGAGAAGACCAGGCAGCTAATATTGCTGCATATTTATGTCGTGCATTCTATTGACCGCAATAAAATCATCTCATATTATTGTTTTGTTGTTGCTCCTTTGATTCACGGCTTTATTACACACACTGCATGAATTTCGTTTTATTTGTGTACATTTTAGAGTAATATCCATTAACGTCTATGATGAGAGACAAGCACAAGACACTGTATCTGTGTGTGTGTGTGTGTGTGTGTGTGGGTCATTATGCCGGGCGCTGACAGCTGCTAGAGGGGAGAGCTATGGCCACAACGGTCTGCTATCCTTCAGGGGAAGCATCATTTCAACATTTAACTAATGACTGATGGCTGAGCAGCCAAACGCCTGTCCTTTCTCCTCCAGCACACACACTACCACACACAGAGAAACAGAGGTCACCTCAACCCACCACAGCTAGTAACCAGCCACTTCACACACACACACACACACACACACACACACACACACACAGTTTGAACCTCCTGCCCTATGCGCTATCAGAAATATTAATAACACGAGTTGCTGACATAGAGGTTGCACTTTCCTCCCAAATTCATCCAATTTGTCAAATGGAAGCTATTTTTTTTTTTTTTCGATTTCTTGACATACAAAAACGTCTTCATCTCCCTAACTTCTCTTTTTCAGACTCTCACTCGACTGGCCTGCACAGCGACAGCACACAGGTGTTTCCATTCTTGGAGTTTATTAGACTCCCGCTCAGGCTGAATTAAGTGGAAGTCGACAAACTCCACATTCTTAACTTTTTATCTAAGGAACATAAAAGTGTGAGGTCCTGTCAGGCTCTTCTCTGTACAAGGAGAGCACAGTGTGTGCACTCCCTCACAGTCCCGAGGAGAGGTCTAATTACACCAGATAAGTGGAAGCACCTGTGCAGGTGAACCATGGGAGTTTAATGAGTCGACAGGTGGGAAATAGATCTTACAGTGTGTCACAGAACAAGATATCCAGTACATGGAAAAGCCTTTACTTAACACTGTATAATTATCAGAAGCTTCTAAGTGAGTGAACTTTATCTAAACTTTAGTGAAAGGACCTTTTTTTAAAAAAGTTACAAGGTATAATGCATATATAATAATGCAAGCATTCAAAATGTAAAACAGGAACAGGAAAAAAACAATATAAAAACAATAAAACAGTGATGCAACAGGAAAAAAACAATATAAAAACAATAAAACAGTGATGCTAACTAAGCTCAAAAACAAAAAATGTTAATAGGCGTGTTAAATTTTCCCAAAATATAATGGGATGAAAATGTGCAGAAAAGTTGGTACAGCTCCTCTGTCAGCACAGGATGAATCCTAATGATTTCATTAATGTCTTATAAGTTGCGCAAACAAGATGTAACATATAAAAACATAAAAAAATGTCCATATTTGCATGTTTGCTTAGTTGCAAATGCACATAAACCTGACAACCCCCTTGTCAAAGTGGAAACGCTGTTAATTTATGCATTAATTTAACCCTTATTATAATTTGAACAGGTGAGTTCTATTTAAATTCAGACTCAGCACAGTTGTCATGAATGTGGAAATTAGCTATAGAGACCAAAACTGTTTTTTGTACCAGGCTGTAAACATGTGAAGTTACACTTTTTAACATGGGGGCTTATGGAGACTGACTCGTTCTGTAGCCAGCCTCAGGTGGGCGTTTGTGGAACTGCAGTTTCTGGCACTTCCGCATTGGCTTCACTTGGAGGTTTCCGCTTGCTCTAAACACAAGAAGACAATATTTATGAGCTAAATTTATAATTTAGCCTGAGAAACCGCAGTCTTGATGTAATGATTGGTTTATCTCTGCGAGACAACAACCCCTGTAACATATCATAGTAATGTACATTATTTCTTTCTGTTATTTATTAGAGTGCTTTCAGTATATACAGACTCTTTCCAAAAAAATTTAATATCATAGAAAAGTTTACTTATTTCCGTACCTCCATTAAAAAGGTAAAACTTTCATAGATTATAGATTCAGGGCCCCCAACACTTATCAGTTTTTGCAGAAAAAAAAGAAAGAAATTAGGATCACATCAAATTAATCAAAATATGGTACTTTCTAAACGATATGTCAATGTTCAATACTTGGTTGGGAATCCTTTTGCCTTAATCACTGCCTCAATGCGCCGTGACATTGTGGCAATCAGCCTGTGGCATTGCATGGGAGTTATGGAAGCCCAGATTTCCTTGATGCTTGCAATCAGCTCTTCTTTGTTTCTGGGTCTGGTGGCCCTCATTTTCCTCTTGATAATACCCCATAGATTCTCAATAGGTTTAGGTCTGGCAAGTTGGCTGGCCAGTCAAGCACTGTGGTGGCATGGGCATTAAACCAGGTTTTGGTGCTTCTGGCAGTATGGGCAGGGGCGAGGACTTGCTGGAAGATGAAATCTGCATCTCCATACAGATCCTCAGCAGAAGTAATCATGAAGTCCTCTAAAACATTCTGGTAGACTGTTGCGATGACCTTGAATTCAAGAAAGCAGAGTTTACCAACACCTGCACTGGACATTGCACCCCAAATCATGACTGAGACTGTGGATATTCCACACTTTACTTCAAGCAGCTTGGGTTCTGTTCCTCACCCGTCTTCCTCCAAACCCTTGAACCTTGATTCCCGAATGAAAGGCACACTTTACTTTCATCTGAAAAGAGGACCTTGGACCGCTGGCCAAGAGTCCAGTCCTTCTTCTCCATGGCCCAGTTGAGACGCTTCCTACGTTGGCTCAGGCTCAGAAGTGGCTTGACCCGAGGAACCCGACAGTTGTAGCCCATCTCCCGGATGCGTCTGAATGTGGTGGTTTTTGAAGCTGTGACTCCCGCCTCATTCCACTCTTTCCGGATCTCTGCCAGATTCTTGAATCTTCTCTGTTTGATAATCTCCTGAAGCCCACAGTCATTTCTTATGCTGGTGCATCTTCTCCTGCCATTTTTACAGTCATTTCTTATGCTGGTGCATCTTCTCCTGCCATTTTTTTGTGGGTTACCCATCCTATGGAGGGTATCAATGATGGTCTTCTGGCCAGTTGTCAAGTCTGCAGTCTTCCCCATATTTAGTAGATGATTAGTGTGTGACACTCACTAATCTCACGCAGTTTAAAACATTCATGCCCTGCAAAATTTGGGATGATTTCTTCACAGTATTCAAATTTTTTGAATTCCTGTTTTCGGGGGTTTTATGAGCTGAAAGCCCAAATTATGTAAAAATAAACAAATAAATACTTCATAATAAATACTTCAAAATACTTCAAAATCATTTGAATTGTGGGCCCTGAATCTATAATCTATGAAAGTTTAACCTTTTTAATGGCATTATGGAAATAAGTAAACTTTTCTATGATATTCTAATTTGTAATCAATGTGAGCAGTGATGCCAATACTGCAAATGTTGTCAGACATAACAAGAAAAACTGAAAACTTCCAGTAATAATAAACTTAATAATTTGATACTTCGATTCTCCAGGAAACAGGTGATTTTCAAATAATTATCTCATCTTGAAAAAACTGATGCAACTCGGTGTAGGGTTGCCACCTTGGATTTGTGAAAAAAAGGGACCAAATGTTGCACTGGGCTGGGCCGGGCCATTATTACTAGTTCAGACTGACCAATGAACATGAAATCCAGACATAGGAGATAGATACAAAGTAATGTTAATACATTTATTCATTCAGGGGTCACACACACACGTCTGAACTCTGAGGGTTTGGATACTTACAGAAGCATGGAAACCTTTCTGGATTACAGAACCAAGGAAACCAAATAAAGTTTTTACATTTCCCCCCAAAAAACGGGACAAATTGTGTCTCAGGAGAGATTTTTTCCCCCTGGGACAGCTGATGAAAAAAGAACAATTCTGGGAAAAACAGGACAGGTGGCAACACTAACTTGGTGATATGCAGGCTAATGATGAACATTTTCACAGCTAGTTAGCCAACTTGGTAGCTGACTAAATAAGTTAGAAGAAATATTTGTACCAACTGTCTCACAACTGACTGCAAACTATGTTGCAACTCTGTTGCAGAGTACAAACCGTGCTCAGTTTGTACTCTGCAGCAGGTTAACCACCTCCATTTTGGACACCTTATTTCTAACATTTATCTTTACAGACAGTGCTGTCAAGACAGTTTGCAGGTCATTAGGTGCACAGAGTTGAACACTTGAGCACATTTGTTTTTGCAAGCAAATGCCATTTAAATTGGAATGAATTGCGCATGTAGACACCATGCCAATAGAAATGAGTTATACAACTAAGGTTTAAATTGGGCCTTAAGAGTGTGTACAGTATGAACACACACACTCCAACATGGCCAAGGAGACAGAGCTTATCTGTCAAACCGTGTCACCATTTTGTCATGGTGTAAAAATGGTAAATGGTGCCGTGTTTGGCGAATGTCTCCTTTGGGTTCACTAAAAATACACTGAATCCATCAAGCAAAGCAGTGGTGTAGGCAGAATGAATGAACCTGTGAATGACTCTGAGGTGTCATTTAAACTCTCTTCAAACTGCCTCGAACTGTGGGAAAGTTTGTGACACTCCTTCTGTTGTTCTGTCTTAAAGTAGAGCGTTTATGAGCAAAGAGAAAAAGTGAGAGCGTCTATGTCACAACGCCGATCAGCGAACGCCGGGTGTCTATGAAAAAATAATCACTTTGGGTTCAGGAGCAGTTTGTGTTTGAGCTCTGACAGATCATTTGCAGGAAATCTGTTCAGGATGAAATGCTGAAAAACCAACCGCTGACGGACCAGTGAAGGTTGTGATGCATTTATGGTAAAAGTGTTCCATACTCTGGTGAAGATTAAGATAGTTTCATTGTGACAGACTGTAACACATCATGACACATCATCACAGCATGCAGACATACATGAATTTTGTAAAAAGTAAAGTTTCTTAAGCTTATGAAACAAATAATTTGGACGGGGTAACTTGATATTGTGGAACAAATAAAGGAAAACATTAATTCTACCAATTAAGGATATAGGTAATGAGGACCATTGTTCAATTACCAGACAGTGATGTTCTCTGTCAGGTGTCTCTCGATGGTACAGGAGTAGAAATAATAACATGCTCTATGTCCACAAGCCTTGTTACACCATTACTGATGCAGCTTCACTGGCTACACGTTACCCACAGAGTCCCCTGCAAATCCTGCTTCTGGCATACAAGGCCCTACATGACCATGCTCCCACTTCCCTCTCTGACCTCCTTGAGAACTACACCCCTATATCTGGAATTTTCTCAAGTATCTGAAGTGAAACAGTCTCCGTAGCTTTTCTCAGTGATGTGAAGCTGTCGAGTCTCTCCACCTGTTGATATTACAGTAGGGGGACGTGGGTTCCTCCTCTGCTTCTTCCCAAGGCTCACTCTCACCTCCTTGGATTTGCTGTGGAGGTTGCTTTCTTGACCAGCAGGTCCAGATACAGTAGGCCTTTTCATTTTTTCAGTGTCATCAGAAAACTTGATGATAGTGTTGGAGTCTAAAGTGGCCTTAACGATGAGGGTGGATACCCCTTACAGTCTGGGGCCTAGCCGGCAGGAAGCCAAGGATCTACATTTGAGGTGTTTAGTCTCTGGTTCTTGAGGGTTCTTGAGTATGGTGTTAAATGCTGAACTATAGTCAGTGTACAATGCCTTTCTTATCCAGGTAGGATAGGGTGCTTTGGAGGTTGTGTGTTATGGCGTCTTCTGTTGATCTGTTGTGAAGGTGAGCAAACTGTGGTGGGTCCAGACAGTGTGCTGGGTCGTGATGAGATCTAATACTTGACCAGGCACTCAAAGCACTTCATCACTACAGAGCTGAGTGCCAATGGGTGATAGTCACCCCCGACATTGGTTTTATTTTTTTCTCCTAACTCTAACACCTAGATTGATTTTTGTTCCTTTGCAGGTGAACCATATTATCCTGTCGATCTCCAACTCAGCTCTCGGTTGTTTTAATAGAAACCACTCAACATCAGTCATTTTAGCTTTTAGCATGCTGTATTTATCTCAGCCTCTGCCTGTACTTTAATGCTCTAGTATTTGCTGTAAGTGTAGCTGGAATACCTCAATTAAATCTAACTTTGATGTAAAGAGCATTATTCCACCTCTGACAGCACTGACTGCTTTATAGCCTTCATTCCCAGAATTTAAACCTTTCTACTAACAAATTATAGTATTTATATGTACAATATTCTAAAAAAGTAAGCAGTTAAAATGACTTTACTGTAATTACACAAATCTTTTCACAGCTTGCATTCAATATATAGACGTCTTTTCTTACTGTGGCACAAAGAACCTGTTAGCCATCGCCTGATATTAGAGCTGAAGCTGTGCTATTTAGGCCAAATTGCACTGGATGTAGCAAATCGTGTCCACAGGTCCACATCAAGTCCTCACATACATTTTGACAGCAGCATTTAGTGTCAGAGCCACACAAACGTCTTCATCCACCCGCTTATTGATTCTATGGCCGTCAAATCACACGCTTTCCTATTCGTACACTGGGAATAAAACACTAAAAATATCCTTGAGCAGCAAACTCTGACCTCCCTGTAGAGAGGAGAAGCAATTCTCTCCCAACCGATAGCCTCCACACAAGGTCTCACAGTGACATCATGTGGCCGTACGGAGGAACTGCAGTTTGGTCGTCTGATTTATTGTCTACTCACTCAAACTTTCCACAAACAAAGAGAGACAGAGGCAAGAGCAAAATACCTTAAATTCATTTACTTAAATTAAAAAATGTACATCACATTATCCTTTACAATAGACGTGTCTTTTAAAAACTCAGTGGTTTTTGTTTTCTTCACTGTACATTTCAATCATTTGTATACAAATTCCTCTGACAAAAAAAAAAATAAAGGGGAGAAAAAAAAAAGGAAGTCATTACAGCGACTGTCACAGATGACAAATTAATTACTCATCGTAATGACTGCAATGTTTCCCAGTTACACTTGGGCTTTAATTTGCAATTCACAGACTGTACCAAGTCTTACGTGTATTGTCTGAGTCCATAAAACAGGACTGAATCCTTAGATTTTTCTTCTTTATTTAACTTTTTCAGCCATAATTACTGTCAAATTACTGTCTGGCTGTCTGCAGCCTTGATACAATTCATTTGTAAAGTGTCTGAGATGTGACAGGAGCCCCGGTAAAGTTTGTACTCAGTGTGGATCATTGGAAATGCTTTTGGAAACCCCTTCATTAACATTTACACACACAGGAACTACATCTTTAATACAACAGTGAGGACACCAGCTTAAACGGAGGGGACCTTGAGAAGACAACACCACTGTTTTTGACGTTAAATCTTCCCAACTGTTCCGGATCATAATTTGGCAGTCAGGGTGTGCATCTTACCGTCCGTAACATTAAAGGAATATTTTAACATTTTGAGGAAGTGTTTATTTGCTGAGTTAGAAGAGAAAATTGACACCACCTTTGGTACCGCTGTTTAACTGTTAAAATCATTGAGGGTTTCAATTTATAATAGCAAGTAATGTGTGTGATTCAGTGCATTTAAATTGAATGAGCATACAGAAAAGGTTAAGCAACAGTGTTTGAGTGCAACACTTTGAAATTAAATGCAAAAGACACTTTGAATTAGCAAAATGATTCAGAATTTCCACTTCTCTAGTAAATATCTACAGCAGCATAAAGACTAGAAACATCTGACGTGGCTCTATTCAGAGATACCAAAATCTCAGCTAAGCTATGCTATGCTAAGCAGCATCAGCATTATATTTAGCATGTAGTCATGAGTGGTATCAAACTTCTCATCTCATTCTCAGCAAAAATGTTGCACTATTACTTTCAACATGTGCTGAATGCTTGTATGGGAAGTGTCTAACAATAACATAAGTGTCCACATTTTATTACATTAAAAAAACCCAATGTGAATCAAACTTTTGTTTTATTTCTGCTGTTCTCCACACTCTTCAAAAAGGTGCATCGAGTCAGAATGGACAAAGTAAACGTCAAATACACTGATGTTGCCCCCTCAGTCCACCATGACCATCTCTGCTCTGTATGAAGCCTGTGTTTTACTGAAAATTACACTACACTGTAACCAAGTACTGTGATGTATGACGATTTGCATGCTGCGTGAGGTTTAAAATACTGCTCTTGTTGCCACTATGATCGGAGTTTCCTATTGGTTAAAAGGTGAGCAGAAATAGTCATGTGAGTGGTGCAGAGCCAATGAGAGCTAAGACATTAATTCAAGAACAGCATTCCAGTCTTCATAACTCCAGAGTCAAAGGAATTCAAACTGGGTAAGGAAAAAAAAAACAAAAAACTAATTTTTACATCCTTCTGTAAACATGAGCGTAGGCAGAATATGGCAGACAGAAAATTAAAGATTTGGCAAAAGAAAAAAAAAATCCTAGACATTTAGAACGTGATACATTCTGTGCTTTATCTGAGTGCAGCCTTGTTAGAGCTGGTTTCAGAGTTAACAGATTACAAAAGGCTTCAGGTAAAAGCTTTAAGACTACAACGAGCCATCCAGTCACACAGTGAGACAGCATTAATTACTTGACTGATTTCACCTGCTCTAATCTCTAACAGGTTTCCCCCCGTTCATGGATCCAATTCATTCCTAAACAAAAATAGAAAATCCATGTCTGGGAAGGCAGCCTGTTTATAACAGGCCAAATCATACAAATGGATGTCAAAGAAAAATATCCATCCGTAATTAGTTAAAAACTCAAACTAACACGGTTCGTTGAACTGGTCCATCGCTTCTCCGGCAACTTCATATCCAGCTCAGTTGATTCTAATTGGTAATGATGATAAGAGGACTTGTATTACAAGAAACCTTGACATTTTTAGTCTGGAGGCGCGATAACAGAAAATAATACTCGTTTTCTTGGGGAACGGCGACACAGGAGTGATTAAAGATCGTTAAACTAAAAAAAAAGAATTGTCCGCCGTGTAAAAACGTCAAGGCTTCCCTTTTAACAGCAAGATTTATAAGGAAACTAAAGCTTGTGCTGCTGGGCGTACAGTAAATAGGAGTGTGGAAGAGCTACTCTACTGTCTCTCATACTGAAATCTGAAGAGAAATCATGACCCCCAGTCCTGTATGCTATCTCCATTCATCATCAAAAAAACAAAAAACAAAACACGGTGAAGTGTCTGGTGTAGTTTGGCATTGTATTTCTACATATCAAACCATTGTGCAAGAGTAAAGACCAGCTATATTCTTGCAAGCGGTATCCTAAAATAAACTGACGCTGAAATATTCCATATATTTCGCAGACTACCGTTTTTTTTTTGTTTTTTAAAAAAAGCTGACGTTTAGATGATGTGGAACAAGTGGAAGAGCACACAGATGACTCTCTACTCATTGTGGCGTTACGGGTACGTGAAAAATTAAGCAAGCAAACAAAAAGGAGCTAATTAGGCATGTCTTTATAGCTCATGATTCTGGTTTTTGGAGAAAAATCGACTAACATTAGTAAATCCAGATTTTAAATTACTTCTTATGTTACCTCAGGTGACATATAAGCAAGTGAGACTAACCAATCAGAAGATGTGTTCAGCGCATATTTCTGCGTCGCTCCCTGACGATCAGGTTTAGATTTATGAATCAAACCCGGAAATACAGCAACATTTTCACGAGTGATGTCAAACTAATCTGTCCGGTTTAATTTTCACGTCAAAGTACCTTTTTTTTTCCTCTCTGTCATGGTCAGTTTGAAGGTTGTCTGGCTTGCAGCTACAGACAGACATCAATCTCGTATTAATACAACGTGCTCGGATCGCCCGTGCTGGTCTCAGTGCAGCACAGGCTCAAGAAATACCGTAGGACGTTAAGTAGCAGCTTTGAACTATTTCCTAACACTGACCATGGACTCCAGCTGAATTTGAATTTGAAGTCGCTGCAACATAAAAGGTCAAGAACTCCAGTAGATGTCCTAATAAAGTGCAGGGAGAATACCATGGATGGAGAAAAAGAAAAGGAAATCTCTCTATGTACAGATTTGTGCCTTGAAAAGAGAAGCATAGACACGGGAGGCTATGTTCTCCACTGTGACACGGCTCCACATGGCAGTCAGTGTTTGAACCATCTAACAGTGATTGTGCTCTCGTCTCGGACACAATCAGCAGCTCCAGGACCACCGGTTACTCATCCCCAAAGGCTGTTTGTTACAAAGACATTTTTTTCAAAATAAAGGCATTTTAGAAAAAAAACCCAAACATTTCACTACACGTTTCACATACGCACACTTACAAACACCGAAGCGGATGCTGAACACGGCAGCGCACATTTTCTGTTTGTTTAAGATCGATAGACACGACTAGAACATACCGCCGCTGCTGACCTGTGTGTCTAGAAAGAAGAGGAAGAAATATCAAGAAATTAGACAGCAGCAGTGTAAACTAACAGAAAGGCTCTGTGTCAGTCTAATGGTGAGCTGACATTTTCACAGCTAATACAGAGACAAAAAAAAAAAAAAGAACTCACTGACCGCTCGCTCTAATTCTGTTGGGCTATGCCACGAGGCACTGATCAGCCAGTTAAATGTCTACATATTTCAACGTCGAGGATTGTTTTTGTACTGATTTATGAAGCTAAAACGTACTGCTTTGTTCCTACAGATGTCTGGCAGTTGAAAGAACCTCTTGTTTATCTTCTAGTTGTTTTACGATATTCATTTTACAGTCAGTCTTGAAAAATCGTCACTCCACTGACTCGAGGGGTAAGGAGAAAAATAGAGCCACTTGACGCAATTTAAGAGCTTAATTTCGGCCTTCACACACACACGCACACACAAACACACACACAGACACTCACACATGCAAACACAGAAACAAGTAAGTCAGGAAACCAGTCAGCCAGTCAGTTGGTCAGTCAGGTGGGAGAGGAGAACCAGCCCCCTCGCCAGCTGTCTGCTGATAAAAACCACACTGATCTTCGCTCCTCCCAGAACCGGTTACCGGATTTTGTTCGTTTTCTATCGGACACCCACGAAAAGTGTGTGGTGTAACAAAATCCTAACCACGCAGACGTGTAGTCGACATGCCCACACGTCCGCTCCGGCAGGAAATCCACCAATCAAAGCTGGCCGAGGACCACAAACGAAAGGAGGAGGAGGAGGAGCGGAGCAGAGGAGTGTGGTGTTTTGTGTTTAAGTTCCAGTCCAGTTGAATCTCAGGAGGCGCTCTCTCCTCAGACTTTAGCCCCAGTGCGGAGATGTGTTGATGGGATGCAGGCTGTCTAGAGCTCTGCGCTGGCCGGCGGCTTGGTGGTGGTCATGATCTTCATGTACTGGGTAAAGATGGCCTCAAAAGCCTCGTCTCTGTGGATCATGGCACCAAACACCAATGGCTGGAGGACAGAGAAACGCTCGGTCAATAATGTGCAGATCTTCCATTTGTACATGTTAATATGTAATGTTGCCTCGTCTAGCTAGAAGCTACACAGTAGGACTCACGATCTGTTACATACGTACTGTTCGTCTCATGTGCTATTAGTTATAATCTACAAGTCATCATTATCTTAAAAGTAAGTAAAAAGGAAACAAACCTGTAACCAGAAATGAATAAAAATACCCTGATGAACACCAGCTCATAATCAGATACATTCCAACATGTAAAATATCAATGTCAGGAATATAATATTAAAGTCCGCCTCATATCAAAGATCGAAGAGTTTTGCTTATTGTGTCATGTAAGTGCAAAGTTTCCAGATCTGAGAGATTCTTTCAGCTCATCAGTGCAAACTGAGAGTGGACTTTTAATAGTTACTTCAAATGAATATGTAAATATTCAGATTCTGGATTTTTAAATGAGGGAGATCTTTAACTGGGTACTAGACACCTCCATATTACTTAATTTTATTAATGCATAACACACTTCAGTCTGAAATTTTTTTAGCTTTTGTTAAAAGCAGAAATATGTGAATACACAGAATCGATTACATTACATCTAAATAACTCTCCATACTGTACCTTCTGAGTGGAAGGAGTGGCTATAGAGATGCCCATCCCACTTCCTGGTAGGACTGACAGAACTTTGTACTGAAAAACAAGAGTTACGACGTTACTATCATTTTTAACTGCATACAAATCTGGATGTCCTACATAATCAATAAGGAGTGTGCCTGTGGTTACCTTCTGTATGTCAGTGATGTCCACCAGCTTGATGACTTTGTTCTTCTTGGAGGAGCTGGATCTGGAGCTGGAGCTCTCGAAGCACAGGTAACTGATGGAGAGAAAGAGAGGGAAACATCCTGTTGAAAGAGAAGCAGGCAGGCAAAACGGACGACAAACCGACTTCTTGTCAGCTACATGCCTGAAGAGGTGAAGAGATTTATAGATCAGACATATCCTCAGGAGGAGGGCTGTCCTACTTGATCCACAGCTGACTGACACGGACACAGGGGGTAGATGGTGTAGCTCTTAATAAAGAACCTTTTCAAGTGCTTAATACTGCAAACCCGTTGGCCTAAATTATTACCTGCTCCTCCTCTCTGCTCCACCTTTAAAGAGCTTCTTTTTTTTCTCCGCTCGCAGTCAGTCAGTCTTTTAATGATAAAGAGGTTCTCCTGAGAGAAGATGTCCCACTTACTTCTCTGTGACGTAGAGCACTCCGTTCCTGATGTAGTCTGTGGGCATTTTCCTGTCTCTGTTTATGAGGCAGCACCTCCATCCGTTCTCACACACTGAAAACACACAGGACAGAGAACAGACGTTTGCAGAGCCGGTGATAAATCCTGTTTATTGTTAATTGACGGTTTCCTCTTGCGACTTCACAATCATCTTTATCCAAATTACAAGCATCTCTAACTTTAAATTATTACACTCAGTGCAAATAAAGTTTTTTTCATGCTGCAGGAAGTCCCCTTACCCGCCAGAGGGCGCTCTGACTCCTGCAGGTTGAAGATCTCATGAAAGGCTCCCTTCTTGGTGCTGTGGGAGCGACCGCTCTCCTCCTCTCTGCTCACCCCACACGGGACGGTGGCGAGGCTGCTCCGAGAGACCACCGGCGGAACCTGGGGAGAGACGGCGGAGGAGGAGGAGGAGGAGAAGGAAGGCGAAAAAAAAAAAGAATAGACAGGACAGGATGACAGGAAGACGGAAGTCAAAGAAAAATCGCCATGAAGGAGACAAAAAGGGCATGAGGGAGAGGAGGAGGGACAGGGAGACACATTTAAGTATATCTACACATTCTGTCCATCCTGTTGGACTGCGTGTTCGCAGAGCGACTGAGAAAAGTGGCCATAAAACAAGATTCATCTTCCAGTATTGCATTATGTGTTTCTCTGCATGTGCAGCAGGCTCAGCTGTGACGTGCAAAGCAGAGAGTGAGGCCATCATTCACTCGACATACACAGCAACAATTTATAGGCAAAAAAACAAAACACTTGTTAGTTTAGTGGAAATTATAATTGGACTAAGATTGTAGCTCAGCGAGATCTTTTATTGCTCAGGTTTCAGTTACAGCATGTGTGGAGAACAGGAAGGATTTACTGAGCTGATGCTAAATTACTGTGGACAAGGAGCTATTCTATGGGAGCTTAGACTATTCAGTAAACACGCCGCTACTTCTCACAGAGCATCTATGTCAATGGATCAAAAATGTCAACCTGGGAACTGTTTAAAAGTTTACATACGGATGAAATCATTCAATGTGATGTTTGACCAAAAACAAACATTTTAAGACTACCTCGTGACATTTTGATCCATTCTGTCCACAAACACTGGCGGCCAATACTCGAGGTGTGTCACGCATCCTACACACACGCACACACACACACACACACAAACGCTTTGAGGCGAGTTTGCGGCACACCCAGGCTCAGTACGGGAACCAAAGGGGAGACACACCAGAGTCCCTACCTTCTCAATGCCAGAGAGCTGAGAGAGAGAAACGACAGAGTACACCTGTGACACAACAAAGGCGCACACACACACACACACAGACACACACACTCAATCCTACATATGACAGAGACACGTGGTGGTGTCCTTGTAATGTATTATTGACGGGAGGGATGATAGTTTATTGATCGCTTTGCCCTGCCAGAGGAGGGTCGGTGGTGGGAGGGTGGACTGATGCTTCAGTAGGTGGATTTCTTACCAACATTAAAGATTCAACGTGACCTACAGTTGAAGGATGGTTTCAAACTATCCCTCACTCAACAGAAATCAGATTTCTTCTTCTTTCGAACATGTTATTAAGATTAGCTTCCTTGTAAAAAAAAACTAGCTCATTAGCTAGTTATATGGAAATCACCTAAATTCACAGAAACTGCTGCCACATTTCAGGTTAGCAACAGGGATGTCTTAAACAATTAGGGTAGCATTTTGAACATATTTTGTCGTCTCTGGACTCGCACACTCTATGTGTGAGTCATTTAAGAGTAAGTTTGAGGAAGCATGGACCCGATGAACGAGGAGGGACAGCAAAGAGCTGATACAGATGTGTCTATCCGTGCGTTTCTGTCCTACTTACCCGTCGGGACACAGTGGCGTTGGTCCTCTCTTTGAGCTGAGGGTCTGTGGGAAGGCTGTTCCACACGATGTAGGGCGTGTCGTACTTGTCCCGCAGCTTCGGACAGCTCTTGAACAGGAAGTCTATGATGAAGAACTTGATACCGGCGTACAGGCCTGGAGAGGAGGGAGAGGAAGGGAGAGAGAAAACAAACTGAGAATAAGGAAAAGGATGAGGAGGTTATCAACTAAATCTTGTCGGGGGTCTTCCAGCATTTTATGATTTTAAATGTCACCAGCATTCATGGTGCAGACCGTGGTCATCTTTCAGAAGATTTCCTTCACATTTCACTTTTTTAATCAAACATTTAAAAAAAAAATTCAAAGGCTATTCATACAACTAGTGTTTTTGGACTGACATCTGCGTCTTCATAGAGCAGAGCAGCGTCTAATAGGGAGTGTGTGTACAGTCAGTTCTCTATACTAACTTTATACTGTCAGTGATTAACTACCTTACTAAATCTGGTCCCAGATCATTTTCACTGTATCGAACTATTTACAGTATAAAGAAAAGTGTTTAGTGCTCACATGAGGAGTGACAACTGTACTTGGCTGACAGAATAAACATTGTGTCAACAATTATTGTTGCTCTCAGCATCTTCTGAGGATATTTAAGCCCACAGCACTTTGGAGACGCTTTGTGTTACGAGAAACAGGAGTAACTAATATTATCAGAAATGCATGCCAATAGCTCGCAGCTGCCCCCTCGCAGGGGACAGGCAGAACGGTTACACAAGTGCTGTATGAATGCATTTGTTTGTGTGCACTGGATTGAGTATAAGTGTTTGCATTCTTTCAAGGGTCAGTGCAGTATACGCGGTACGTCATTAGGATAAAAGAAGCTTTGTCTGCGCGCGTGTACGTCTCTCACCCATCATGAAGCCCATTAGTTTGTATGGCAGGACGCAGGAGGTGATGAAAGCCACCCACAGGCAGATGTAGAGCTTCCGGGTGCTCTCGGGCTGCACCCACATAAACAGGCTGCACATAGATGAGGGAGAATATTAATAGTCAATAGTTATTTAAGTAGAATTACACACCATTTGCGCATTTCTTTAACTTACTTCTTTATCTTCTCCAAAACGTCTGCCATCTTACCAAACAGGTTCTGTGAGGAGAGTTTAAGCACTTTATGAACCAACCATAATCTGTGCACGCTGATTTGAGATGTGACATGATCTGTGCTGTACCTGTGCTTTTTGTGCAACGTCAAGTACAAGCTGGAACTTCTCCGAGACAGTCAAGTCTTCCTTTGGAGGCTCCTGCGTGAGAAAAGAGAGAAGAGTCAACAGGATTAAATATTTACCTCCGCAGATGCACACTCCTGACACAGCAGTGAAACAGGAAGCGGGAAGTTGTCTCACCATGGGTTCAGAGACCTCAGGCACGATGCTCCACTGGATCCTCCAACCTCTGGAAAAATAGGAAGACGAGGTGAATGCAATTTTTTTTGGTTTTGGATGAAATAAGGCCACATTATTAACCTCTAAAGCTCGTGACTCGTTACAACCTTCATCACTTTTATGGTGACCAGGTGTCCCAGTTTGATAGTCCAGACAAATGTCTGACAAATACTAATGTGCCCTGCTTTCATAATGATCACCAAAACGGCCTACTTTAAATTATTTTGGTGATGTTTATATAACTTGATTTATATTTGGCTGTTTGCAGCTCTGAGCACAAGCAAGAGTTCGCCTTGTTTGCTATAATAATGAGGATCGTAAATACAGGCGTGTGTCCATCTATTAACAATCTGCCCATTGTTTTGAACGCACATTTGCTGTAGTGGATTCATATGTTCATGTTGGTACACAGTGTGCAGCTGTTCACCGGTAGCACAGCTGTGGCCTCAGTAGTTAAGTTTAATAGGGTTTTATTAACCAAAGCACACAGTGAGCTGGCAGCGGTGTAGTGACCACACAGGAAAAAAAAAACTGGCACAGTGGCTGCCTCTCTAATAAAGTGTGTTTTTACCTGGCGATGAGGTAATTCAAGGACAAGCGCAGGATAGCCAGGAAGAGTAACATGGGAATGGCCCAGCCATGCCAAGCAGCGTTCATGTAGATCTGCAGAGAAAACACAAGACAGTCTTGCGTTGGTTTTTAGACGATCACAGCTTACAATATGAATCCAGCTCAAAGCTATACAGGACTGAGGTCAGATTGATTCAGATACTTGAATTCGTAACAGTTGTCAGTTGATGCAATGACACTCTCACAGCAGCTTATCCACTCTTATTTTATTTCCTCGTCACTGTTCCTCATGGCGGGAATTATTGAGTGTCTCTACAGAGTACAGCCTAGACCTGCTCTGTATGAAAAGAGTCCTGAGATAACTTCTATTATGATTTGGCACTATATAAATAAAATTTCTTTCGCTGTGACTCTTCCAACATGGAGATATATCTTTCATTACCACCAGCTTTATTTGACAGACCTTTACTCACGACAAGAGTATAGGAAAGACAAATTGATGATAAGATGAAGCATTTCATTTTGGGTGATGTGACGCTGGTGGAAGATGCTATTAGAGTCGCCTGTCAACACTGGATAGTGAGATGGCCCCACAATCGATTGGCTGAAGATGATTTAGCTTAATCACTGACTGTGGACATAATTAATGAAGATCTGATTAGACCTCTGCACTGCTTGGCAGTGCCGCTGTAATCAGTCACCGTGGAGCAGAAATTACTCTGCCATTCATTTCATTTCACTGTCATGTAACAAGCAAATGAGTTCATCAGCCAATTTATAGATCACACTTTTTTGTCCATTAAAGTTCAGTTTAACATACCTCTGTGTCGCACAGAAGTAATATCCCGTCAAATCGCAAGGTTCGACATAATAGAGTGATGCGTCAGAAATTGTGAATAAGTGCACACTTACAATGAAGGCAATAGCTGAGGTGTAGACGGAGTGCCAATTAGATAAGGCGGAGAGGTTCCTTAAGAAGTTGGTGACAGGTCTGGCTCCTCGCTCTAAAAAACAAGAGAGATATTCAGTGTGGTTTAGCACAAATAGATAACTGTGCTTGTTTTTGTCTGTTTTCTGTCTGTCAATATAGATTTCACAGGCACTGGTCTAGATAGACGTTAAAAGGCCCAGTGTGTAAGATTTGAGGGGCACCATTTTCAAAACATGGTAGACGGACGTAGAATCTATTATCCATAACTATGTTTTTATTAGTGTATGATCACTACTTTAAGATTAGCCTTTTATATCTAGAGTGGAAACGGTCCTCTTGGTGGAGTCCGCCGTGTTTCTACATTAGCCCAGATGTGACAAACAACACTGACTCTAGATGGGATCTTTTTGTTTGTTTTGCCACTGTTGTTTCTCCTTCACACTAGAAAAAAAGGTCGAGGGTGAGGTGAGGAGATTACAATGCAACAATTGCACCACTAGATTCAACTAATGCTACATACTGAACCTTTACTGTTACTGGTGGTCAAAAACAGTGAATTCAAAGGAACTGTTAGCACTACAGTGTTTTGTGGTAGCTACTGCTCAAAGTGAATGTCAGTATCTTATCTGCTTCTATTCTGTTTTTCTTGTTTGTGGGAGAGTTGCATACTCACTGAGTCGCCTCATATTTTCTGTTAACCTGGATGAAAGACACAAAAAGTGAAGGTCAGAACACATGCGCACGCTCATGTATAACAACGTGTACGCAGAGAGTGAGAAAGAAGCTCCTTTATGTGCTAGACGAGGTGGTAACACTTCGGCCTTCATCAGCCTTGTATGACTCACTCGCTTTTGCAAAGGAGGAGAGAAAGGCGGAACAGAGAAAATAAGTGAGAATCGACCAACTTCCTCCGTCCACTCTCCCTGCATTGTACAGCGTATCTCATCATGCAACCAACATACGGCAACTGAACAGTTCAAAGACACAGCCGCAGTGGTAGCACATGTTGAAGGTGCAAACAACAGATACACTCGAACACACTCACAGTCTAAAATATGATTCTGTCCTTCAAATGAAAGAAATGAATGTACCAATAACGGATTCCTGACTACTGAGACACAGTCTAAGAGAACTGCTACACCTTTAGTGCTCCCCAGCTGCCGTCTAGCTGTCTGACTCCATATCTCCTTGAACAACCGCAAAATCGATACCTGAGGACAGACACTTCATGTTCTATTCCAGAGCCTCTCTCACCCACCTTTTAGCACTTAGCGGTTCCTCGGCCTCCACAGTGCTCTCCTCTGGTTGGAAGCGGAAGTCTTCGATGTAAACCCCAAAGCGTTCGTACAGCCACTTCTGTAGCCGTGAGCTCCATACCTCCTTTTGTTGTTTATCTGCTAAAAAACAGCAGCTTAGAATTGGGTTGGTTCAGCAAACTATATTAAATTCCAACAACTTGTATTGTTTCACCAAAGGCACAAATGAAAAGATGACTGTGAGGTGATAAAAATTTTATCTCTGAACATTTATCTCACGAATACAGACACTGGGCCACTTAAACCTGGGAGGGAAACACTTCTCTTCCAAAACTGATGGTGCCCTAAACCCCACTCCTGAGCGGTTCAATCCGGCCCTCTGGATGATGCAAAGTGTGGAAATTGCAGAGACATCATTCATTCTAGTTTTAATAAAAATCCAGTTATTGCTGAGTCATCCACTGGACAGAGACAGATGTAAGATACTTCTTCTAATTGTTGCTCAGTTCCAAAATAGTAAATGTTTTGCGCAAGTCTAACGTAACTGACTGGAATAACTGAGACATATTGTTGCATTACACCTCAGGCTGTTCATCTTATGTTTTGTGAAAGGATGGTTCATTCATTATGAATGTTTTCAGAATATACTTCTTCCACTAAACAAAAAGGGAACGTTTCGGAGTCGTTGTTCTTTATAGGTTATTGTTATGCAATAATTTGCATCTGGCCCCTGAGCTAAAAAGAGTTTGACACCCCTCATCTAAATCTTCATTCCTTTACTTCCATGTCTCATAGATGGACCATCAACAAGTGAGGATGCTGACTTTTGCCTGCATGTAAAGTTAGCCTCAGTCTTTCTATATAATATCATAACACACACAGCAGCTGGGGACTGGCATTAACTCATGCTGGCTACAGCTGACAGAATCTGTGAGTGACAGCTGAACTTCATGGTTGTCAGACAGAAATAAGATGTCTGTTTTTGTCTAACTGGAATCTGGATTTCAAGCTGTATCATAGGTATGGCCCAGTGGTAGTGACGGTGGTACTGATGCTGAAGTGCCCCTGAGCAATGAACACTACCCTCAGCTGCTCTGATGTAACTCCTAAGTACACGCTCACTGACACTAACTGACTGTGGTTGTACTGAGCAGTTACCCCCAGTGACTCTGAGTGACTGTAAGTGAAAGTGAAGCTGGAAAAAAAAGGCCTTTTAAACTGTGTGTGTTTATCCTCCCAGTGAAATTTAACTGTGTAATTGTGACTAAATGAAAACTCCAGCAGGTTTGTGCTTTTTTTATTTTGCAGATTTATGACGTGCAGATGATGACGTTCTGTGAGAAGCCATTTCAGTTTGTAGTTCACACAGTTGCACAGTCTCATCAGCCCAAATGAATATTTTCATCCTCTCTTCTTTACGGGACAGATTACACTCACTTTCTCGCTGTCCTTTTATCGCCCCCCACCCACACACACACACACATCACAAACACACACACTCATAATGCAGCCTGAAAAAACATTGACACCCACACGCACCTCCGACACTAGTTAGAGCACAGGCATGTCTGCCCTAGATGAAGTGATCTACAATCATAACCCATTTTCCAAAATTAGACACTGTCTCTCCTTCCCTTTTCTCTCTAACACCATGTACACACACACACACACACACACACACACACACACACACACACACACGGTCACTGGAAGTCAAACTATAAGAAAAACTGTTCACCCCAATATTGGCAAAACATTTCCAAAATACCACCTGACTATTACTGCATTACCGAACTCTCCTCTTCCCTCACTGACGTATTTAAAAAAAAACACACACACACACCTATGGCACTGACATTAGCAGAACAGATTTGTAGTAATGACAGCAATTAACCTGCATAGTTTAATAGTTTTTGATGAATTAATACAGTTTGCAACTAATTACACACCAGAAATCACCATGCTAGTGTGTATTTCTGTTTCCACACACACACACACTACTACATGGCCTAGAATAACCCATGAACACTTCAAACACACTCTGTAGCCACTCACGCTGTTCCTGTCGAGCACTCCACCGCACACACACACACACACACACACACACACACACACACACACACACACACACACACACACACTCTCCTCTTGATTTACTCCCACACTCGGAAGACGTCAAAGTCTTCCTTCCCTGCTCATTTCCTGTTAGTCCCCCTGGACTACCACCCACCTCCCACTCTCCTTATCCATCTCTCTCTCTGTTTCTCTCCCTCTTCCTCCGGGGGTCTTACCTGTTCCATTGTTTGAGGGCGACTGCTGTTTCCGAGGGGGCTGTGGCGGAGAGTCCTCCAGCCTGAGGGGGAGAGAAAGGGGAATGGTTTGTCAAGTGTCAGTCTCACTTCTCTATTGTCAGAGCTGAGCAGAGTTAGACAGACACATATGAGGACAGAGACAGAATGTGATGAATCAATCTAAATATGCTGTTGTGAAGTCACTGTTACAATCTCATAACAAGCTTTTAGACAATCAAAAACAGAATGATTTTGGATTTGGATAATTGTATTTTAATAGAACACTTGTACAATCCAATGTGATCCAACCCAACAACTCTGCAAGAGATGATGCTTAGAATTCTTCAGTTTTTGTCAAAGAGGTATTAATTGAACTATCATGTTCACTATCGAGGTTGTAGTTTGCAGTACTGTTAAACTGGACTGCATTATATTGAGAGGTCACCACATTGACATACATGTCAATAAGGGGCCATAATGTTAGAAACACCTTTCAATATAATGCACTCCTGTACAACAGCAGCAGTCACTGAGAGCTCAATAAAAAAAATATAAAGTAGAATTAATACCTCTCTGCCAACAAAAGCTGAAACATCATAAGCTTTTTAAAAAATTGAATTTATGGCAGTGTTATTGTGTCGGATCACATCGGATTGTACAAGTGCGACTAATGAAGTGGCCGGTCAGCCTGTGTGCAATGATTAAATGAGCAGAGAAAGCATGTGCGTCACTAAAACAAATACACAAATGATGTGAATTCACCAACTGCACTGAAGCTCTTCTATTAATGATGGAACAACACATAACTGGGATTCTTCGTTCTGATTTTTTACCTCATTATGTCACCAGTCTGTGTCTGGAAAGCTGCAGCATACAGATATTTTACAGACCACACAAGGGTCAAACTTTAGAACAATATTCAACTTCCTAAGGTGTGTTAATTTTAACCACCAATCTCAGATGTCTTGCTCAGGAACACTTGGATAGCAGCCACCTCAGTCTCTCCTGCTGGACGGCGCTGACAGAGGATTAACCAAAGAAAACTCCTGGGTCACGGTACATTAGTTCACCTCTTACAAACAGTCTCTGACATTCTCGAGGCCGTGTTTCTGTGCTTTTAATCACTTGGAGAGCAGCAGTGGAATTTCCCATTGGCAGGCACAGAAACATCATCCGATCACACACGCGCTCGCGCAGAGTCGTACATACACACCCTGGGTTAAAGGGTGGCCCACTCTGTGCCAAGAGACGCAGGCTTTTACTGACACCAGCATAGCTACTGTGTCACAGTGTGAACTTGGCGACACAGGCGAGCACATGACTCGTTTTTTTCTCTTTCCATCACCCTCGAAACACACACACACACATACACACACACACAAAAACACACCTCCTTATGGAATTCCCCGCCTACCAAGCTGCCTAGGCCTCTATTTATAAACAGAAACCTTTGGCAGCATTGGGACAAACACACACACACACACACACACACACACCATTAGATCTGACCTATGATAAACTCTACTGACTTGAAATGTTACAAAGTGAAGTGTCACAACTTCCTGTCATTCCCTCATGATTATTTCCCATCTCGCACATTTCGCCCTCATCTACTGCCGCCGCCCGCCTGCCCGCCATCACGAGGCTCCGCTCTCCGTCTCACCTGGTCTTGAGCACCTCGTTCATCTTCTGCTCCAGGTCTATCCTCTTGCTGCGCTCCCTCTCCAGCTCCTGCCGCAGGGAGTCCACATTGGTCTCTTCCCGCAGCTTCCTCAGCTCCTCCTCTGGAAAACACAACACGAACGCCGGAGAGATCAGCATCTCAAATTTTTGACATGAAAACAATGCAACCTGATGAGCGCCGCATGCAGTTGCGGGGGTCATGAAAGAGGCATCTGATCAGTGATTCAAACTTTATGTGGAACATTTCATCCGGCAGATGCAAAACAACTTTCACGGCTCTGAAGAAGACAATCGAATTTTAAAGAGAATATCATTAAAGCATGGAAAAACATTTGTTTCTAAAGGTGGAATCAAATTTGAAGAATGCTTTTACAGTATGTGTTGCTCTCGTTTCATCTCTCCCTCCATGCATCTCCTTCACCTTCACCTCACTCTTCCTCCTTGTCAGTCAGCTCCTGGCATTAAGTGGTTTCAGGTATCGGGCCTGGGGTGCAACATCAGCGGTGTTTCCTCTCAGACTATTGTCCCTGACTAAAGGGACGCATGAATATTGGAGGAGGGGATGCAATAAAAGTGTGTGCAGGTGCAGAGGCACGAACGAAGGAATACTTGCGTATGTTGATGTACCCGCAGAATGAGGCACACAGAACAGGGACAGACGCAAGCACAGATTAAATCCTTCTTAAGCACATCCATGTATACAGAAAAAGACAAATGTTTTCATTGCCAGCGAGGCTTTCCATTAAAAACACAGAATATCGTGAAGCTCCACTCTGCTGTGGCCCAACTTTAATTGGAAACGCCATAATCCTGAGGATTTCTAGGACGTTCTGCAGTGTAACAACACTATATGGTACTGACGACAGAAGTACAAGCTGTGCCACTGTCCACGACAAGATCAATATCTCTCCATCAACCTAAAGAACATTGGCTAAACCGGAACTGCCTTCACACTCCGACCAAAGTCAGTGAAGATGTGATAAAGCGGGGTCACACACCCCCTGGAAAGAAAAGTGAACATCATCCCCTCTTCTTCTCCCTGGTCGTTTCATCACACCGGCGGTCGGGGGATTCATATTACAAGAATTCAGCTGCCAGTTTCTCATCACCTAATCTCATATCTCACTCGTCCTTTATCTCTTCCCATTATCGCTAATAAAACATTCATTGGCAGCACCTCCTGCAGCTAAAGCATCTGCAACAACCCCGTGTGCTCCTACTGAGAGGACCTACACTGTATCTCCAGATCGCACATAACAGTAATCCACCTGCCTAGTATAAGCTGCTTTTGCATTTCTGGTTTAGGAAGAGCAGTAAGGCACATTTTGGTCTTCCCTTTGACAAGCATGTGACGAGGAAAGCCATAAACAAAGTATGAAACGTTCCTCTCTTTATTCATCCATGTCATTTGACTCTTCTGACACACTTTCACCCCTTTCACTCCCTCTTCGCTAACATTAGAATGTGTTTATGGTATTTATGCATGTAAACAAGACAGAGTGTGTGTGCGCAAGAGTGAGCACGAGGCCAGCCAAAGGTTGCTATGGGCTAAGCGGCTTAGTGCTGGCTAGGCTGCCCTGTGCCAGGAGATACATGACCAACTGTAAACCTATTAGACAAATGGCTAACAGCAGCAGCAGTGCACCATGGGTGGGACCTTTCAGTCAAACAAAGTGGGTGAAAGTGAAAGTGAGAGTGAGGAGTGACTAGACAGCAGTATGTCAGTGATACTAAGTGGTTCCTGGCCACTTAGGGGCCAACACAAGACATACACTTTAGGTTGACATATTCTCACCTTATAAAGCTAATATGGCAAACATGTTTGCAAACAATTACCGATTTATGCATCCGGCAGACATAGACAACATAAACTTTAATTTGGAGTTGTGTGTCTGGCCAAATGATGTATGCAATCCCAATATCCTCCTTGTCTTTTTACTCTCTTTTGGTTTCAAAGCAACACCTCAAGAATGTATCCTGTTCTCCAGCTTCTAAACGTGCCACTTTGGTCATCAGCTAGCTCTTTACTTTCATTTGGTGATGCGCAGATTGGATGGAGTGGGTCTGTTGAAGCTTCTTTACGGGTGGGAACCAATGACAGTATAAAGAATGTACAGAGCGGAGTAGGTTTTCGAAACGCTGTGTTGGCTGTACTGCTTCTACAACAATTTAAACATGTAACATGATGTCAGTGAAACATATAGTATACTGTAATTTCAGTGTAAATGTGGTTACATTTAAATTCTTACGACAATGTACTAAGGATTAAAAAATAGAGGTGCTGTAATCATACGATGCTAAGACAAGTCCCTGCCTCTGTTCACCTTTTACCCACTTTAACATCACCACACTCACTTCCTTTCCTCCCCCACTTTCCTGCCCTCATAATGTATGTTTCTCCTCCTCTTCACCTTGTGCAATTATGTGTGTATACAAACCTCTACAACTCCTTTATCTTTTCCCAGCCCTCTTCCTCTCCATAGTTTCCTTCCACACTGACCTCTTCCTTCCCAACACCAGAAACAGAGATGCCTCATTCCAAGAGTGGATAACGCTGCATTAGGGCCGCAAGGGTGTGATGCAGCACAGCACGACACAATATGCTGTGTGTGTCAGGCGTAGACAGATAGAGTACAATCGTTTTCCTGTTCCACAGAGGCCTTCTACAGCAGATAGCATATTAATAATATTGTCAACACGACTGTTAGGCTTCTAAAATTGGATTGCCATCTTCTATATATATGTATCTTCATCCTGGGTTACCATATCACAGGGTCTTTTTGGCCATTAGGAAGGCCAGTAACTACACCGTTTATCAGCAACACAGACAGGGGATTAGCTAAATGCCATGCCAAGAGATGTCACTTTTAATAGCACTGACCTTCTCTCCCATGGAGGCTTTCAATGAAACTCTAATGTCTGAGGGGGGAAAAAGGTAAAAACACATATTATATTATCTGCTAATAAAGGTTGGGAAGCAGCAGGAAATACTAGTACGGTGGAGCTAAAGTGGCATTGGCCCTCAGAGAAACTTCCTTTATATCCCCTACATGGCATGATTTTCCAGCAAACAGAGACTATGACACATAGACAACTTTCAAGGACAAACACGGTTTCAATGTTTCCTTGAATCTAGCACTTAGACCTTTGACAAATTCCACCTCGAGGCCTGGGGGACTGCAGTTTCTATGCTCATGATTGGCCACTGACAGGGAGTTGCTATTTTTAGATGGACAGAGATGAGTTTGGGCTAACAAGTTGCCGAGGTTAACTTAGTTCAACGCACTGAGGCCGACCATGTTTGTGTTTACAAATACTTGGATAAAGGTTAGGTGACCTGACATCCTGATGAGCCGATCGAAGTTTATGTTGACAATAAAGATGAGCCTGTCAAATACGTGGCTATTGATCGATGGGGTTAATCAGATAAAAACCTTAAGTTTACAGTGCCATCTCTGTTGTATACAGTGCAGTGTGGTTTCCAAACAAACCTGGCGAGTCTATAGAGGCTTTACTTAGCTTATCCACATTTACAGTACAATGTTATTAAGTTACATTTGGCCATAAATTCCTCATTTTGAAGCTGAACAACTTACTGAGGTTGAGGTTACTTTTGTGGCTTTTGATCTTATCAACAGCTCCATTGTAAAGCAGCTCAAAGCTGTCAAAGGTGCAGTTCTCCACCTTGCACATCCCCGTCCGTCTCTGCAGTCGACCGGTTCCTGGGACGCTCGAGCAGGAGCGGGACGGCAGAGTGGCCGCCTTGGTAGTTTCTTGAAACCCAGCCACGGCTACAGATTCACCTGGTCCGGTCCAGCTTGCTTGGCTCTTTCTGCTACCTAATTACCGCAAAACTCGAGCCCATCAAACTTGGTGTATAAGCTCCATGTTTACATGTCCCGTCCGGAGACAAAGCAGAGGTCAAGGACAGGTTTCCTCTGTGCTCATTTGTCACTAGCAACACAAAGAGACTGTTCTGCTAGGCCTCCACACACTGAGAGTGATGGTTAGTGGTCAGTGTTGGTCTGAGTGTGTCAGTAAGAAGAGAAGGAGGGCAGAGGAGGTGAAGAGAGAGAGAGGTGGGGCTTTGAGGGGTTGCTAGCGGACTAAGAGGGCCTGGAATCTGAGATTTCTGAGCACGCTGGAGCTGTCAGACGCACATTGTGCATGTCCATGCGTCAGTATGGGTTTATGTGGGCGGCTGTGTACATATGTGGGACCATGTGTTTGGAGTGTTTTGGTTTGTGCACATGTTTGAGGACGCGTGTGCAAGTACTGTACGTACGTAAGCAAAGCAAAGCAAATCGCTTTTCATCTAAGCAGGCGAAGTTTTTAAGAGCTCAAAAGGAAAAGTACTGTGTGAGTTTTTCAATCCAGGTCAGAGACAATGGCTCCTTTCAGTAAAGGAAGGTGGGGGCACAGAGGGGGTTCAGAGAGAGGGAGACAGAGAGAGAGAAAGAGAGAGAGAGAGGGAGAATCGGCTGCTTCACATCGGCCTCTCATTGTTCTCGTTCTCGACAGTGTTTGCCACAACGCTGGTTGACTCGGCTCGGGCTTTGTGGCCTCCAGCTGATCTGCAGGTGTTACTACATCACTGGAAATACTGACCAATGAAAGAGAGAAGGGCAGGACGGGGTCAAGAAAACAATATGAGCCCAGAGCAGACGAGTGGAGAGTTTGTGAAAAGTCAACATGTAATTGGCGACAGTTCTTTCTGTCTAAGTGTAAACTAAGCTGTTGATACAGACCTTGTGTTAAGTGTTAAGTTCACAATATTTGGGTTTTTGCAGAGAATTAAAGTATAAAATGTGCAAACATGAGCCCTGGATATTGATAATTTATTTAAATTTGTTTTTATTTCACATGCTGCTGTTGTATTTCAGTTTGTATTCTTTGGATTATGATACAGTAGTTCAGTCCAGGTTGTACTTGGAGTGAAGACAGATTAAGTACTGCATTTTGTCTTTCTTCATTTATCTTTTTTAAACTCTCTTTCCTCTCTGTGGCCTCCTTCCACTCTGGCACTGATATCTCTGCTTGACCTAGATTTCACTTTCGCTTGTTTCACTTTCACCCCGTCCACAACATCAAGTTGACTTCCCGGCAAACACTCAAAACTTCACAGTCCTCCCTGCGACATCAAGACAACAGCACTCCTCTCTTCTCTCTTGTGCCATGCCAGCTTGCTCACATGACACTTAGACACGGACTCCTTGACAGGAAATGTGTCTTCTCTCTCTGTGAACGTCGGGAATGATGCAACGAGTAATCTAGATAAACAATGTTCTCTAATTCAATGTTGTGTCAGCAGGGACGATAGCATCCGCTTGTTTGGAGAACAGAAATCACATCATAGGTTTCATGACATTAGTGATATCTGATCAAGAGTGCTGTCTCCTCGAAGGACTGGGAAGTGCCTTCAAGACAAAAGACAAAACAAGACAAATGACGGTTGAACAGTTCATCACCGCAAATGTGCCAGAAGAATAGAATACTAGCAGCTGACTCGATATCAGAAGGGCCTGACTGTCTTTGTTCAAACACAGACAGACAGAACACAGTATGTCGTAGACATGCAGCCTGAACTGTGAACTTAGTCTCTCTACCCACATTGCCACCTGTTGCATTCTGGCACGCTCTGCTACAGCCACTGAATGATGACTAAACACTACTGTATCCAAACTCATGGGGCTACAGCAAAATTAAAATGTAAGAACAGGGACTAAGGCGCAGGGAGAGGAAGATATCTGTGTTCGCTGCGTTTAACGCGACATTCTCTTCCACAAATTACACAAACCTCTGTTTCTGAGCTGTCAAGACCCGTTCTGCCTTGACAACTTAATTTCCTCTTGTACACAGCTCACCTGTGGCAGAAAAAGACACTCTCCTTAGCGGGCACTGAGCGAGCTTTGTTCATTATCATGCAGCACGTCCTGTAGCTGTCTTAGACGGTGAATGAATCATCATCAGCGTACAAGTAATCAGTAATGAGGCCTGCAGAACACTCAATCACTTGCATAATTATCTCCAAGACTACTAAACTGAGACTTTCCATCACTTCCTTTTTTCTGCTGTATACAAACTCTCCAGACACTAAAAAGCCCATCAATTACTGAATTACTTCTTCTGTTTTACTTCTAAATGAATACCGTAACAAGCTTTTGACAGGTTTCCTTTTTCTGTTTTGTCAGAAGACAAAACACAGCACTCCACCGCATAGTCATCTGAATGTCGCAACTCAAATAGCACAGCGATTAGACTCATTGCAGATTACTGGAAAAACTGCAGATAATGTTGCAACATAGAAAGATATTTCCTCAGTGGCTAAAATTCAGTCTGACAGCAGGAACAATTTTTGCATTCTAATATATTCTCACATTTTGGTGTCAACAAAAAAAAAAATAGAAGAGGAAGACCTTAACTACAATTTGAACAAACAAACAAGTTCATCATCCTCGTCAACTGTTACTTAAATTACACAACGCTGACCTTTCAACATGCTTTCGTGTCACCAATTGCGATGACGCACATTGTATTTTTCTTGACCTCTCCGACATGGTGACTGTGCAGATGCGACAACATACAGACAAAAAACAGGGATTTCTTTATTTTACGCCATGTCAAACTCTGGCGGATCATAACATATTGGGGTATAGAGTTAAGATCTGCAGATGCTCTGGTTCAAGTTGAGACCAAACATTTGGATAGGATATCAGATTTTTTAGCCAAAATGTGGCCTGCAACAGACTAAATAAACCTTGACAGACACCTTGAGTCACTTAGATTTCAAGGTATTCCAGTTATTGTTTGTTTTAATACTGCTATACCAGCTTCTGTGACGAAACAGAAAGTGATTGGTATCGGTAGCTTACAGACTATGTATATATAGACTTAATCGGTACAAAAATGTGATCAAACTTCTTCTCTTAAGAAAGGGGTAAAAAAAAACCTTCAGAACACATAACTGACTCACTGCTACTATTTCTTAAATCTAGAGTAACTTCAGCAAAACATTTATAGAGCACAAACTACAGTGACAGCTTGATTTTTAGCAAGTTTATTAAAGTGCTGCACACCCACACAGGTGGTTGCAATGACTCTGGCTAATTGCTATTTTTTAATGAATACACACTGACATCTCACAGTAGGAAAAGCACAGCTGTAAATACTAAAATGAATGACACTGTGCCTCTGGATTCTTAATATCCATTCATTTTTTAACATCTGCCACTGAGGCATAAGAAACATCCTGATGTCTGTTTGATATACACAACTGGGATGTTCTTCCAGGTGGTTTCCCAGTACCTTTGCAATGCAATAACTCATCTCTAATCCCACTACCTCTCAGTTGTGCTGCTGCTGCATTGTGCGTGCTTGTGTGTAGCCTTTATGTGTGCGTCCCTCAGCCCCAGTGTGAAGTAGGACAGCAGCTAGGACACTGTATTGATCAGCCAGTCACTGTAGTGCATACTGCCTGGCCTGCTCCCCCGCAGTGACCTTCAATGTGTGATCTCAAAAACAGGACAGACTCTCTCTCTCTCTCACTCTCCCACACATCTAGTTCTCTCAAATGTTATGTGGTAAAACCGATAAACCCAATTATAGCCGGACATGTCTATTACGCAGTGCAATGTGAGAATATAGACGCAGTACAAATATGTACACATGCCAGGACCAGGATGAATGCAGTGTTTGGCTTTGTACTCCACAGCTACATGTGTTTGTGGAGAGGTTTTCTAGCTTGCAAATATACAATCAGCTCAGAGTACAAATAAGGTCTTTTGTAATGTAAAAAAGCTTGATATCAACAAGCCAAGAAGCAAATAAAGAAAAGCAAGCAATCACAATGGCAAGAACGAAAGACGTTTAGAAGCAGGAGTGAAAGGGAATCAAAGCGAGCGAGACTTAAGGAGAAACAGAGGAGGGAAGCAATAAAACCTTTGCACATTAGGCCTGCTCACATAATTACATGAGGTGATTTCCACTGGTGCTGCCTGCTGCCATTTTACAACCAGTAGGAGGGTCAGCTGAGCTCAGCTCTGTCACCCATGGGACATATTCTAGTTGATATATCCCTCTGCTTTTACATCCATTGCTATAATAATCATCAGAACTATCACAGGCTCATAACTCAAGGTTCTTAGAGTGTGTGTCGTAAAATCGTATTGTGCAGTATGCAAGGATTGAGATACGCAGGTACATTTATATTCCCAGATCGGATGCGCGCACACGAGGAGTTCAGATACAGTGCTGTTTTATGCTAAAACGCATAATAATAATTTACACCTCATGTGTCTTCTGCTCTGCAGAACAGAGCCTGTGAATAATAAAGGAATAAAAACTGATTACTGCTGACTCTGTTTGATATGAACTGAACTGTAATGAGTATCATTGGTAACGCCTGCTGTTTCATGTCAAAATGTGAAAAAGGTCTATTTTACAACAGTATAGAAAAATCTGAGCATCCACAAATAAATAAATAAATAAATAAATAAATAAATAAATAATAGCTGGCATGTTTTTGGCCTCTATGTTGGATTCTTTTTTTTATTTATTTTTTTACTTTTTATGAACTGTAGCAATCCAATTGGGGGAATTTAATTTAATCTTACTTATGAATTTTAAATTTAAACCTGGAAAAATAATAATTCCAAGCAATGATAATACACACAATATAATATACACATCATATTCCAGTGACCTCACTGTACACATTTTACCAGGAGCTGCAGTTCTTTCTAGCTCTGTGAGTTTTTCTCTATTTTTGAATTCTGTTCAAAAATAACAGTGGCATGAGATGTCTCAGCGGGGAGGTCTCGAAAACTGGTTAAATGAAACTATCTGCATGGCGAGTTATTGATCAGGGTGTACCAACTCTCTTGCTTGAATTACTAAAACTAAACTAAATAAATGAAACACAAAGTACACATTTATGCATTTACTCACTGATGAAAACAATGAGCTCTTTAAACTAATCTGATTAGTTTGCTGTGGGGAGGAGGAGGAGATAGAAAAGACTAGAATAGATGAGGAAGAAAGGAAGAACAAAAAAAAAGAAACCCAACCATAGATTTGTACTATACAGCAGGAGGCCATGTGTGTGTGTGTGTTAGCCTCCTTCTATGTGATCTCACGTCCGGAAACATGGTTAGAAATTAACCAATTAAGTGCCCTCAGAATAGCACCGGTCAATCACAGCTAATGCCAAAGGAAAAGGCTTGGGTCATTGTATTCACACACACCATCTGGAATGGAAACTCATGCCTCCTGTGAAGGCAGGAGACAATATACTTAAGCAGTGTGTTTGTTTTGGCATACAGCGTGGGCCCCGGCTTTATTTTAGGCAGCAGTGAGAAAGACGTCAGCGGGAAAGAGAAAGAGAGATAGAGAATACGCCTACACTCTGTTCACTTACAGGGAGACAGATCCAAGAAAACCCAAATCATTTCTTGGAATAAACACTGAAGCACCATTAGAGGAATAAACACAAAAGAGGCACACATTTCAGGGTTGTTTTTGCTCTCATTTCCTAACACGCCATTACTGTCCTTTTCCTGTGCGGAAAACAAGAGGGAAAAAACGTTTTTATCATCTCAGAGGAAAGAATTACACCGGGAACTTCAAAATGAGCTGTAAACTGAAATTAGCCTTAGGCAGACAAGAAAAGTAAAAAAAGCAGCAGCAGAGTGGAACTCATTCATATTTTAGGTGTTAAGCTGATGGTCTCATCTACAGCAGCTTAAAATTAACAAGTAAGAAGAGTTGGCAATGACCTTTCAATGAAAAATTGTTCTCTATATGAATCATGAGAGATTTAAAGCTGCATTTCTGTTAGTCTGAATCTATTTTTTATTATTAATTATTTACCTTTAGTCACACATGTCACAGTTTACCAGATCCCTTACCACCTCTGGTTTGTTCAGTCTGACCAATGGTGCTAGCTCAGGAATATTAAATGTACACTGATGGACATAAATCATACCTTTTTACAGTGTGTATGTTATATTAACCCTAGATTTACATTTCGGAATTACAATATTTATGGTCAGCATTTTATTCCGCAATAGCCAGTCAATGTAATAACATTCAGTAAATAAGTACAGTAGGTATAAATGTTAGTGGCGGGGTCCGCCATTTCTGCATTTGCCTTCCTACTTATACGAGTGATTCACAGGACATGATGTGTGCAGGTAATCCAGTGTTTCCTGTTTCTTATTGATATCCTTACTACTATTGGTCACTCACCTACAGTTGTGTCAGAGCTGTGTTAAGCTACTGCTAAGGCTAACCCAACGTTTCCTACAGCTCTATGAAACAAGACGATGATCAGATTCAGCATTTTTCATTACTGCATATTGCAGAGAGTAAAGGAACTACAATGAGCAGCCACAGTGAGCTGTCAGATTAAAAGCAGCGGGCGACAGACCGCACACCTACAACTCCTCAGCAAGGTAACAAACTCTAACTGTGCCCTGCTGTTGTGCGAAGAACAAATACTTGCACTGCTTGCAGCATGAAATCAGAGTGCTGTCATCGTGGCATAATGGAAAAAGAGCAATCACTGACTTCCTTATTAAAACAATGCGAGTCTGTTTTGCTCTCTTGTAAACAGATAAACCAGTTATATTTCTGTAGAAAGGGTTGTGTAGTATCACTTGATCTTACCACCAGTAACCATAGTAACTTAAATCTTAAGGATTGTAATTTTAAGTCAAACAGAATTTCTAAATCCTTTCAGTGTGCAAGCTATGGCTGGCCTTCTTACAGTTGTTTTCCTATATCACCTATGCTCCAGAAAAGCAGTTATGTAACACATAAACCCCTACATGCTGTGCTACAAGAAACCCTTTGTTTCTCCATACTAATCTCATTACCCTTAACTAATGACAAACTGTATACAGATGTAGCAACTTAAAAGTTCCCGTGTTTCCGTGACGGAACCGTGACGGGACCGTGGCTGTTCCGTCACAGGTCCTGTCAAGGTCCTTGGCTGGTGCGTGACCGAAATGTAATCCCCCGCGATGACGTAGTCAGTGAGGCCCCGACTGGAAACGCCCCTAAGCAGTCTGTGTGAAAACCAGCTGCAATGCCTCATTTGTCCACGGGGAGGAGCAGTGATGTTCCGCTCTCACCGTCGACTGTCTAAAGACACATCTGAACAGATACGCCGGGGTGAGCTGATCAGCTGATCAGCGGATCAGTTGATGGAAAAAAAAAAAAGTTGTGATAAGATAACAGTGAGGCAGCAACAAGAACATGCCAACATAAACGCGTTATTAAAGAAAACTCCGCTCGTAACGTCCGTAACATAGCCTAGATGTTGTTGATTTAAACAGTGACCATAGGCTAAATGGCGTAAAGCGCAAATCGAAAGAATTACGGGTGAATCAAGTATGAAATAAGTCAAGTATTTTTGGTTTTAATAAAGTTTGCAGTATAAGCTTACGAAACCATCAAACATATATTTAGGCATTCCATGAAAGACTTTATTCGCAAGGAGGCTAAGCCAGGCACAAAACAGGAGCTCGTCGAGGACATACAGACGTTTTGGCAAAGGAGAGTCACCGTGGACTTTTGCAACAGACTTCTCTCTGGACTTTAAAAAGCTGTGCCGTGTATTATTATAATGGAGGGAGGCATAGTGGAAAATAAACAGTGGTGTCCATGTAGAATAAAAACATAACATATATACTGCAAACTTTATTAAGACCAAACATACTTCACTTATTTCATACATATTGTAACGGGCTGTGTATACACTGTGGCTGTTGAGTTGTGTTCAGTAAGTTAGGCTGCAGTGTATGGGGTGACGCCTGGGGGGGTGGCGTTGTTAGAGGCTGTGAAGCCTGTCAGTCATGGCAGTTGCCATGGCGATGAGGGGCACGAAGTAGCTAATGTGTTAATGTTATATGCTGCTGTGCTTGCCTGGTTTTATTGTTTTTTTGCCGTTGGCTACGGCCACAGGAGCCTGTGATCCAGATTAGGAATAAAGTCCAGCAAAACCAGTTGCTTCGTAGTTTCATTGTTCCGGGTCACTACAATATTCTTTCCATTTACGCCATTTAGCCTATGGAATGGACGAAAATGAAAAGGAGTCATTCATGTTCATGAACACACTCAAATCACAAGGCTGCTGTATAGTATGCAGTACTCAAACCAGCTGCATTCTCCGCTCTGTGATCTGTGACACTGGGAGACCAAAAAGCCCATCAAGTGCAAACAATGAGATGCTAATGAGGTTTGTATGGTTTACCTGGCCTAAAGCGTGCACTACAGTAAATACCTGCATAACAAAGGGCTTCCAAAACGCTCGTCTCTGCAGCTCTATGTCGCACAACAACAACGAGCCCTCCCCTCCAAATAAACTGTTAATTAAAAATAAACCATCGCTTGTATCTGCAGGTCTGACACACAGGCCTGGCAGCCCTGAGACGTCCGAACCGTTTTTTGTAACTTTTTTAAGGGTTAGTTTGTTGTTTACATGCAGATAAACGAGAGAGAGGCGCGAACACAAGAGAAGAGACGCTCCTGTAATTATGCAAAGACTAGTGGTGGCCATAGATTAGTCGCGCCAATCAAACAGCTGATTGCGCCAATGCCGGCCGGCATTAGCGCGATCAGCTGTTTCTCTGAGTAAACAAAGGCAGCTGTCCAGGTGGAAGCGGCATTTAAAAAACATCACCAAGAAAAACCACGAGAAAAACATGACAAAAGCACAAAACTCTCTAAACTGCTATAGAGATCAGGACTCCACGGAGTTACAGTGAAGAAAACAAAAACGAACAAAAGAGAAAAAAGTAAAAAAGTAAAAAAGCGACCTGAGAGGCTGGAACAGCTTTGCAAATAGATTAATGGTGATATTTTTTTATCGCCCGATAAGAGTCTCACGTTAACGCAGCACGTTAACGCCGATAACGGCCCACCGCTAGTAAAGACAGAACAGCCTAGATGTTGTTGATTTGGTGAATGCTGACATGTTAGATATAAACACCTTAAATTTAATTTCAATTCATGTACACGCTCAAATTATACGGCTACTGTACAGTATGCAGTAGTCAAACCAGCTGCATTTTCCGCTCTGTGATCTGTGACACTGGGAGACCAAAAAGCCCATTACTGTAAGCGCAAACAAAAGGTTGAGCAACGAGAATGCTAACGAGGTGTGTAAGCTACGTCATCTCCAGGTAGAACAACTGTAAAAAAGTTCTGTGAGAGAAGCGCCATCTCCTGGTCATACCCTGTAATTACACGAATGGGTGGAGTTACAGTAAAAAATAGACACGCCCGGGAGAAGGAGGGGGGTCTCTCCTTTCCCGGGACTTTGCAGGGAACCGGCTGGAAGTCAGCTGGAAGACGGCTGCCATTCAGCTGGCGTTCAGCTTGAACGGGAACTTTTAAGTTGCTACTACTGTAGAAGCATATAAGTCTGTGTTTATCTGTTCTCAAGACATTTCTGAGAAATCGATGCACAAGTCTTCCTATAGTGGCTACAGTATACTGTGCGAGGAATCGTGCACACTTCTCATTGTGTGACGCCGAGGAGATGAGTAAAGTGTGAGGGAAAATAGTAGAAATAGAATACACAGTAAGTAGAGTGCAAGGCAGAGTGCTCAGGACTGCATTAGGTGGTAATGGATTGTCACGCTTCAGTGTTCCCCGAAGTACGATTACACCGACCACGGATAGGACAAGAGACTGACAGGCATGAGAGAAACGGACAACCACAGAGACAGAGACAGAGACAGAGAGAGAGAGAGAGAGAGAGAGAGAGAGAGAGAGAGAGAGAGAGAGAGAGAGAGAAGCAGCATGTGAAAGAAAACACAGGGAATAGCTCAAGGTGAAAAAAAAAACAACATTACCCAAAAGCTACTACTACCCTTTACCCATCAACAACGGGAGGCGACGTGTATGAAGGTCCCTCCCAATTCAAAATGCCAAGTGGCTGCCATCTTAGGTTGATTACATTTCTGTTCTCAACCCTTTGAGCTCATGGAAACATCTCAGCTTTTTCACCTGCGCAAGTGTTTATGTGCAACTGAAGATTCTCAAAAACATCTCCGTGTCTGACTGAGTGAAAGCATGAAGGGAAAGAGAAATCAAAAGCGCGAAAGGGATGAATGAGCAGAGAGAGAGAGAGACACGCCGAGACTGATCCAGGAAATGAAGAGCAGGGAATGGCGCGCAGAGTCTGAAAGAGCAGCTCAGCGGGATGGAGAGAAAAAGGCAGTGATGGCTCAAGAGGATTTTTTTTTTTTTTCAAAAAGGAGAGAAGAGAACAGTCCATGAAGGGAGAGCTCATCTAGTTAGCATCCTGACGGTGTGACAATGAATCCATCCCCTTTTAGCTCAGGCACAGACATTGTGAGAGAGGACATAGCCTGAGGTATTCTCTTTCACACACTCCCTCCCCCTGTCTCTCACCCTCTCTCTAATAGACACATAGTCGAAAGAAAAAAAAAAAAAAAAAAAAATTCACACACCAATACACATCGGGACTGTCAACATGCTGCGCGGTATAGGACAACCAGTACCACAAGCTTGTAAATGTGCGTGAGCTGAGTGGGTGGACTGAGGATGAGCATCATACAGTTTGTTTGTTGTTTTGTATCAATGGATCAGGCTGCCTCGCCTCTTTCTACACATTCTCTCCTCCTTTAGTTTTGTTTTTGCGATGAATAGTAACTTAAAATATCTCGCCCAGAAACTACCCTGGAACAGAAGCAGATTCATTTAGGTCCATCGGAGTTTCATTAGGGGATGCTGCACCAAGGATTCATGATTCGGGTCCAAGTTTTCATGAATGGGCATTTTATTTTGCTAAATAACCAGCTTTCTTGATGCCGGCGCTCCCTCACTCTCATTCACTGTCTCCCTCTCTCAAACTATCAGACACAAACCAAATTAGACTCATTTCTGTCACTGCTTTGCAGCATAAATTACGAGTCAGACACAGACTTAGGAGGCGGGTACATGAAATAAACAAAGCAGAAACACAGGCAGAGTATGATAGTTTAGTTCATGCATCCACCTGGAGAGTCTCAGTTTCAGAAACATTTGCCGGATCTAACCGTCTAATTGGCAGCCACAGTGGCACCGCCGCAGCCAAAACACGTCACCGGCCCACAAATGAATGAAAAAACATGTTTTCGCTGCAGCACATAAGCACAAAACATATTGCTTAACAATTAAAGTACATCTTGCTAGTATTCATTTGGTTACCGTTTATGTTACCAGATGAAGTCCATGTGTGTCTATGTGGAATTTTGGGACGTATCCAACATGTAGATTCAAAGATATGCATGGTGTAAACAACAAATGATTGAATGAAATAATAAATAAATAGATAAAAAAAAGGTTTTTAGGGTAATTGGGGTTTCCTCACCTCACTGTGCCTCTGGTGTAGCATGGTAAATTGATTAACATTAGCTCAGCAGCTGCTTGCGTCCATTATGCCTCCAGTGTAATTTCAGGGTTGCTAATATACAGTTCACAAAACAGGATGTTACTGTTGTTGTTGTTCGAGAAACCGTGTTTGTTTGTTTCGCCTCGTCATTCACAGTTGACTCATTTCTGTGAAACTATTCTAATATAAAAAGGGAAGAAAGAATAAAACTATTTGGTAATGTCACTGAAATTAACTAAGCAAGCAGTGGAACCAAATACTCCTTCAGATATAATCAGATATTATTATAGCTTTTAGGTTGAGCTGAGCAACATATTACTGCTTCATGTTAGCATAACATAACAGGGTTATATTAGACTGTCAGCAACCAAGAGCAATGCACAAAACCAAAACTGCTGAGAGTCACATGAGAGTAAATGCATTCAAACTCTGTAGGAACAAGAGCTAGATGTCATGAAAAGAAAGTGCATCCCTCTAAAAAAAAAACAACTAAGTGTGTTTACTGTGACCGTCTCATCAAGTAGAAGAGGCTCCCTGTTGTATACAATCAGAAAGGCACTGTAGATTCCAGATTGCAGAACGAGAACGCAAAGTCATCACTGAAAGAACTCTCACTCCTTCCTCACTGATGCTTCTTTGCTTCAAGCAGTCTCACCACCTACAAAGACTGTTTAACCATGGCACAATTTAAGGGCTTTTCTCTGGGAACTGACGAGGGGGATTCTGGGTACAGGAAATCTCTCTGTGGTAGACACGGCGGCTTGTGGGAAAGCGAAACCAGCTTGAACACTTTTTCACCAACATGAACCGATAAGCTGCCAACAAACAATTGGTCTATACACCCAACAACAGAGCAAATTTGAAGTGCAATGCCGAGTGTGTATACCTGTTCAAAAAGAGCAGGAAGTGTCTAAAAGTGTACTCTGCTGGTGTATGTTTGTGTGTGAGAGCTTGCGTGGAGACTTACGTAGGAAATGTTTCTCCAATAAGGCAATTTCCAGGTGACCTTTGACTTCATTGAGTCGGTCTGACTCCGACCTCTGGAAGTCCTGGATGGCCGCGGCCATGGTGGGAGACCCCGAACCTGCCTGTGTACGCACATACACACACCATTCATGCACACACAGCCACGCAAACATTTACATTCACAAACACAGGAAACAAAAGAAAGACAGACAGGTTTGCTTTTAGAATTGCTTGACAACAATAAAGGCATACAGGCAGGGATGTCCCGTATGATCTAACACATGTACACACAGGATAGCATGGTGCCGTGACTCACGCTAACGTTTCCTCTCCAGGTTTAAGTCCAGCTGGAGCGAGATGGGAAGAGGAAGGCGGAAAAGAGGAGAATCCCCCTCTCCTGACTACAGCAAACAATGATGACTCACTTGCCTCTGACTAAGGATTTTAACCCTGACACACACACACACACACACACACACACACAACTAGCAGCACAATATCTGTGGAGGCGGACCGAGCGAATTAGAATGATTGAGACGTGACGACTGTGAGAGAGGAGAGGGATGAAGGACAAAGTGTGAAGAAAGAAAGGGGTGAGTGGGTGGTGGTGGAAGGAGAGGAGAGGAGAGGAGCGAGACGAGAGATGCCTGTGCTAGCGGATGATGAGCACTGCAGGTTGAGCATCATTGCTCGACTACAGCAAGGGTCCTTTAAAACACTCCTGCCACACACACACACACACACACACACACACACACGCTGCAGCAGCTTCTCTCTGACAGCAACCCGGCATAGACTGTGCGTGCCTGCGTAGACACGCCGCAATATCTTTAGCTGATGTGCTCTTTGCGATAGAGAGAATGCAGGAGGGAGAGAAAGAAGAAGAGAGATAGCACAAAACTGACATTGACCTGATAAAAAAAAAAAAGAGCTCTGGGAGAGAGCCCAAAGCCCACCAAGGGGGGCAGCAGAGACGCGGTGACGAAGAAAGGGTGTCCCTCAATGAAGCAGCGCTTCAAAGAAAACAAACGAAAGAAAGGAGGGTATGAGAATTTAATGGAGGCAGCAGGATGAAAGGAAGGAACGCGTAAGACGAGGAGGAGATGGAGGAGATCGGGCGGTGGGAGTGAAAAGAAATTCTGCGGCATTGTGAGCGCTCAGCAAAACAAAACAAAACATGAAAGTGTTACTGGTTTGGTCTGAGGACTGTGCATAACGAGAGTGCACCTTCATATTGCATAACACACCCGTCAACTGTCAATCACAGTCACCTCCTGGTTGTCAAAAGTGGGTCAAGCCCTGACGTCACCCCCGGACGATTATCGGCTGATTAATTATTGCCTTCCCCCCTCTTCCTCTGTCAGGACTGTGGCTGATGTGAGCTTAGGAATCTCACTGTGTCCTGCTGCAAAGCTCCATTTCCTTTTCTTTGTTTTAATTTATAAATATGTATCAATGTTTCAATAGTCAGAGCTACTGCACTTTGCTTCACACCCACTCTTAGCCTTTCAATCATTTAGCTGTTGGTTCCCCTGAAGGTGCACATATGTCAGAAGACTCATCTTCTCTGTCTTGTTTAGAATACAGCTGAACGCATATTTTCTGCATCTTATTATGAATCTAAATTCATCTATAAAAAAAAAATCTAATTGTAATTTAAGGTAAACTGAATTCACTCGCCCACCACAAATGAAACAAACACAACAGTAGACACATATTAATACTGAAAACATCCAGATATTCACACTGCCTTCCGTGTTCTGTGTGGAGACAGTGAATATATCAATGCCACTTCTTTTCTTCTTGTTTAGTGATTTCTACTGACTGATCTTCCCTAAGCTCCTGCTCCTGCTCGTCAGTCATCTCCTGATCCTTCTCCTCATTCCTTTCGTGCTCCCTCTGTGCTCAGCCTCTATAGGGACATTATCCATGAGTTGTATCGTTGTTTGAGCACAGAATTGAAGCAGAAATCTCTGGTTTATCCTGGAGAGCAGCTCCAGGGATCTTGAATTCTTTTTACATATTTTCTCTTCTCTGGAATGAAAAGGCTCTTTCAGCCTGCGGCTTTCTCAGGAGGCTCGATGGGAGTCTCGCAGTGGGAGGGGAAATTCAGAAGGTGTGATTTCGAGCCCTTGTTCAGCTCATAAAACACACACACACACACAACATGAGAGACCTTCTCCATGTTTGGCAGACTGTAAGTCCAGCAGGCTGCTGGTAGTACTTTTTGATCAGCCTGTCCAACAATTAGCAGAATTAACGATGGATACTGATATTTTCTGGCTGTAAAAAGACGCCCAGAAAAATAGAGCATGGTAACCGCTTCAAAAAGAACCAGCTGAGGCTATTCATTAAGCAACACAGTCAGTGGAAAATATCAGGCACATCATGCTACACTACTATGCTGTCAAATCATGAACAGTTTTATTAAGAGGGTGATGATAAACCTTCCACTGATGGTAGGAAACCTGACAGTGGAACAGATGGATACACTCTACTTGACAGACATATGATCTGAACTGCCTGTTCTTTCACTTTCATTTTCCTCCGGTGAAAGCCTACACCCTTTGCCTTATCCAACCTGATTTCCTGTAAACCTGTGATTTCCTGTCTGCATACCAAACTCAAATCAAAGTTAAACACATTCAGCTGAGAGGAACGATCAGACCAGACCAACATTCTCAACACACAATAGAAATCTGAACCACCACCACCACAGCCTCGGAGGTTTAAGCAGCAGTGTTCTTGGTAAAGACAACCGCAATCCACTAGATCAGCAGAACTGTAATCTGTAACAGAGTTGATTTGAAAGCTTAGTACTCAAGACCCAGCGAGATTTCAACATAGAGTGTTGAAGAGCTGTTCAGCACTGATAGTTGGTTAAGTGCCCCCTTTGAGGGGCTTTTAATTTGAAAATCAAATGCATCTAATCAGATCATTCTTTCATTGAATGAAAAGATGTGTCTAAACTTTTGACTGGTACTGTATGTACATAAAAGTGTGAAGACATCTTTTTGGTAGTAATTATTATCTCATTATTCGACAATAATAGCAATAATAATTATAATAGCAATAATAAGAACAGTATAGGCTTCAGATATTTGCTGTGGATTTTAAAATTAGCATAGTAAGTTTTAAATTGCCAACGTACTGTAACATATTGCAGTAATTATTTCTGTATGATCCCGTGCTTTGTCTGGGGTCATCACATCACCTTTCCTGTCTAAATGTGCTTCAGACAAATGACAGAATGACACAAAGTATGACATACACAGTGAGGAAGTCACCTGATCTAGCAGGAGAAGTGGGCAGAGGCCGGTGAGGTCGTATACAGTCGTCTGTGCGGTGAATGAGCACCATCTGCCCGTTGACATTCTACCTATTTAGTATGGATGACACGGGCTAGTTTGTCAAAAAGTCTCGCCGCGTGTAGTCTCCAGCCAAAGGGCGCTTCGTGTCCTCCTTTTAACAGATGAGGTAATGAAGGTGAGGTTTAGACCTGGGTCATGTGATCTGATCCCGGAGAGTAGAGAGAGATATCGCTGCAGTCTGTGTGGGCTCCAGTGTGCCAGTGGGGACCTATAAAGGGCACTATGCAGGGACGATGAGATTTCCACCAAGCAGTGGCAGCTTTTCGGTATTGAACGCAACTGTATGTTTTTGTGGAAGAACGTGCTTGCTTTACATATGTGTGTTTGTTACTGTATGTGTGTGCGTGTGTGAGTGTGTCCCAGCAGGGATAAGAGCTAGCTTGGTCTATTTTGGGGCTTCTAAGTGTGACTCATCAGTGCCGTGATGTGGGCGATGCCTTCCCAGTGGGCTTGTGCTCATGCAGGCGAACACCAGTGCTCGTACAGGCATACAAACACCAGCTCACAGACACACTTGTGCACACAGGAGCGCATAACGTGCAAATACAGACACATGTTGCACACACTCAGAGTATTGTACAAGGGGCTATAGTCAGCTAGATAACCAATTAAAGAAATATTGCTCCAGAACCAATTAGAAAAAGAAATGATGTGGGTACTTTAATATGATTTCATGATGTATTTTGTCTCTCGGTGCAACTCGTTCACCACTGGGACTTGTGCAGCTTTCAATGGGATTTCATATCAGCTGTCTATTTGAGGAGAAACAAAGAGAGAAAATAAAAAAGGAGGACAGATATCCCTGGGGCCTTCATTCAGGAAATGATAGAATCAAAATGACTAACCCGGTGTTTATATCCTGCTTATCTTCCTATCGATGCATAAGCACGATGATGACAGCAATATTCGTGTTCTCCTCAACCTCAAGGATGAGAGTGAGCTGCACATTTCATGAAATATGAACATTATCTTGCGTGGGAGGAAGAAATATCAGATAACATGATCTGGGTTCTTTTTTTTTTTGTTCTCTTCATCCTGTCCATCTCCTCTCCTCCAGACATCTTGCAGTCCAATCTTCTGAGGCTCAATCCCTGTCCTCTAGCCTCCTTTATCACTTTCTCCACTTTAATCTTTTTCTCTCCTTCCATTTTTCATTGCTACCCAATATCTGCTCCTCTCACCATTTCTGCTCTTGTCTAGCTGCCTTTCGCTATCTCTATTCCGTGTGCCCTTGTTGGGAATTATCTATCACTGTCATCGCCTCCATTTTTCTTTATTATGACAAACCCCGGCTTCCATCTGTCTCCCTTTCTGTTTGGAGTAACTGAAAACAAGCGGGGTTAAATAAAACATTTATTAAGATAGCTAATAAAACAACATCAGAACATCAGTGAAAAGGTGAAACAGCAACTACAGCAGAGTTCTCTTCTTGTTATTCTGAGGTCAGAGCATCCTTTTCAGACAGAATGATTCATGAGTGCATTAAAAAAAACGCACTATTACTTAGCCAGTCAAGGCTAAGTGTGTACATCTAAGACAAAAGTGAGATAACCATTTGCTCAGAAGGATGATAAATACAGAGGCTGACTGAATTTAAGAGTGTCAGGCAGAAACAGAAAAAAAGGGGAAGGAGATTCTGCTTCCTCCATGACACGTGATAAACTACAAATGTAGCCGTATGTCAAAACTCCAGCACACACACACACACACACACACACATACGTATATATACAGTGCATGGATGGTGAGCACTCACAGGGTCTCGCAGGAGGTCCTCTGTGTCTCGCAGAGCTGCTCTGGGCTTCAGCTGCATGTCGTCGCTACATTCGTTGTCGGAGGCGGGTGGCGACTCGGCCAGATCCGTGAAGTCGTCTCTCGTCCTGGGGCCTCGGAAGCGGATCTTGTCCAGGCGCTTTAGCATGGTCAACACCGCGCACCTGGGCTTTACCTTAACATGGCGGACGGCAACCCTGCAGGGACACAAACCACAGCTGTTATGGTTGGTATGGCTGTGTGGAAAACAAACATTCTTGAAATATTATTTATTAAAACCTAATTTATAGAAAATAACTGAAGTGGTAACCCAAAGATGCCATTAGTTTTGCAGGTATTTGGACATAAACTCATTCAATTTTGACGAGATGACGGTGTTACATGAATAATGAAGGCAACACCAAAGTCATTACAACTCATCCCCAGGGGGAGACGAATGTCTTTACAACAATTCACAGCGATCCATCCACTGGTTGTTGAGTATTTCAGCCAGAACCAAAGAGATCGATCCGCAGACCAACGGACCGATATTGCCATCCCTACAGCCATGGTGCTGTTCTGTCATCTTGTGTTGTTGTTCAGTTCGAAACACATCTAATTTCCACCTCCAGTTTGTACTATGAGCACTACAAACTCTCCCTAATTTGAAGTTCCCCAACATCTACTACCATCTTATTTCCCTTTCCACCCAGAGCAAAGTTACCCCAAGGGGACACGATGACATAACACACGCCAAACTCAAACATGGACAAGGTTAGAGCTTCAATACCATCAAAGGTTCGTGTTTTGCTCTCCTTTTTGCAGCCTACACAGGAAGCTGGAACCAGTAACCCTGTTTAGCGCCTTGACAACCACATCCTTTTCAGTCCTCTGGCAAACAGTTGACAGCAGCTGACCCCATTTATTGATTTCATTTCCATAGCGGGGACGGTGGCAGTGGTTGTGAGAGGCTCTGAAAGGCTTAGTGCTTGTTTTGGTATCAAGAGGTGAGATGTGATGATAACATGGAACAGGGGTGGGAGGCTGTTTTTGTCATCATAGGCAGTGTCATGGGAGTCAATCTGCTGCAGTGGTTCCTCTGCATTCAGCAGCTGTACTCTGACACTGCAGTAAAATTAATCCCATTGATAGACACAGATACGGACAGGATGAATGAACTTATTAATGCTTGAGAAATGTTAGTCAAAATAAGCAAACTAGTACAATTGTGCAACAGATCATGATTAGCATGAACAACAGGAGCTAAACTGTTAACAGATGCTACTACTTGTCCATCCCGGGCCTATTAAACTGACTGCAAAGTGTTGACTTTCTGCCACCACCCCCACTTCTTTCAAGTTCAAAATATTTTCTTTGAATGACAAATGCTGACTGAATGAAACACCAATGATGATCCCTCGTAGTACTACTCTACGAGGAGGTCTTTCCACAATAATCCGTCATCTTTTCCAGCAGTGACTGTGTAGTCAATGTGTTGAGTTTTGACTGCTGCGAGTTGTCATTTGTGAAGGGATTAAGTGTAGTTCTTCTTGATGTAATCCGCAGAGATTACTTAATCTGCTTGGCTGGATGACTAGTCGTCAAACTGCAAGGATGGTTATCTGACTGATGAGCTGCCTGACTGTTTTTTTTATGAACGATTGCATTAACTCTGATAAGCTGACTGGCTTGTTGCCGGACTTAATGCTAGTCTGATATTCTGAGTCACTCCATTTCTAATAACCCTGTTGACTGTCCAGGCTGGTTGTCTCAATGACTACGCATTCGTTTAGGTGCTTCGGCTGAATGAAAGGCTTCAATCCAATCACTGTGTTTTCAAGTAAATATAGACAGAAGGGTACATCACATATCCTTGATTTGATCGATCCTCACTCTTTGATCCTTTGTTTGACCTGAAGATCCATCCTGTCCATGTCATGAAGGATGCTCCAAGGCTCTTAATCTGCTTCACAGCTTCCTGTTAATGACTATGATTCACTACAGTTGGTAACTCCTCTGTGCCTGTATAAATAGTGCTCGTCTGACTGCACACATTGCATCGAGACACATCCCAATAGGAAAGCCCAGAGACGATCAGTAGAGATCTGAGAAAGTGGCACTGATTATCTTCACGATCTTCGGGTACATCCACTGACAGTACAAAGAATGGACGGTGTATGCGTGATGTTACCCACAGGTTTCTCAGAGCCGTTTTGAAGCTCAAAATCTCTGGCTCTGGTCGCTGCCATGTTGGTAGTCTAGCTCCAGCATCAGTGGACCTGAGATGGGCTGAATGACTCCTAGGTGCTCAAACAAGCCATCTGTAACTTGTCATGTTCGTTATTCAAAAGCTTTGATGGGTCAGGGCCCGAAACACAATCTGCTCCCTCTTTTTATAAGTTCGTTATTCTGGGTGTCATTCTTTCTGATTGGTACAGGAGTCACTACTCTGATTGGACCTTGTTTTGGGCAGAGGCGGTTTCTCTGTAAATAATTCTTCTCTAAGACCACAGTCCAAATTTTGCTCCACTGTGTATTATCATAGAGTAAACACAAAAACAGATCACTTCTCACTACTCGGAGTTTGACTTGAAGGGTGCGCTTGCTTACAATATGTGCACCGTTAGTTATTGATTATTTGATTTGATTGAGTGAGTGATTAAAGCTCAGTGTGTTTTTTATATCAGGGAGACTGTTCAGAAATCCTGCGGACAAAGGTCATGAAGATAAATTGGAAGGATCTGTGATCGTGTCAGCAGAATATCTCTTTGTATAGTGTTTGTTAGCTTTTCACCACTCCCAGTATAACAAACCATTTTCACAAATGTTTTGTCGAACAAACATATCACAAACTGTACCGACCTGTCAATCAAAGTAGAAACATTTTTGCGTAACTTTAAGCCTTAATATAATTTGAACGGATGAGCTTCAGTACAGTTGTCATGAACGTGGATATTAGCTATAAAGACCCAAACTGTTTTTACCTGTAAACATGTTTATTTCTGCTGTGACATTTTAATATGGGGGTTTACGGAGACTGAATTGTTCTGGAACCAGCCTCGAGTGGCCGTTTAAGGAACGGCAGTTTTTGGCACTTCTGCACTGGCTTCACTTCACAGTTATGGAGGTTGCGGCTTGGTTCCAACAGGACAATGACCTTAAACATAAAAGGTGGTTTTGGGATGTCTTAATCAAGCTAAAATTCTGTTTTTCTCAAGCACGCCCATTAAAAATGTGTTGCTGAAAAGATGCGTCAACGCAAGAAAGACGTGCTGTTAAAGATGCAAACAGAAGTCTTCCGGAAGCTTGCTGATAAATACAGCCAATAGAGGTGAAGTGACATGCAGCCAAATACTGTCTTGTATGTTGTCCGTCTTGTGTGGCTTGTGTAATGGCGCAGGCAGTGGTAACTGTTCACCTTTACCAGTAACTGGACAGCATTGACATGTGAATACTAAACACAAGGTATCAACACATGCGACAGAGCAGAGCTGACAGATGATCCAGTTCTGCAACCATCATTAGAAACTGACGTGGCTTGACATGACGCCTTAAAGCAAAGGACGTGTCACTTCATCTAAAATGTTTCCCCTTTCCTTGCATTCCTCCTCAAGCCATCAATTAGAGGGACTAAAACTGAGATAAGCAGACAGACCGGCTTTAAAAAAAGAGAAAGATTTTTGTGGTTGAACTTTAAATATTCAATTTTCTTGTGTAGTCAACCCGCCCACACAGGCACATACAAGTGGCAAATACAGAGATGACTGGTTGGTTGATCTTTCTTTCGCAGAGGGGTGAGTGGCAGCTTAATAAACACGTTCCACCTCTTGTTGAGAGGCCTGTCACAATGAAATCTGTTCCTACAACAACCGCATGATTCCACATCCAGCTTGCTCAAACCACATGCAATAAAATCAAGCCTTGACAATAGTGACTAACAGAAGCATCTGATTTCAGAAGTTGACATTTTTATTCAATTAACAATCGCACTCCATTTAGTGCTAATATGAATGAAACACAGCCAGAATAAGTAGAAACTGAGCTCCTATTTAAGAGCACATCACTTGTACCCATGCTATTCCTCACCTCCTTTCACTGCGCTGTCCTTCAGACCACCTCTTCTTTATTTATTCCCTTTTTTTTTTTAAAGGATTTCTTTCTCCGGTCCAGAGGCAGTTTCTACCACAACACCATCTTAAATAGGAGAATGAAAAGATGAAAAGAGGACAGCAGCGGGAGGAGGAGGAGGAGGAGGAGGAGGAAGAGGACGGGGCTTTAGCTCAAGGTCTGATCACTATGTGAATGTTACTGTGGGAATGCACAAAGAGGCCTCATGATACATTCGCTCAATTATGTACTCACAAAGACACCTCCGTCCACATCCACCTAATCGTACGTCAATGGTGGCTGGTTTGCAAAAGCAAAATGCAGGAAGCCACACACCTACACAGGTGGACAGTGTTTGTTTATTACGGTATAAATTAGTTAAGGGTGAGTAGCTTTACAAGCCCGGTGTGTATCGGCTGTACAAGCCTAATATACTGTATCAAAGTGTGTTTGTGTGTGTGCTTATGCCTGTCTGAGTAATCTTCTGCTAATGACCCATAGTAGCAGAGGGGTTACTCTCGGTCACAGGGGTCATGCTCTCTGCGACGGCCAATCACAGCTGTTCGTGGCTAAGAGGCGAGTCTAATGCCCTGCATCAGCATTTCTCAATTTTACAGACGATCATGTGAAAGAAACCATCAAACACTGCAACTTTAGTGTCTACTCTGGTCGAGCAGCAGAAAATGAGTCGGCAACTTACAGTGTCTAACGTGAGGATTTGCCACTTTATGTTTTACATTACTGTAAACTGAATGTTGGTCTCTGGGAAATTATAATTTTTCTTTATTTCCTGACATTTTATAGATCAGAAGATTGCTTTAATAATAAGAACTAATGAGCATATGATCAGAGAAAACACTTAGTTTCAGCCCTAGTTTTTACAATCAAGGTACAGTGTAACAAGGACATGTTAGTGCAGCAGTAAGTACTGTGACAGTACTAGAAGGGATAGATTTATCTTCTCCAGTTGTTGGTATTCCTAGGAGAGGAGGTACTCTCTGAAGAGCTGGGTCTTCAGGAGGTTTTTAAAAAGTTAGCGAGGGACGGCCCTGATCTGGTAGGAACTGGTGCGTGTTCTACAAACAGGGAACAACAGATGAAATAGTCCAGGTTTCGTTCACTGGAGGGAACATATGCCTGTATGCAGGTGCAGAGATGACTTTGTAGGCGAGCATTAGTGTTTGATTTGAATTTAATGTGGACTGCTACAGATAGCCAGAAGAGATTGATGCACAGCGAGCGACCACATCCTGTGTCAGGAGTTGGTAGCATGTTGAGTTAGTAACAGTCTGATTTTTCTGAGGTTGTGAAGTGTAAAGCAGCACGACCAGACAACTGAGGCGACATGATTAGAGAAGGATAGTTTAGCTGTCAGCTTGTCTGTGAGTCTGGTTTTGTCCAGCCCAAACCTCAAAGATGTTTAGTTCACCATTATAGAAGACAAAGAAAACCAGACAATAATCAGATTTTAGAAGCGGAAAGAGCGTTTTTGCTAATTTTGATTAAAAATACTTGTTGATTAGAGGTGAGGCTTCACTAATCCACATGTTTTGGATGCATCCCAGCATGGAAAAAGTACTGGAGAGACATTTTCCAAACCTTGTCCCTCATTCTTCATTTTTTTTTAAACTAGACCTCAACCTGTTGGTCACCCTTTTTGGTACCACTAGAGAGGACGACATGCTCCTAACTCCCCACACCCATGCTTTGTGGTTAAGTGATGTTACGTCCTGTCTAGATCTTAAAAAGATCCGCTACTCAGTTTGAAACTCAAAACTCAAAAGTATTTGCTGAAATACTTTGTGCATGTGTGATTCAAATTCAACAAAAAAATAGCTGAGAGAAACAAAATAGTTGTTGATTTATTTTCTGTCCGTCAAATTATCGATTCATTGACTAATTGTTGTTGCTCTAGGTCATTCTAGCTGATGTATTTCACCACACCACACGAGCCATGACTGCAAGTAGCAGGCAATAATTTCACAAATACATCCTTCTTGGTAACCACAAGAATGCATTTTTTATGAGCGCTGCATATGAGTTTCTGCATTACTATCAGGACACAATGGCAGGCTAATAAACCTTTGTGTTAGCTGAAAACACTAAAAACAACACAGGTGGACTTGCTTTCTGCATCTTTAGGGAGGAGACAGGCGCTGTATAGCCACAGGAGACTCGAGTCTTTCTACAATTACACTCTATATGTGTGTTGCCTATCAACCATGCACGAAAGGGAATGGGGGCTGTGGAAACAACCATATATACACGGGCTGGAGCGGTAAAGTAGGACACTTTCTGTGCTGAGTATTTTCTGGGACATTAGGCTGTCAGGTTTTGTTTTAGAGTAACACAAAGTTTGATAATAACCACTTGTTAGACGGTGCTTCTTGTGTCGCAAACCTCGTTTCCTTTTACAGGTGCTCTAATGCGACGCATAAAAACCACAAAAGATCATCCTGTCACGAGCCACAATCATTATCACCACCGTGCTCGGTTTCTGTAGAAACGAGGATGAAGGCTGTAGTAGAGCTTCTGCTGGGCTCATGAGACACTGTTATGACACAGAGAGAGCAGGGACCTTTAAAAAAATATATCTGCCAACACTGACTAGAACGTTTCACGCAGCTCGCTTCAACTTTTGTTAAGCTCACATCCCTGCATTTATAATGAAGTGACAGGCAACAGATGGTGAGAAGAAGGGGAAAGAAAAAAAACAAAAAAAAGAGTATGCTGCCAGGTGCCACTCCAACTCTGGAAGACAAAACGCCTGCTAGAAAAGCAGCCACACGGCCTCGATCTGTTGTTGTAAATGTTTTTATTTGAGGGATGGAGTGGGAGGAGAGTGAACTTTCATTTGACATATTAGACACATTATGCTCGGTTTCTAGTCGGAGGCCCCGGCCAACACATTAGGAACACAAGACTAATAGAGAAATGCGAGCAACAAGAAGAATGCACTTGATTTTTTACCCCAGCCCACTAATGCAACCTGCCTCTGGGCGACGTGTAGTTGGCAGTGATGAAAAATTCAGCAAGAAAGAAAGATGAAAATAAATGCACCGGCCGCCTTCTTGTGCTATTATTTCACTTTGCAGTTATATAAACAATCAATACTTCCTTAACAACAAGTCAGTCTGCCCTCTCGCTCCCTCTGTCCTTCAAACTGAACGTTAATTCAGGTCAAAGTGGAGCCACATTTGAACTCTGCCTGAGGAGGGATCATTTCAAGGCAGGTCTACACCTTTCCATTGATATAAATGGGGGATATTAATTCCTACTGTCAGTGAACACACCACACAGCAGCACTTTAGCAACTTTTGACAGAATGTAAAACAAAAGGTGACACATTTCAGTTCAAGTTTCAAGACTAAAAGTTCATTTTCATGGTGAATGAATCAACGTATGACCAAAAATAATGTCAACATGTGAACACAAACCAGCATAGGCTGTATTAATACTCAGTGACAGGGTGTTAAAACACATATAAAACCCGAAAGGCTCCTTTAAAAAGCAGCAGTGGGCGTTAGGTTTTTAATATAAAATGCTGTACTGACAGCGACCGTTAGACTTCCATTCAAAGACGGTTTAACGTTAGCTCGAGCCCGGGCTGCGTTGTTGAATACAAATGTGTCCGTTAGATATTTTAACAGTTGAGTCAACGGCTGAATTAAAACGCAGTTTGGACGTTAAGGCCTCGAGTTAACGGTTTCAATAAACCCTCACACGGTCGGACATTTTTTTATTTGTATGTGTGTGTTAACATGAGGAGACAACATGGAAACCAAATACATCGCATTTTACGAATGACCCCCGACGAAGAGACACAGGCACAGGGCGGTTGATATAAAACAATACCCCGATAAAACAAAAGACATTTTAAGAGCAGTGTAAAGACAAAAAAAATAAATAAGTCTTCTTACCCAGCACGTAAATCGTAGCAAAGTTTCATGAACACTGAGATTGCCTTTAGTCTGCTTTATCCTTCAGTACACCTGCTGCTCAGGACGTCCAAATTAGCGCCAGTCTCACGGCGAAACCTGCTCACTTGGTCCAACCATCCCACCAATATCCACACCGACTGAATGTCCGTCTCCTGCTGAGTGTTCAGCGGTCACAGACACACTGGTGAGGGGGGTAAAAAAAAAAAAAAAATACCAGTTGCGTCCCTCCTTGTTTTTGTAAGGAGGAGAGCTTGCCCTGACCAGCGCCGTCGTTGGCCCCGGAGCTTGCAGATACTAGCTCGCCTTCGTCTCTTGTTGATTTCGCAGAATCGGGCAGGGAGCGAGAAGCGAGAAGGGCCGAGGATGTTTCGTCAGTGTTCGGCGGTGCTTTCTTAAAGGGGCCGTGAGCGCTGAGTGATGCCTGGAGACAGCACGGAGTGAGCGGAAACACCTCTCCTTACCACCGCCCTGTGGCGGACACTATCATGTAGTGTTCAATTATGAAACAGGTGGGTAAACAATGGCCTAAATGTTATGTAATTAAGCATTACCGTAAAACAACTCTAAAATATTACTGTACTGTTTTTACTTAGTCTAATTGTGGTACAATTTTGGGCTTTGCCTTCAATTCAATATGTGAAAACGCCACATTAGTGTCATAATAAATTACCTAATAGTTTTGTTGTGGTCAGAAATACTGAGGTAAATAGTCAACTCGTGTTAAAACAGATTAGCAACAGATGTTGAACTCCTCTTTGCATTATATTGCTTAGTCACCATCTATGGATATTTGCTCCTCTGCCTGTTGTTATTATTATTAGTACTATTTTTTTTATCATATTTTATACCTATTTAGTTATGTTTTATTTTTATTTTATAATGCTTACTTAATTACTTAATTATGTTTAGATTTGTTTAACTTATTAATGTTAATGATTCAAATAGTGGCAGAAAAAAAGAGGTCACGCAAAGGTCACAAAAAGTCAACACACATAACTATACTCTAACTAAAATATCTGAAATACCAAATTACACTGCTCTTTCTGGGAAACCTCACGGAAATTTTAAAGGATATTACAGGCCGAATTAATAAAAGTGTTATGCACAATTTACAGGAATACAATTATGGTGGGAAAATACTGAATCCTAGTAGGAAGAGACAGGATCTACAAATACTGAAATTAGCCCAAACATGTCTAAGTTTTTAATTGTATTAAATAAACCGCCTGAGGTTGCTACCCCCCCCATAAATTCCCAGAAAAAATATTAAAGGAATGACGTCATTGTCCTCCGTTATCCTGACTCAGACAGGCCTGTGAGAGCAGAATTTACTCCTATAGTTAAATTATTAAGTACATTTTTGTGCCAGATTACTTAACCTATGATCAAACCATTAATAACCAATTATTATCAGACTAAACTAGTGCTTCAAATGTATTTATTAAGTTTAAAGGTGGGTTCCTCTACCATCTATTCTCATGGCTACAGGTCGCTCTGTGTTTGATCTTGTAAAACCTACTGCAGGTCAGTGAGTTCAAGCAGGCTCAATAGATGAATGGCGGCTGGAGCTTGAGCAGTATTGTTACTGCAATTAAAGCACTTTCCATAAATCCTAACCAAAAAAACAATTTTTGAAGCACTAACCTCTGCATGTTGTCTGCCTGTGAGAGTCTTCTTCAAGTAACAGTCCTCACGGAAGTCCCAGTTATTCGTTGTGTGTCTAAGTGATGGAGTGGTCTTGACTTAACAGATTCCTCTGACAGTCCTCTTGTCGCTGCACTTACTCTGTGAATGAATTTGTAGTCTAACGGACAAAGAAAAAGAAAAAGGGTATGAAGGACCGAAATGGATGAGTGAAATGGATAGAAAGTGAGAGAGGAAGAAACAGGAGTCAACTGACTCCTGACCCTTGAGATGAGACCATAGATTACAGGAAGTAATCACAAGTACTTTCTATGTCTGCAGTCAGACTACCAATGAGGCCAATGACGATCATTGTAGTCTTGTCCTCACTAGAGCTTTGGCCTGGTTTGTCCTGCGGCTGCCGTGTTGTCACCACCTCCACACCACAAACATACTGTCTGTGAGCAGCCTATAAGAATTCAAGCATGAAAATAGATCAGACTTTTTACATTATTCTGGGTTGCTGTTAAAAAACAGACAAAGCTGTCTCTTACCGTGCAGCTTCTGCCGACGAGAAGTCCATGTTTGTGTGGCTTTAGCAGCTGCTGAAAGATAAATGCCTGATTAAAAAAAAAAAAAAAGACTTAACCTTCACATTTGCTTAGGCAAATATGTGAGGCAGTAACAGGGAGGACTTTCTATATGCAGTCTGAGTTCTTACTTCAGACCTTTCAGATCAGAAGAGTCATATTTAGAGTCCTAGATATCCAGAGAAATGTGAATGTAAATCAGTCATTTTTTTTATCAGTTATGGGTCACATGACTACTTTTATGTAACAGTTCCCCCCCGAGCTCTATGAACCATTGTAGCATTTTTCAACTCCTTGTCTTGGTTTTACTTCATGCTGCCTGACAAAGACAAAGTTAGTTAGCATCTAGGTGGTAAACACTGTGGAACATTTAGCAGCTAAAAGACCAAATTTATTTTTCCAAAATTGGTGGAGGCCAAAGATGGAGCTAAAAGAAGAGTGAACATTGGCCTAAAATTTGCCAGCTGGACAGAAAAGCTGCTCCACATGAATGATGCTGTAGCATGTCTGCTGCATATGTAAATAGGCTACTTTTTGCTAACATAGTAACCATATAAACTTAAAAGGTTTGTGTTTAAAGCTTGTTTCTACTGTCACCCTGTGGCCAAAAAAACAAAAACAATTATTGCAGGTGTGCGGCAAAAATAAAAATAATAAAATAGCCATGCAATAAGCTTATTAATTTGTGGACACAGTGTAAAGAGGTGTTAATTTAACTCTTTTCTTCTAACTTTTACATCCATGAGGGTAGTAGAATATATATATAATATTTGTTTGTAATATGTAAGGCTGAGTATGATCATATTTGAGCATGAACAATCTACATAAATCATAATATCCGTTCAAATTGGGTGATTGTTCACAGAATATTTTGGTCCTCCTGCTAATGCACTGAGACAACACATTTTTATCTGATTTAATATGAAATCAGTAAGGAATTCCTCATTAATCCTGATTAGATAATCATTTTGAAGGCAATAATTAATCATTCAGCATTCAATATTTGCACAGGCTTCTGGTCTGTTTCTGTGTTTTCTGCAAGTTATTTCAGTAGCACATGCTGTATATACTGTAAGCCCAAATGGGAAACCACTCAGGGTTTGCATAATCATGTGCTGCAAACAATGGGACTCCCCTTAGTCATGCTTTACAGACATGTCCACGTACATGAAAAACACACACACACACACACGCACACACACACACACACACACACACACACATATACATAAACACACACACATACACGGGTTTCTGGCCTGTGATCCTCTTCAGATGTCTTCTAGCAAAAGTACCACTGCTTGAGATTTCCCAAATCCTCCCTCTGCGCTCATTTCAGCACCCAGTAATAAACCTCTTAATCCCAAACCCGTATATTCCAGAGGGTTGCACAACCACACGCGTCTTATGCAACTGGCAGAGCATCAGAGTCAATTATAGAACAGTTTGGGAGAAAGGGGAGGATGGATGACGAAGCCGTGGGTGCAAAACACATTTGGTTAAGATGGTGGATTAAATATTAACACTCTATCATTTAGGTTTTATTTAAAGAACAAAACAATTAAATATGATTTAAGGAGGAAGTCTTTCTCAGTGTATTTTAATAGAATTTAATACAGTACAGCTGTATTTCTGAGGACCTTCCACTCAGCACACTCTTACCCTAAACAAACCCATACCTAATGACAGTAAACATGCTTTTAGCCATCTATAGTACATGTTTTTTACATGTACTGTATGTGTCCATGGTAAAAGTTCACTTACAGTATATCAGTGTATGCATTTGATACTTTGCAAGGCAAAACAACCTGCTTGGCATTGCTGATAGGGTGTGTCCAGACATACGACCCAGTTGAGCATCAGCCCATACTAAGAGTGACAGTAAGCTAGATCAAGCTTTTTAATTTAAATAAGAGTGTTTGTTGTTGTTGATGATGATGTTTTTTTTTGTTGTTGTTTTTTTTACCACACATTACCCTATAACCATTTTGATAACTACAAAAAGCAGGTTTTTGTGCAGACTTCTCTACTTTTGTGACACAAGTGACTGAAATGTTGTGTTGACGTTGCATAAACACCTCCACATCTATTCACTAAAATAATCAGATGCACATAAATTTACATACACATCGTGACATGGAAGGAAACAAAAATAAAAAGTGTGAATAATACAGGAAAAGAATGTATACCCAGGAGGATTGTGCTTGAAGCAGCAGGGCTCGGTTGTACGAGGGGTGGAAATCACACAAAAAATAACTGCTAAAAATGGAGGTGATGAAACTGTGTGTGAGTTGAAAAGTAGAGGCGAAAAATGCATGGGAAATGAAAAGTTGAGCAAGAAAGTATTGAGTGATTTGATTGAAATAAAGGAAAGTTTGATTAAAACAGTTTTGATATGATGAAAACAGAGCCATGTTTTATAATATTTCCCAATCTTAGATTCATCACCCACAACACAAAACTGGCAATTATCATTTCCTCAGGACAGAAAGTAACAGTTCACAAATTCAACTAGGGAGAATTTGGTCTTCCTTCTTTTTAAAAGACACTTTCACTAAATGCTCACAGGTGCAGAGGTACAAGAACTTAACTTTGTGGCTTTGCATTCCTCACCAGCAGATGGCACACTTGGATCTGTTGTCCTCTTCCCTCCTGCCTGTTCTTGTTCAGCACAGTAGTTTCTTTTAGGATGCCAACTGTGGCTGTCTTGAGTCTGAATTATTTAGTTTGCCTGGGACAGAGATAAAGAGGAGGGCAGAGGGTCACCCTGATAAAGACTAGTTAGTAGTACCTGCTCAACTCCTCAAGTTTCAATGAAGGTTTTATTGGTGAAATATAGACCACCTGACAAAGTGATACGTGCTTTGACAGACTTATTACTGGTGTCGAAGTTCATGTAATGTAACATAAAACGACATGAGAGTAGATACGGAAAGCAGACTCCCTACTATAAACTTACTACATACATGTGTCATGACTTCAGTTGTGATGACCAATCCAAACACTCGTCATATTTTCACATGCCACCTCTGTTTCCAGCTCCTCACTTCATCTTTGTACCTTATGTCACCTGAGGGGTTGACTGGCTTCAGTTGCTATAACAGCTAAGCGCCTTGTGAAACCCGACCCTCCCATCTAACCTTTCACTCTGCCTGCTCACAATAATTTACTTGGCAGTACCCGGTGGCAGCAGTGGCTCTATGTGTACAGGATTGTGTGATGATCTTGGCACTGACATGGCATCTAAAACCATTTACTTCAAAAACAGGAGCACACCTAGTTTACCTTTACTAAGACATGGAGAGAAAAGAGAGGGATTCCACACCTTGTAGCGATATAATTCACATCTCCAACATCTCCTCCCGGTTTAGATTCATGGTCCAATCTGACCTTAGCAGCCTTTTACCTCTCCCAAACTCTTTGATCCACTGACACGTAAATGCATCTCCCCTAATCTAGTGCATATGGCTGAATTCCTACAGACAAACATTAAAGTGAGGAGCTGCGTAGAGCCGGATTACTTCGGAATGCCAAAGCAAAGTGCCGGGTCTTAAAGCAGGCTGAGCTGCGGAAAAAATGTAAATAATGTGGGGGGAAAAGTTTAGTGCAGGGCTTTCAGGTGAACAGTCAATTATTAAGAACAGCAAAGTAGCTTCAGTGGCAAGTTTAAGGAAGATTTATATGACACAATGTAGACTTGTTATTTATTTAATGAGAACTACTTTCAGAAAACAGTACATTTGTTGTACCATGTTTTATGCAAGTTTAAAAGTTCAGTGTGTTGGACTTAGTGGCATCTAGGTGAAGTTCCGGATTGCAACCACAACCCCTCCACTCACTGTCCCAGGGCCAGTTTTTAGGTTCTATTTATTTTCATGTGATGCTACAACATTTATGCGGGGCGGGGACTGTCCAAATGTAACAAAAATTGCCTACCTGCACCTTAAACCTCACAAATTAAAACTTTTTATAACTTGACTTCCTAGTGTAAAAGTAAAAATGAGTGATTTTATGGAAGGAAATTCATGATATTGGCCAGGTACAGTAACTTCTTGGGGTCTCCTCTGGTTGAATGCTTTCCAAGTTAGCTGTTTCCCACTATTTCCACTAATAGTCGTACTTCGTACTTTAAAAAAGTCAATGAACTGCTTTAAGTTAGGTACCTGAAAATAAAAGCAGGTAGTGGTTTGATTTAAGGGATAATGAGGGTTATCTCTTAAAGGTCTTATGCAATGGAAACGTTCAGTACTCCAGTAAAAAGGATTAACCTGACTAGGCAACAGGAGATATTTTTAGTCAGCTGGTCTGCTCTTTTTGTGTTGATCTCATCTTCTATTTGATTGAATTGTCCCCCGAGTGTGTGTGTGTGTGTTTTGTGTGTGGTACAGTTAGTTGCCTCCATAGATAGGTGCGTGTAGAATATGTGCATGTGTGTGCCCTGTAAAGGTTTGGATTAACATGAGGGGAAATATTAAGACTGGCTGCCATTGTTATGTGAGGATAAACACACCCATCCCTCAAACCTCCCACCCGCTTTGACACACACATGCCTCTTGTATTTTAGGTTCAGCTCCACAGCAGAGCAGTAAACTGACTTGTACTGTACAGTAGGTTACAGAAATGTCTAATCTGGCTCACACTGATAGTCCGCTGGGCTCACTGGCACAGGACAGTTTGAGACAGTAAGACTGCTCTCCCTTTGCATTACCTTTTATGGACAACATCTCCAGAGCGTACACAGCGCTTCAGGGTGCACCTCTGTTTGAAATCTGTCGTCTTTGTTGGATTCATTCCAAACTTCTATTTATCTGTCCCTCCATCCTGATTTCTTACCCACAGTATTATGTCCTCGACCTGTATGGGCAAAATAAGCGAGTATCATCAAATGTTGATTCAAAAATTAGTAAACTCTGCCCCAAAGTACATGACATCACTTTTTTTTGTGCCTCACCCACTTCAAACCAGTGAGCTTACCTCAGGCTAAAATACTAACACTGCAACCTTTAATGTAAAAATGTTCAAACTTGCAGAAAAGTGTGTATTCATGTTTGACCCCATCACTCATGATAAGAAGTTTAAAAAAAAAGATTTTAAAGGTCCAGTGTGTCAAATTTTGTGCCATCTAGTGGTGAACACACAGATTGCAACTGACTAAATAAAGACTTCACCTCCTCTTATCTCAAGCATGAAGGACAAACTACAGTGGCAGTAAAACTCATGAAAAGGGAAAATGTCTATGTAGAACCTGTACTTGGCTTGTCATTTCTGGGCTCATCTGTAGTGATATAATCTGTATGTAAATGGTTCATTCAAAGTAACAAAAACATAAGTTCTTATTTCCAGGTGATAATACAAGAAATAAAACATAGTTATGAATATTATATTCCATTTCGGTCAATAGATTTTTTCTAACATCTTTTTTAAATTGCTAATTTAAAAAAAACGTTATTTAAACTGTATTTGCTTGGATAAGTTTGAGATTTGTCTCACTTTTACAGAGCTACATTCAGGGATCATGCATCAAACCAGGATATGATCTTAATCAACTCTCTTCACTGAATAGCTGCAAAAAAATAAAAGGCAAATTTAGAGCCTTTGAACCGGAAAGTTTCCAATTAGCAATGAGGAGGTTTGCTTCGCCTTTGAAGAGCAGCTTCAATACTTAGTGTTTTGACTGAACCATGAAAAAGAATCAGTGATCTTTGTTGATATAAAATCGATACAACAGGATATTTAGCCTTTATAAAAGATAAAATACACTAAAATTCTTGACACAATGTCCCCATAGCAGTCAGTCATTTATGAGCTCTATTTCCCACCATCACCTCTTCAGTGAGTCACAATTTTTGTTACTCATCAAAATATTCGCTGTTACTCAATTTTCCTGGAGTAATGTACACGTTTCAACCAGCCAGCCTCCTTCCAGGCCAACAGACAGACATGCAACAGGCTGCACAAGACAGTTAAAAATTCATCATATCATCTTTATTTTTACAGTCACAATCATTTTTTTTCTTTCCAGTGTCTTAAAACCATAAAAAATAAATATACATTATGTTACAAAACATTTCCAGTGTCTTGGATCAATAAAAAAAAACCAAGGACATTTATAAACAGCATTGATTACAGGAGGGCAAAACACTGGAGTTGTACAGTATGTTGTATGGTACAAAGGCAATCAGTGAGTGGTAAACAAGACTTTAAGTTGCCTTTTATTAGCTGCAATACACATTAGAGTTGGCATCATGTTCACTTTGAATTCAGCAACGAAGAGAGACTTTTAGTTATACTGTGTCAATTTTGGATTAAAAAAATGCCTAAAAACATGACATGCTTGAAAAGTATGCATCTTAAAATAAGCACCAATTCTCTGCCGCACTTTTATGCCACCACGCCACCTGTTTCTGTATTTTTCCTAACTATTCTGGAACATAACTGAGTTTAAAGTGAGCTGACAACCCTAATGTGCACATTTCCTGTATTTCTTGACTTTGGTAAGTAGGAGTTTGTTGTAACAAGCAGGCAGGATGGACACTGGAAAAGAAGGCTTCTGGGTTTTTAGTGCTCGAACTGAAAAACTGAGTTTTCAACAGAGGAGGAATTCCCCTCAATTCCACATTACTAATGTTCATTTAGGCCAACTGTGTTCGTCTGGATGGACTTGGGACATTCTAAGTCACTTACATACCAACATACCAACATAACAGTCATGCATTATGTGTGTGTGTGTGTGTGTGTGTGTGTGTGTGTGTGTGTGTCTGTATAGCTGAATATACTACCAGAGAAAGTGGCGCATCACCTGAAAGCACACTACAGGCTAATACAGTATGTATGTATGTGAGTGTGTGTGTGTGTGTGTAAGCTGTCAGTTCAGGATGGAAAGGCACACAGATTATTGTTCTCAGTCGATTAAACCAGCATATCAAGTGATTTTCACAATTTGAAAGCGTTCCCAACTCGATGCAGGCAAATGATTTAAAGTTTAGAAACTTGCCCTCGCTACAGCTGAAATACAAAATAGATCATTTCTTCTTCACCTCTGACGATATCTACATGTTAATTACACTCTAAATGCACTGCATTGAGAGGCTGGAAGCCTTTCTTTGAGTAAAAAAAAACCAACAACAACAAAAAGAAACAAAAGAAGAGCACTTGGTGTGTGATAGCACTGTTAGATGTGTCCAAAAGTCAGTGAGAACAGTTTTAAAGAACTTGTAGTCCTTGAAATCGTCTTGGACTACAAATGTACCAGCATGTATTTGAGTCTCGGTTCATGCACAGTGATTATACATCTGCCTTTCTCCATGAGAAAGAAGCCGTCCAACATTATTGTCAAGCTTTTCCTAACTTTACCCACTGATAGGGCGACCCCCTCATACCCACCATAGAGGAACACCATGCTGGGGCTTGCAATGCATCCTGGGGGAATTCTTCATCTCTCCGTTCCCCTTTTCCTACAGCGGTTTTGGCACACTTTGCTCCATCGCATCCTCTCTTGGTACAGTCCGACACAGCTTTCCCTTTATTATTTCTCACATCTTTTCATGATCTCTGCTTATTTTCTTGTCTCAGGCAGTCTTAAAGTCTGCAATTAATACTGCTCTCCAGAGAGAGGGAACACGAGAGGAGGGATGGAAGGACACTTTTTTTTTCCCGCCCTTTCACCCAACCTGCAGCACCCGTCTGTCTTCAGTTTCCTTTTCTTTTATTCCCATCGTCTTCGGCTCTCCTCATTTACTCTCCTCCCCCAGCAGGTTCTTTGCTCCTCCTCTCACAAGGGTAGGCTGGTCTGGGTTTTCCTAACAGGTCAGATCGAAGTCTCATTACTGCCGCTGTTAAACGGGGAAATAGAGGGAGGGGGGAGGTGGGGATGCAGGGAGGGAGGGTGCAAGGAAAGGAAGAGGAGAACGTGCGGTGTAAAAATGAATGCAGGGATGCAGGAAGTCATCATGCAGCATTTAAGCAGGGTGGTCGTATTATTCATGCTATTGTTACAGGAGTAGTTCCACATTTTGGGATGATTTGCTTTGTTGCTGAGAGTTACATGAGAAGATTGACACCACACTGATGTCTCTAGGCTAATCATGACGCTACCAACAGCAGCCTGTTAGCTTAGCTTAGCATAAAGACTGGAAACAGAGGAATAGCTAGCCCTGTCTATAATTTTATAGTAGTAATAAAACATTACTATCTACAGTACTACTACCTCTAAAGCTCACTAATTATATCTTGTTTGTTTGGGTACAAATATGTTTATTCCATACAAGAGTCAGGATAGCTGTTCCCAGTTTTCGAGTATTCCATACAAGAGTCAGGATAGCTGTTCCCAGTTTTCGAGCTAAGCTAAGCTAAGCTAAGCTAAGCTAAGAGCTGCTCGCTGTAGCAAAATAAAAATAAAAATAAAATAATAAAATAATAAAAATCGATCTTCTCGCGCCCAAAATGTTGAACTATTCCTTTAACACTGGATCCTAATATAAAACATGCATTATTGCATCAGTTGACATAACAGTCAACCAATGTCCACACTCAAACTGATTATTTATTTTTTATATTTTTTAGTGATTCAAATTTTATGATTAAACAACAAGAACTATGGAAGCAGCATTCGTTGGTTTGCTCTGTCAGTGTAACTTTAATATTGTTCATGTTTTCAGGAGCACAAAGAACGATCTCTTCATCGTCACATGCCAGCACTCTCTGGACGACTACTTACTCTGAGTCAGAATCGTTGCCTCCGTTGACCGTCCCTGACTTCAAGTGCATTGCCACTCCTCCGTTGGTCTCCCGGTAGATGCCCGCTGGTCGTGGCCCGACAGGAAGCTGTGGCCGCGGGGCGACGGGAGGCTTGATGAGGGAGCTGTTGTCGTGGTTGCCAGGGCGACTTCCATCATTAGAGGCCAGCGAGGGCGGCCGTGATGAAGGGGTTATGATGTTGACCGAGGAGGGAAGCGGGGAGGACGTGTTGTTGTTGTTGGGCGGAGGGGAGGTGATGGTGGGGGGGTTGTAGTCGCTCAGCTTCTCCCGAAGACGGTTTTTCATGTTTTTGTCGCTCAGCGGAGGAGGGTAGCTGATCTTGTTCTTTAAGATACCTGAGACAGACAAAGAGTTTATAATGTAAATCAGATAATACAAATGAATTAATTCAATTTTACCTTAAAGTATTCACCTCTCTTACCTTTCCTCTGCTCTGGTTGGTGGTTGCTGTTACTGTTAGGTTGGCTAGGTGCTGCTGTGTCTCTAGCATTACCAGGCGTTTGTCTGTCTCTCTCCTGGAGAGTCTCCCTCTCTCTTTCGCCAATGTGGTTGAGCTTATTTTCCGGGTGCAGCTCCACATTCACCTTCGTCTCCACCCTCAGTCTCTCTGCCCCGCCGGGATCCTCGCTGTCACTGGCTGTGGTGGCCTCTGTTGGCCAGTATGGCTTCACGTGATTGGACACTGAATCCACTAGTGGGGGGGAAAGGAGACAGATGTGGTGATGTTCAAACACATTTCAGGTGATTTATTTTGACAAGCTAAAACTTCTTTATTTTGAATTCAAAAGTGCTGTTGCACTTTTACAGGAACTTTAACATCTAACCCTTGCAATGCTGGCGCTGGTGCATTATTGAAACTTGTACTTAAAGCTGCTACAAAGAACTTTTTACGTTGATTCTGACGGCCCCTGTGGACAAAAGTGGAATCTGACCCAGTGGCACGCATTAAGAATAACAATATAGACATAGTCAATCTTTAAAATGATGAGTTCATCATATATTTTGAACATAATTTTTACCTGATAAGTAAATAAAGCTGTCAAATAACAGTAAAAATCAGTAAAAAGTACAGTATTTTCCTCTTTGTGGAGATGAAGTGCATCAAATTTGTGCTTAAGTGCAGTACTTGAGTAAAGTACCACATTTAACCACTGATTACGCCTAATGTTTGGACTGAATAGGGCCACCTATATACCTTTAGGCGTGCTGTGAATGGGCTGCCTCTCATTGTTCCACTTGGGCTTGACATCGATGTCATCGTCCTCACTGTCGGAGGAGTGGGAGGAGGCGTAGGAGGAGCTATGTTCATCCACTGACAGCTCGCTGTCTGAGTCAGAGTCTGACACGGACAAGGAGGGAAGGTAAAGAGATGAACCTCTATTAATAAAATACACAGACAGGTATGTGTGTGTTGTGACAACTGAGAGATTTTACTAAATTCTGCATAATGATATGTGGAAAACTCACCATCTCCTTTGGTACCATTCCTGTGAAAGAGAGGTCCATCCAGATCAGTGTGTCCTTTAGCTGTCCCTGAGGAGACACTGGGCTTCTGACCAGACTCCTCCCTTGTTGGATAAAGACAGGTACAGAAAAGAGAAAGGGAGGCAGCGAAGTGAGAGAGTGGAAAAATAAAGGCGCAGATTACGATCAGGCAAAGAGGGGAAGTACAGCGAAATTAATTCAAGCCTAAACTAGTGGTTTGAGACAACTTATTGTCAACAGCTGAAACACCAGAAGTCTCTCATTACATCACATTTGCCTCTTAACAAAGAGTAAAACAAATATTAAAAGGGTTACTAGAAAAAAAGCATCTACCTGCTGTAATTTAAAACGTATTGCTCATTGTTGTTCATCATCTCCTTTATTTATGGTATAAATATCTTACGTGACCGCACATTTTTTCATCTTTCCTCTATCCGACTTACAAAAGATTGCAGCAGCTTTTACTATTTATATCCAGTAAATGAATCTCCACCTGTAGCCGTTTATTCCAGGTTAGATTGATACGTTAGCTGGAGGGTGAAAAACACTACCAAAGACTCTGACCTGTCTGTAGACGTGCCAACAGCCGCAGGGAAGAGGTATGTGTGTCTGCATTACATTCCCACTTTTAAACAGGTACAGTCTCATCTCTCTCTCTTCTGCCCTTCTCTTTTCTCCATTTTCCCTCCCTCCTCCTCCCCTCTCTTTCTATTTCTTCCCTTTTCCTTCTCGCACAGGCAGCACGCCATCCAGCTTCTCCCCCGTGGCGTTTTTGCTCTCATTGACCCCAGTGTCAGCTTCCATTACCCAGATGACAGCTTTATGAGCCAAGGCGTACAGTCAGATCTAACCTTAGTTCTGTAAAACTCTTATAAAATACCAAGTGTATGTAACTCAACTCCACTGCGATGAAAACATGTCTGCGAAACACCCAAACACACAGTTGTACAAGACAAGCAGGTGAGATTAGCCTGAGATGAAAAGCGTCTATATCTCAAAATGTCAGAGATTAATCAGGAATACGCTTGTCCCGACCTTAAAGTGCTCCATGCAAATTCTTCGACACGCACAATGTTGAAAGAAAAAGAGCATGTTGTTTTACACATGCTAAAAAAAAAATCTGCTCAGCTCAATAGATTCTTGTCTATTGTCAGTTATAAAAAATACCTGTTAAAGATAGTAACAGAGACACAACATTTCACATAATAAATGATGCCAATTTCCCATGTAGGGCCGCCACACAAAACTATAACATACACACTTTTATGTATTGTACAACTGCTACAAGTTCATATTTCAAATACCTGAAACATTGCTAATAGTCGGCGACTACATATTACGAGTTGTGAAAAGCTAGTATGTGTCTAGTGTCTGTAGTAAGTTCATTTACCCTCTTAAACTTTAATACAAGTAAAAAAAAAATTGTATTTATTTCACGCTGTACAAAGCACTCAGTGTGTTAGATACATCTAGCTAAAACTGCATTTAGCTAAAACCTTTAGCTGTCACTGGCTAAAATCCAAGCTAAAATATATATATAGAAATATAATTAATGACACCATTTTTTTTTTGGGGAAAGTAAATAAAACAAAATAAAATTTCAAGTCTGGTGACACACACAACTTCTGAAACTTCACATTTTCCTACATTCAGATATTACCAGATGGCTACATGGTATGCTAATGTCAGTGGTCAGTGTTTGTAGTATGTCCAACTACACTTTGATCATAATATATATATATAATATATATATAATATATATATATATATATATATATATATATATAATATTATATATATATATATATATATATGTGTGTGTGTGTGTGTGTGTGTGTGTAACAAGTTAAAGGAGGACCTAGAGTAACCTGCATAAGAAGCATGAGCATTTGTTTTAGTGTACTTGGCTAACTAACAACCCAGCAATAAATCCTACACCTGCATGAAGGTTATAACGTACAGTTATTGTTGAAACAGTTTGGAGTACATTCTTAATATTCTTGAAACTATATCACATTACCATTCTTGCACTAATTTCTTTAGTCCTTATATTACGAAAAATACAATTCTATAAAACGACGTATTTTCACATGAACAAAGTTTACAGTTAATCTGTCAATGCACATAACACAGAACAATATGGATGTAGTAACAGTATGGATGTCAGTCTGGATGAATCTTCAGGTGATACTGTGTGTCTTTTGTGATGTCATGTGTGTCAGTTAGAGTTGATGTGTCTTTTCCTGTGTGTGTATTGATTTTGCAACAAAGCCATGCGCCATGCACTGGCAAATCTCAGCATGTACCTCTCATGCCGGCAGAGTAACTGTACAATGCATGTGCCATTCTGTGGCAGCATGCATGTGTGGAAGAAAAGCAGAAAATATATATATAAGCCCCAAAATATAGAGAAACTCAGAAATTTCACTTACTCCCCCGAAAGCAGAGAATAAAGGTGACAGAGTGTGTGTGTGTGTATGCACAGTTCATGTATATATAAATCAGGGGCTTGGGGTGTGTTAGTATATGTGAGACATTTGATGCATCAGCAGGCATGCAGGGAGGAGAACAAAGAACATGAGCCAAAAAGTTCAAAGAACCTCAAGTCGACAAACAAACAGACACTGGTCATGCAGCAGTGTAGTAAAAGCAGCCATGCAGTCAGTGAGCATGTTGTACCTGAGTGTGTAAGCCAGGAAGCTGCTGCGGCTCTTGGCTGACCTGAGCGTGCTGTCCAGGGAGACGGTGGACTCGCCGATGCCCGAGCGGTACAACGCGCCGTCTTCTGTGTACGTGTTGTTGCAGTTGAGAGATCGCTGAGGGTGGAGGGATAAAAGGACGGAGGGAGGGTTAAAGAGAGACTTTGTTATGTCTTATGAGGCTTTTTGAGCAAATAAACACAATAAAATTGCTTAAAATGACAAGTTTGAAATATAATAATGCAGCAATGGCAAAAAAAGTATTAGTGTCTGTTTACTCACCGTGAGCAAAGAGGCCCTCGTTGTGCTGGATTCGTCCGGTAGGCTTTTCTTTCCTGTGAAGACGTTCTTGAGGTTCTTCCTCACCTCTTTGTTGAAGATCACATGGAAGAAGAAGATGAAGACTCCCTGTGAAGAGAGCAAAAGAGACGCATTATAAACAGGGCAGCGAGAAGGACGTTGATCCAAATACACAAATATAACACGCTGTGTTACCTGCAGACAGCTGAAGACAGCGAACAGGTAGTGGAAGGTCATCACGTCGCTGTTGACTGCCATTAGACCGAGCATCCATGTCGCACTGATGAGCAGCAGTAGGAGGAAGGCCATTCGGAGTGCAGGACTGAGAGGAAACAAACACTGATGAGCTTCCCCCAGTGCCAAAAAGTTCTATCAACTTTTGGATGTTGTGCTATATATTGAGTTATTAATGTGACATAAAACTTACATCGCTCCCGACTTCTCCATGGCTTTCTGCCTGCGCCCACACGACGCCTTCGCAGCCAGAATGAAGATCACGATGTTCACCTTTAGAGAGAAGGAGAGGGTTTGTGAGCAGAACTGTAATGGTCTGAAAACATTCAGCTTCAGCTTGGACTATTTTAATTCATGTACGTACCAGGACGACAACAAAGATGGGTCCTGCAAAGCTCCAGATGAGCGTGTCATGGACGGAGAGCCAGCAGAAGTCCGGGTTCCCGTAACCCTGAGGGTCAAGGCCGACTGCCAAACCTAAACACAGGAGGCACATAACATGACACAATATGAGCGTTACAGTCTTCTTTCATCTTCCTCTACAACACCCAAAATTCCCCTCCTGTATTTAGTGTTTCCCATTATCATCTTACTCACTCATCACTGTCATATGTCATCTTTGAGTTGTCCTTTTTGGACCTCTGTATGTTTTGCTCTGTAACTCGATATCTCTCTCTCATGCATCACGTCTCAATCCAGATTCAAATGAAATAAGCATTGCTGGCATCCAACACTGCCAAAGCATGTTGCTACATCGCCAAGCATTTAATATAGAACAGTCATCTTATTGTCAATCAAAGGGTTACAAAGTACATTATGTAGTAAAATGGCAAGCTTGAAATAGTGGAACTAATTAGCCACCAGAGACAATAAAACGAGTCATAAAAACAAATGAATCAACAGATGTCGATAAAATTCCCAGCAACACACACACACACACACACACTCTTCACCACAAAATCCCTTTTCTCTTCCTCTGTCCCGCGTTCAATAATTTTCCCACGAGGATCCCAGCCTCCCGTGTCGAGACGAGTCGCAGCACGAATATGCGCCCTGACAATCTACCATCTTCCGCTGCTCTGTATCTGAGCTTGTGTGTGTGTGTGTGTGTGTGTGTGTGTGTGTGTGAGTGTCTCACCTGTGATAATAGCCGGTATGCCCCAGCCCATGGCATAGTAGAACCTCATGTGTCCGTGGTTGATGTTCCGCAGCTCTGTCAGCATGCGGTAGATGTGCAGCCCCTCCACGAACATCCAGGCGAAGGTGCACATGTAGAAGTAATGGAGGAGGATGGCGATGACCGTGCACACAAACTGAAGAGAGATGGAAGATGAGTCGACATTTTAGGGGAATCCAGATAAGTAATCCAATAAACAGTGAGTTTGTTTATGTCTTCGCTGCTATCACACTCAAATGAACAATCGGTAAATCCATCCACCCTTCACACATCCCATCATCCATCTAACCTACCAGCCATTTAACAACAATTTACAGACTGGTGCTGCTGATGCACAAGGAGATAGATTAGTTGATCCACGACCTAGTTGAAAGCGACCTATATTTGCAGCTCTAACAGTAGCATACCTTAAACTCATGATCAACTAATGATTTGAGCTATCCACGCATTCTTCTACCTCCTTCCCTCTCTACTTTAACGTCTGTTACTGTAATGGAGGAATGCAGTGTGTCAGGGAATGTCCCAGTAGTTGAGGTACTGTATTTTAGTAATGCTGTGTATAGCTGTGGAGATCAGAGAGACAGAAAGAGAGAGAGATGGAGACTACTTTGACAGGGTTATAAATCATCCTGCAGATGGCCCTGGGCACACACTGACAGCATTCCACAGTTCTGACACACACACACACACACCTAGATAAAAGAGATGGAGGGTATGAATACACACAAACGTTTATGAATTCAGAGAGATAAAAAATATATATATAACAGACTAAATGCTTTCTCTTTTTTAAATCTCTTTGCAAACTTGGCTGCACACAGGTGTAGATAAGGCAGCGCGGTGTTAGTCAGCGCTCAAGTCCCAGTCAAAACATTGTGAGTCAGAAACATTACTGCAGGAAAAACCCACAACTTATCTTCCATGCTACTAAACGTTTCTTCTGGTTTGATAGCCGGTCGTTAATCGTCGGTAACATTCAGTTTCAGAAAGTTTCCCCCACCGGTCATAGTTAGTGACGAATCCCAAAACTGAATTCGGTTCAGTCAAAACTGCTGGAACATTTCTAAAGATTTCTGATTCATCCAAATGCGTCACGAGATGCTGAATTGTTTAAATTTGCATCTAAGATAAATGAGTCTGATTTGTGTGGATTTCTTTTCTTCTTCGGTTTATGGGCTACAGTGTTACTGTATGTCCTTCTTTGTTGATGCCGCGGGGTGTGAGGTTACTACCCTCCACAATGTTTAGGACCGACAGTTAGCCTGACGTGACGGTCCTGTGTTGTCTTGTGGAAGACCACAGACATCTGGTTTAGTTAGTCTAGTCACAGCTGACACATTCAGTTTAAAGTTACACCCATAGCTTTCAAATACATTCCTCTTACATGTAAAGAGAGGAGCTCATAAGCATTAAAACAGGTGCTGCTACAGGCCTTACCTGGCCTTTAGCTGGATATTATTCATTAATGGACATTATTGAGCCAGTCTAATGACTTTAGGACTTTTTCACATTTGCTGTTACTTTGAACTAAGTGCTTAAAAAGAAGGAAACTGAATTAATGAAGAATACGCTGATGACTGACAATAATAACGATGTTCCACAGGCTAATGTAGCATTGACGTCACATTTTCTGTTTAGGCCTGTCCTTGTGTTTCCCCAAGACCAATCACATGTCTCACCTTTCCAAACCTCCTTTTAAAAAAAGAAAAAACGAAAAAATAGGATCACCCATCAATTAACAGATTAATGATGTTTTCTGAACCACAGACATGCGAGGGATTTATCAAGTAAATATGAAGATGCTTTGCCAGTGCCTATTGGCCTGAGGCCTGCTTCTGGAGAGAGGTACCAGTCACAGCATGTCTCCACTATTGGCACAATGGAGGTGTGTGTGTCCGTGTGTGTGTGTCCGTGTGTGTGTGTGTGTGTTAGCAGACTTCAAAGAATCCCCACATCTTTTGATCCTTTACTGTACATCCACATGTAAGTGCACATGCATGTTTCTGGTCACCCGATTATGAACATAACTAACATAATTACAATTACAATATAACATAATTAGCTCATTCAATTTCTGCCTTCAGACTCTATATCAGCACATATCCTACACCTTTTTAAATCAGTGATGTTTACAGTAACACAGTGACATCCATCCTGTTATATTTGGAGAGGACTTTAGCAACCAGCACATTCCTTACTATTAAAGTCGTTTGCTGAGTAACAAAACATAATCTATCAAATAAAGGCAGACTCTCAGGTAGGCCTTGGCTCCTTCAATCCTCGTAATGCTCCTGTCAACACTGGCTCAGGTGGCTTCCCGCAGGCCAAAAAAATATCGTAGGATGTCTGTCACTTTTTAATTCAGTAAACACCGGAGTGAAACACCTTTACCCCTCTCAAGTTCCACCAGGCCACAAGCATAGGAAAAGTACTAACTGTACGTGTATTGTATGCATTTGCGGTCTGTGTTGTTTTCCATCTAAATGCCCGGGATGTCATTCTCCTTAAATTGTTTCAAGCTAACTTTTCAGCAAGCAATTCAGCATACAATGTAAATACAGGCCAGCATGAACAGAGACTGGACAAAAAATCTCTGTTGTGTAAAGAACTACTTGGCTACTGTGACCTCTGTCCAAATGTCACAAGCAGAGCAAGCTTGCAGGTTTTAATGCTGCAGCTGTAACGATTGAAAGCTACACGTTCCACAAGATTGTGTGGAAAACAGCTGGCGAAAAGTCATCTGACAGGGCTGTTGGGTTACCCCTGATAAAAAATGTAGGGAACCATGACAATAAGAATATGTTGCAGACACCATCGTACACATTGATTTTGTGTTGGAAATACACTCACAGGGTTGTCGGTCTGATTGATGCCGACCAGGAAGACGAGCTCAGAGAAGAAGAGCGCTGCTACCAGGTTTCTGTGGATGGCGTGCAAGTTGGAGCGGAGCCGGCGCAACAGGCACAACAAGATGAAGGTGAGGAGGAGGAGGAACAGCGAGACCGACACCGTGGTGTACGTGACGATCTTCAGGGGGAGAACATCGCCGTGCTGAGGAGAGGAGGTACAAGACAGTCAAAAACAAGGCAAAAAGTAGAAAATAGAAAGTTTTAAGTGAGAAATCCTTTCAACAGTACCTCTCTCTTGGAAATGTCCATAAGCACCGCAAAGCTGGTCATGTGATTACACTGACAGCTGATGTGGCTGTTGTTCCTGTTGAGCACCTCACAGCCTTTAGAGGACCAGCCACCTGTGCCTCCGATCCTAAACACACACACACACACATCAGACAAAGGTAAGAAATCACACAGCAGAACGCGAGCCAAAGAATATGAAAAGTGAATCAAAGTGTGTAAAGTCCGACTTACGCGATGGAGTGGTTCCAGAAGACACAGACAGGTTTGGTTCTCTCCTCTGTCTCCAGCAGGATGTACTCTAAGGTGATGGGGGGGTCAAGGATGGGAGGGAGAGGTGGACCCTCACTGTGAATCGTGGCGCTCACGATGGCTGTGTTGATCACTGGACGGTTGGGGAGCCTGGAAAAAAAACATACATGTGCTTTTTTTACGAATCACACACACATCGTGTACAGTAGACCTAAAGCTTGTTTACATTTGGTCATATTCTCTCTTATCCTTTTGTCAACTTTCTTATCATAGAAACATATTTCTAGTAGCTTTCTCTCCTTCACACATCAAGAATACGTAGAATACGTCAGTCCTTTGAAGGCACCGATAAGGTGGTCCCTTCAAACACAACTACAGTAAATATTATGGCATGTATTAACATTAAGGATGAAATGTTTTCATGTGACGCAGGATTTCTTCACCAGTTTACAGAATATGATGAATTCTATACACACTGTACGGTAGTTTTTAGAGTTCAGATAGAGTGCGGGTCTCTTTTTTCTCAATCATTCTCCGTTTACACTTCATAATTTAATCCAAGCAAAGCACGTGGGAAAAGTATGTTAATAAATAAAACTGGCAGTGTGCAATATTGAAGTGTCAGTACTCTACCTCAGACTCCTGCGGTCAGGGTCGTATCTTTCCGGGAGGAGCTTCCCCAATGATTTGTACACTATCACCACGGCAACCGGCAGAGGAGCAGCTGGTTCGAGATGGCGACGTCTCCTATCGGACGCTGTGTGCTCCTCCTCGTGTGGCGGATCGGTCTGAGTTGGAGGAGGGGCAGGAGTAGGCTCCGCTGGGAGGGGATAGTGATAGATAAGACTGGACTGTTGTTTTTAAACTTTATTATTAAAAAGAACAGAGTCAGATTCTGATTCCAGCGTTCATACCTTTGTGGGCGTGAGTGCGAAGGTTGAACTGGGGAAAATGGACGGATGACCCAAGCTCTTTGGGGTAGGCCTCCTGGATGTCTTGGAACCGAGGCAGTGTCGCCCTCTCCGGGTCGGACACATCCAGGTAGTCCACGGTTAGAACTAGATATGAGCCATGCAGAAGAGGAGACAGAGACAGAGGGTGAGGACGATTTGTGGTCACGTGTTCCACAGCCACATAGTGTGATCGCAGCGTCTCCACTCACTCATGTTTTCAGTGACGATGGTGAAAGGTTTCAGGTAAGTTTTCCTGACGTTCTGTGCCAGGGTGTTGGCGTAGTCCTCGAAGTTGCGGAGTAGATGTGCAGTGCCTCCTTCAGTCCTCTGGATCTGCTCCCAGTGCTCCTTGTTGTCAGGGTCCAGTATGGAGCTGCCTGCTCGTACCAAGTTCTGGAAAAATTCACAATAATTGTAGATTATTGAAAGTGAATCATCGCACAAATATTAAAAAGACCGGCAATAAAGCAATGGGGGGGAGTGTTAGATTACTACAGTGGATCAAGTTGCTCTCCCAGTGAGAGTCAACCAGTGGAGGGCAGTGTGCCACCAGTGCTCCCAGTGCTCCACAGTGGATTTCACAAGCTCTTTTCCAATAATCCAGTAATCTTTTCCAATAACTGGTTAATCACTGGAACATTTTGTAAAATCTGACTGTGCATGCTCTTGGCTTCCTTTCCCACCTCGTTGAACTCTGCATCCTTCATGGCGGTGAGGTCGAATCCCGCCTGCCGGCTCTCGTACTGCAGCACCTGGTTCAGCAGCTGGGCGGCCGTCTTCACGTCATTGCCGTAGTAACGCTGGGTATTATTGGTGGCACTGTGGAGCAATCGCACGATGGTCTTGGAGCGTTCGCTGTCCATCCTTGAATTGTTGCGGCGCAGGTCCTCGTTCTGGAAGATGGTTAGAGGGACGGGGAGAGAACAAGAACGTACAGGTCAAGGCGAGGGGAAGCTGAGTTGGCGCGATGAAACATAATAGAAATTGGTCAATTTCAGGATTAGTGAGACTTTGAGAAGCTCGAGCCGAGAATATTAGGTTCAGGTTCAAACACAATACTTTGTGTAAATCCTCAAGAGACTTCATCCGATGAAATTACACTTTGTTGAAGACACATCAGCTTCCTTACAGCACACTTTAAATAACTACCAGTAATCATTATGATTATATTAGGGAGGACTAATGTAGTGTACGACTCATTACAGTCTGATAAAAACTTCATATTTAAATATCTTTCTGGTATAAAATAAAAACTTTTACTTTTAAATGTATTAGTGTTGCATTAGTATCTTAACACACATTAACTCCATTAATATTAGTTAAACCTCAAATATTGCCATAACTGAGTCAGATTTCTGGCTGAAAGTGACAGTATAAATGTTTTATTTTGTCTAGAACTCACCAGTTTCTTCAGATGGGAGAAGGTGACGGTGGTGCAGTTGAAGAGTTCAGGCAACAGCCAGCCCTTCTCATTGTTACAGTGACGGATGGCAGTACCTGTAAAAAAATTAAATAAAGTACAAAAACAGAGGAAATTATGAGTTGGTTTCTGGTTATATTTTCAACAGACATACATGTTCACAAAATAATATTAAGTCACATTAAAACAATGTAAGTGTACAACTTTGTGAACTGTTTGGAACTGATATCAGAGAGATATTTGGGGGGTTTTCCCTCTCATACAATAAGCTACGCTGCCTTATTACTGCAGCCAGAAAGAAATACCTACAGATACTAGCCAGGGGTAACAAAAGTTACTGCCAACCACTTCCTGTCTCGGTGGTTTAAATATTTAAATCCATACTGACTTGTTCCAGTCGGATTCAGTTAGAGAACAGACTTCATCCAAATGCAAAGTCTCTTCATATGCCATTGTTGCAAAAGAAGAAATTGCTGAAGGACTTGCCAGTTGGAGCTAAGAGAAGGCGACGAGCAATGTTGGCAAATAAATTCCCCGCTGAGTCTGAGGAGACGACAAAAGGGGTCACCATGGTGACGGCAGTAACTAAGGGGGGTAACCAGGAAAGTCACAGTGCTTTACTGGGAACAGGTCAGTGAACTCGAATCTTGAGTTCACCTCGACTGTCTCTCTCCCTCACACACACACACATACACAGCTGGAGGAGGCGGGGAGTTACTGTCAGCTCTTAATGTAAAGTACCTGGTGTTTTTCCAAGAGGCCCTACATACAAACCTATAGACGACTGGCAGATGAAGAAGCTCTGTTGGATTAACGGACCAATCAGTGGAGGCTTATTATTATGTTGTTTAGGTTCAAAGAGAAAGGGAGTGTGCTTATATGTCTTAAAATGCATTCACTTATAAAAACACAGCCACCCATGCAGCTTAATCTAACTGCTGTTACTCAATAACTGAATATTTCTGGCTGTGAGAACTGTTTTTTAAAGAACTACATTATTCTGTAGTTCTCGCCTGTTCAGAAAAGGTTATAGACAGTACACTCGCTTTAAAGCAATAGTTCAACAGGATAGTTTTATTTAGCATGATGCTACCCTGGCTCTGTCTGATGGAAATTCAAACTTCTTCCTTTATTGCGTACATTTCCCTGAAAAGACGATAAAATTTAACTACAAGTATGTCATTAACCTTGATGTAGCTTTTAGCCTCAGTGGCCTGAAACTCACTTGGACCACACATTTGTTTGGACTCCACCTAGAGCTAAATAATTACCCCACAGATTACTTTTGTCGTCAGGGGTATTAAAGCACTCACCGATGGATCCTTTGGGACAGTTCATGGCAGCTGGGCGTCCAAATTTGGTTTTGGGCCACCAGATGCCTGCGTCAAACGCCTTGGGACAGCTGTCGTACACAACTGTGGAGGAGAGGACAAACAAAAAAAATATATTGGAAGGTTTAGATGAAATATAAACTGAGGCTGGCATCAAGTATGGGCTAATAGGTAAACACATACATCTTCCATCACGCTACATTAGGCAGCTGTTGAAGGCAAAAAATTTGATTTGTTTGAGAGCATTATGTAAAACTTTGGAATAGAAGTACATGATTGGTTTTACATCAGGACACAACTAACCAAGTACAAGTACAGTGACATTCAACCAAATAAAGCCCGCAGAGCCATTACATGAACTCATAATAATACATAATTGATTTCAGCATGTCTGGGTTAATCATTTTACAGGAAAAAACAAGCCAGCACCTGCAGGCTTGTTGGTTTGTTTGTGTTAGTGTTTCATTAACTCTTAAAGGCGATACCGCTGCTGTGACTCATAACTTCATAACCTGAATAAAACATTTACTGTTGATTAAATAAGCTAATCATTTACACTTTACTAATTTCATGCATCTACTATTTTCGCATTCTAGATCAAGAATCACGGCTACTGAAACATAAACATTATTCAGTCATTAGTAAAGGCTGTGGTGACATTAACTGCAGATTTATTGTCTCGCTGTCGTCTGGGCTTGGTGCAGAGTTGACAGATCACTGTGATGCCTGCCATGGACGATCACATCTCAGTGACCCACAGGACATGACCAAAGAAACCTGTCACTTGTTTCATTCTTCACTCTCAGAATCTGTTTGACCCCTTTAGGTCTCAAAAATATCTTAACTCCATTTTATCAAAAATGAACCAAGCAAAAAGAACCATGTTATCACAAAGAACTTGCATCCATTAAAAGTCCAAACACGTTCTGAGACTTTGAAGAGCTTCATATCGGGTTAAACAGTAAACACATTGACATTCATTTTCTGCTGGGGGACTTTGTGGTTTTGTCTTCCATTCATCTCTACCGTATTGTGTGTGTTCAGTCACACTGCCAAGTTAGCCCACCAGCCAGACTTGCCTCTTCTGCTTGACTGGGTGGCGACAAAGACGTGTAGTTAGCTCAACTGCAGCACCAGCACATGTGAGCGACACTATCTGTCTTCTTTTGACACTTCATCGATTCATCAGGGCTCACTCTGTGAACCCGAACATCTAAGCGAATAATACCTCCAATTTCTGAAATGAGTTTTTCTTTACTGTCTTTCCTCTGAACATATTGACAAATATGAATTTATGACTTCAATTTTCACAAACCATGTGCTTTGACAGCATTCTGGAATAGCTGTGGACTTGTGTATGTCGTGTTTTACTGCAGGGTTTATTTTAATTGTTATTGGTACATTTGCAGGGATTATTGCGTTATTTAGCTCCTTTTGTTCAACCATCAGAGCTATTGTTTAAGATATAATCACTTCATGAAGTTCATCTTGTTGATCAAGGAAAACAGGGAAGATCCTATTTTTAATACACGTAATTACAAAATATATAAATTCACATACCCTCGCATCCAGTGGGAGTGACCTCAGCGAAGGGGTGATCACAGCGGTTACACTGACGGCCGATGACTCCTCCTTTACACGGGCACTGTCCAGTGGTGGGGTCGCACGTTCGAGACTCAGAACCGATGGAGAAACACTCGCAGGGGTAGCAAGTGTCCTCACCTTCTGGCCGATAGTGGTTCTCCTGCAGGGAGAGGAGAAGACATAGATGACTGACACTATATTTTGATCATTAAAGGTGCATCTTTAACGCCAAAGTAACAATTACAGGATGATAGTACATGACAGGACATCAAAAACATGATACATATTTTATTTTTTAAGCAAACTATGACAAACAGTCTGGTGAATCATGACACTCTTATATTCCCCATCAACCTGTGAAATGTCACCCGTTATGTATGTTTTTACCTTGCAGCGACACTCTCCAGAGGTCTTGTTGCAGTCTTTATGAAATCCCCTGTTGGTATCACAGTTACAGGGTCCACACACAGGACTGCCCCACCAACCTTGAGGACACGGCTTCTCCACTCTGTCATCAAAGACAATGACACATTAATAAGATTTGAATAAAAACCTATGTTTCAAATGACAATGTGACCACGTAAGAAAGGTTAGCCAAAAAAACTCTTCAGCAGTGTTGACCAAAAAGCAGAGCTAAAAGAGTATGAATATTGGACTTACATTTACTAAGTGGCCAGAAACATAACTCAAAAAGAATGCCAGTGTTACTTAGTAACTGCTGGATGTGCTATTATTGTGTGTTTGCCATATGCATATTTAAAAAGTGATGATTTGAGAATGTTGTGTTCTCAGGTTCAAAACAATTTAACCTGCGACTTCCAAAAACCCTAAAATGTAATTCAATATGTAACCTAAAATTCTATATTACTGTATTAATTACTGAAACAAAGAATTAATTTAAGGACAAACGATATCAGATTTTCATGGAGCTGAGTGCAATTACAATATATTTACATAATAATACAGTAGTTATTGTTCGGTGAAAGAGTAGACAAAACTGCTCTGGGAAGTCTTTTTTCTCATCACACAGTAGGACCAGAGTCAAATAAAAGTAAACTACCATACAAGCAAAGTGATGGTTGATCAATTTTTGACATGGTACTGACTTGGTATCAGCCTGAACAAAAATCTTAGTCAAGTTTATCTGCAGCTAAACGCCCTGAATCTAGAATAAACTTCCTCTACGCTTGAAGTCAGTGAATCAGGTGTGACTCATTCATGCAAACACACACAGACTCTCTTTCTCTCGAGAGAGAGATGCGATCTCCAACTGAGTGAAGTGATCTGATAGGGGACCCACGGCGGTATGAGGGCAGCAGCGACTAAACACCTATGGAGGATCAGTCAGGCATGGAGGGGGAATCCCACATCCTGCTTAAGACAGGAAGTGATGCGTGTCATAGGGGTCGGAGTTCAGGGGGAAATGAATGGCTTTCAATCAGGGATAGCTAATTCATGTGAGCTCAGTGACACTGCTGACCGTGCAAACCACTTTGAAGACTTCACTTTCTGCCCGTATATACTGTATGGACTTCCTAATTTTATTTCTGATTATTTCAGTTTGATGTCTGATTGTTCCTCTGGCTCTCCGTCACACACTACAAGCACCTAACATAACTAAAGAAGATTAATGTGGCTTGTTTCTGTGGGAGGTTAAGTCCATATTTAGTCTGCTTCATTTTAAACATCTGCAAACGCTTACCTCTCTAAAATGCATTATAGACGCATACGCATTTGTGATTTTTGTAAAGAAAAGACCTAATCTCTGACAATTTAAAAGATGCTGAAAAATTCCTGATAATAACTTCACAAAACACCACCCACTATATCTATATATGTGAACTAAATACTGAGTACTAATTATCTCTAATTGCTCTCCATCTAAGCACACATATCCACAGAGGAAAGGAGCTTACTTGTTTTCACAGTACTGGCCGTAGTAGTTCTGTCCACATTCACAGGTGTAGCCATGGGAGGAACTTGGTTTGCGAACGCAGGTGGAAACATGCTCACAAGGGTTGAGGTGGCAAGCATCCACACACTCTTTACCAAAATAACCTGCAGGGCACAGAGAAAAGAGTGAGGAGTGACACTCAAATGTGACTGAGTGATATATAGGAGTGTATAAGGGTCATTTGAGTGTGTTACCTGGATCACAGACACAGGTGTGTGTGCTCCAGTCATCACTGCAGTGACTGTTCTCAGGGCAGATGTTGGAGTCGCAGGGGTCAGTCAGGTCGCAGCCGTCCTCCACACGGATCTTCAGACCCTGAGCCATGTTCACATTGGCCACGTTGGTGGACGTCTCACCCATACGCACACCCTGTGTGGTCACAGAGAGGAGAAAGCTGTTGTCGTGTTTCTTTTCAAACTCTGAAAAATGTGGACACTTTAAACCGCACACATACACTTACCTGTATGCAGCCAACAAATCCTTTGCTGACGTGGTTGTCCGTTCCAGGCAAACCTCCAACATGAAGAGTTTGCAGCTTCAGTCCTGGGAGGTCATGACCGATCTCGACTGACTTCTGCTTAAAAACATGGAATTGAAAATTAAAATTTCTTCTTGAAAACGTCACCCATGTGTACATCGATGTCTATTTGTGAAGCAATTTAGCCTGTACCTGGTACATGTCGTAGTCCAGTGACACAGCAGCCATGTATTTGATGTCCTTGCCGTCTTTAACGCTTCTCAGCTCTACGAGCAGGTGGTGCCACTCCCCGTCATTGACCCGGACTTGAGGGAAGCCCAATGATGCCACCAACTGTTGTCTCAGCAACACCTCCATACGTACCTGTTGCTCACTAACCTGGAGGGTGGGAAAGGTGGAGAATCTAATGACAAGGCTGCAGTTTTAATTGTAACTTTCCTTTCTATCCAGTCAACTGTGAAGTTACTGCAAACTTAGAAGTAAGAAAACATTTGCACTGTATGCTGATGATGATGACCTTTTTCTTGACAATAATTTGTTGACCATGTACTTTATATTGTATCTCACCATGAGGTTGATGGTGGAGGCTGGTCCAGCATTGGCCTGCATCAGTGTGCCAGCAGGCTGCCTGGTGCGGAACATGAGACCTATGTACCAGGGGACAGCGACGGTAATGTCTGGGTCGCTCCAGGAGACCAGAGCCTGGCCATCAAAGAACTGAGGAGATGGCATCACTGGACGAGGCGAGACAGAAGGGATTGTGGGCAAAACATGATTAGTATTTTGCATTAAATGTGTTTAAAGGTGCCGTGCAAAGCATTTTAATTTTAAATCGGTGCTGTACTTATAAACATTAGTGTTATTCCAATAAACATATCAGATCACCGCTGAGAAGCAACAGTCCACGGGCAATGTACTGAAATGTGATATTCTGCAGTCGCAGTTTGATTACAAATGTTTTTCTTTTCATTTTAAGTAACATAATTACTACTTTGGTCTTGGCATTACTACACAGTAATTCTTCAAAGATCCAATGTCTAGAGACATCATGAAAATCCACAGAAAATCCTATAGACATGACACATATCGTGTAAACTCCTGTACGTGTTGAGAGGGAGAGATCAAGAAACACCCACCCATGTGTGCGCACACACACACACACACACACACACACACACACACACACACACACACACACACACACAGCTAAGGTCCACCTTTCAATACAAACTAAGCGTATCCTCCTGTATAATCTACAGTATAAACTCTGTATGTTCACAGGACCTTAGGGCACATATTTCAACAGAAGCCTTCGCAAATATCCACAAGCTGTAATTATGAGACAAAAGCACATATTTGTCCCTTGTAACAGATAGCTCTGGTGGTTTTAGTCTGACTATTTTGATAAAGCTTAGTTTAGCCTCGTTAGCATGCTAACATTTGTTAATAAACATTAAACATAAAGTAGAGCTAATGCTGATAGAAATGTTAGAAGAAGAAGAAATAAGTGTTTTTGCAGGGCAAATTCAAAATTCAACGTGACGATGAAGTGAAAAGTCAGGGGTCACCAAAGTTGGAAAAAACAAAAAAAAAGATCCCGTAGGGACCTTGAATATCTAAATAGTTCACGACAATACATCCAAAAGCTGTGATGATGTTTCACTGTGAACAAAATTCTGGCAAAACATGGGTGAATCACAAAATCACAGTAGGTCATCTGCATTCAAACTTTTTTGTCTTATTGAGCTACTCTCCCTCAACTTTTTATGGATAGTAGAACAGCAGGTACAGTAGAGCTTTGACCTGGTCTAAGGATTTTAACCAAAGCAGACAAAAGTCTACAGCTAAGTCCAAAACTCATTTTGTCTCACCTGAATACTTTCCTTTGTAAACACTTATATTAACTTATTATTATGGTATGTTGCCTATAAATACATCCTTAACTGGTGCAACAACTTGTTTGACACCGGTCCAGAGATTAAAAATGAAGATCTACCGGTACTTGTCATGACAAGCTAAAGCCACTGTTAGTGTTTTCCAGCAAACAGTGTTCTTATATTTAGTTTAAGGAACTCATTCATTGTCTTAAAAGGTCTGCACAATTGCAATCTGATCTGATAGAACGAGAAGAAAAGGAAACAGTCTGACCAGGTGTGTGACTTCCAGTGGATTATAGTCTTTTCATGTCAGTCCAGTCTTGATGAGTTTGGCAGCGTAAAAATAAATGATAACAAAATCTCTCCTTTCTCATATGGCAGCGAGGTGTGCGAAGCCTCAAACCAAATGTGTCAACAAGCAACGGAGCAGCCAAAACCTCTTCCCAGATCGCTGTGATCCCGGCCCAGTTCAGATACTGGATACCGAGGCCTGGCACTCGCTGGGCGGCTACCTCATAGACGAGAGGGCAAGGAGAGGTATTAACACCTTCACACATTGTTTGGAAGCTCGCCCTAAAGGAGAAAATCAAAGTTCTCTCCTTACCATAGAAGAACATGAGATGGGTTATGGAGTGTAAATAACAACACTGTTTGCAAACCGTGATGCCTTTATGTGTCCTTGGTTAAGACGGAAACGCTGACAAATGTATGTTCATCCACCTTCCTATACGTACTGTATATAGATCTGCATTAGAGTAACATGAACTGTGTTTACTGTGCCTCATGTGTCTGCTGGTGGCAACAGAGACAGAAAGAGGACAGCTACAGGGTCACTGTGTGTGTAGGTGTGTGTGTGTGCGTCTTTTGTTTCATCCTTTGAGTCTGGGTTTTGATAAGTGAGTCACACTTTGTTCTTGTCCCAAATCTCCAAACCTAAGGCCATGTTTAGTGTCTGTACAGTCAGCGAGCACTGTGACTTTCCATTGTGACTGCTGCATGAGTCAGACTGTGTTTTTCCTGGGAGTCCTTAAACACAAACACATTCACAGAAACATGTAGGTGCAGGCACATTCGGCCAGAGACACACCTGTATATTTAAGAGTTCACACACTTTTTGGCTCTGTCTTGAGAGATTATTCCTTTTTTTCTTCTTTCTTACCTTGTTCACAGTTCTTGCCTCCGTATCCTGTTGGACAGTCGCAGCTGTAGGTGTTCCACTTGCTGACACACACTCCTCCATTTTGACATACGTCATTTGTGCAAAAGTTTTTCTTTGCTGGACAACCTTGACATCAAACAAAAAAAACAAACTTTACCAGCGTGCAGACACATTGTTCTAAAATGTTTAAATAGAGCTAAACTGGACTCATCACACATTTCCTAGGCTCATTTGTCTGACCTGCTGTAGTGCCGTTGTTAGCGATGTAACTGGCCATGTCGATGGGTTTGCTGTCGATGCTGAGGTTTCTCATGCAGCCCACAAAGTCCCTGTTTCTGACTGGGAAGTCCTCAGGTAGGTTGGGAACTCCACCTAGCAAAAGCGGTCCTGTCAAGTCCAGTGACCTGCAGACGACACAGATTGAAGATGGATCAGAGAAAAATCAGATCTGTGCCCAAGATTTTGACAATAAGAAATAACAAAACACCCCCCATCAAGTTTACACCACAAAGGGCGAATGAGGTAAAGCATCAGTCCTTAGTGTGATTGACATCTCTGGAAAATAGGGTTGCTGTGTCCAAGGTTTTAAGCTGTCACAAGGCTAACTGCTACCATCACCACGGCCGACTCAGGCTCCACATACAAGGTCACGGAGGAAGCTGATTAGTACGCTCCAAGCCTCTGAAACACTCGACATCAAACACCAAGTGGCTTTAAGAGATTTATTAAACACACTGCTGCACAAAAACACCCACTAAACCACTGAATGTTTAATGTGTGTACATACAGCACAAACACTGTCGCTCAGCCAGGAGCATGTGGAGCTTATTCAAAGAGTCTTTAAGGAATTCAATGAAGGAAATATATAATTAAATCAAATGGGAATCTTGGGACTAGTTTAAGAGCCATAAACCACACTTTAGTAGTAGTTTGCTGCATTTCCATGTATGATATATGTCTTTAGGACATTTGTGCAGTCTGCAGTGTTGATGAGCAGACTTGTACTTCCACATTCAGACAGAATCCGGTGCTACAGACGCAAGGTTGTTACACGGTTGTATAAACCAAATTAAACCTCTTTGTCTCACTATTTTGCAGCATATAGAAGCTGGGTACATGAAATAAACAAAGCCAGAACACTACAGGTAGAGAATCAGAGTTTAGTCCATGAATCCACCTGGATAGTCTCAGTTTCAGAGACATTTCAGACTGACTGTGGAGGTTTGACTGGTCTTATCATCTAATTGGTGACCACAGCGTGACGTCGGGCTGAGTTTTCCCAAAAAGTTGGATCCAGTTCAACTTCACAACCTTACTCAAAACAATGGAAAAACATGCGTTTTCACTGCGGTGCCACATTCAGTCTGGATGCGCCCTAACAAGAATAGCAAAACCTTGCAAACAGTGTAAAAGCACTGTGAGAGGAATAGTTATTAGCAGAGGTCAAACTGAATGGATTCTAAATAAAGTCCTCTAAGTGTCCTTAGGGAAAATATTCTGGTCTTAAAGGCTAACAGTATATTAGGGGGGCAAACAGTATTTAGGTACGTTCTTCTAAAACCAGCAATTAAGCATCTTGTAGGTCTATGCCATCCAGTACCTTTGTAAAGTTAATAAATTAAGTTATTGGACTGCACTGAGTCGTTGTTAGATGGTTTCAGTCACACTCTGGATCATGTCAAGACATTCTCCCCCCAAATGAAACTTTAGTCAGCTGCTTGCTTGCACCACGTCACACACAGGTGTAATGTATATTTGTGTACTCCAGCTCGACACAGTTAAAACATCCTCTAAATGCCTCTCAGCTCCTGTGACCTGTGCAACAAGTTCCTGAAGGAATGTAACCTCATTAATTCCTCTTTGAAGCTCTCTCTCTCTCTCTCTCTCTCTGCCTGTCTCCACCCTCTGCGTACTAAATGTGTCTCAGCATGCTAACTGTCCGAAGAAAACACTCTCACACTATAAAAATAAAGTTTAATTAGTCCAAGGTAAACACAGAGTAAGTCGGATTAAGCCCGTGTTGAGATGAGCTTTTGGTTGCCTGACAGCAGAAAGGCCTTGAGGATGAACGCGGAGCTTAAAAGACAAAAGGATGGAAGAATGAGAGTTGTGTAATCTGTTGTAATGAAGGCAATCTAATATAGCCCCCATAGGCACAGCACATATTTAACTATTAATCTAGCTTGTGTGTGTGTATGCTCGGGATAACTTGGAGATAAAGCGCGTTAAGACGTAAACAGAAGAAGAAAAAGATGAGTGAACGAGAAAGAGAGGGCCCGGCTTACTTCTTCTGTCCTGTCTGGGTGCCTTGGGCGGCGCAGGAGTAGTTGCCGATCTGTTTTCCGAAGCGAATCGCCATGGAGATGTCGCATTCATCTACGGCAACCACGGCCACTTTTTCTCCAGAAGGTCCATGAGGGATGCCGAGACGGCCGATGTTTGGCTAAAAAAAAAAAAATGAAATAAAGATTGCATCCAGTTATTCATCAACATTTACAAATTATACTGTAAAAACAGGAAAATCTAAGACTACAATACTACTTATTATTCCAGTTTTACTTCTGCAGTTGCCAGAGGACACATGGAAAGATTGTATAGCAGCTTCAGTAGATAATTAATTAATAATATTTAGAAATAAAACAGAAATTTTGATTTGATTTAAAAATAATGCATAATTAAAATAGACATATGTTTAACAGACAGGTGGTGTACAGCTCTTATTGTTTCCCTCTTCATACCTGAGTGCCAACACTTTTCTACAGTGCATTGTTATGGTAAATTGCCTCAACTGACTGAATTTAATTCAAATATTTAACGGTTGATTTCATCCTTTATTTCTTTTTTATTCGACGTGAGAAACTTGGCCGGGACAGCAGCTCTGGTGCTCGATCAGCGCAGGGCAGCGCTCTGCAAACAATGTCTAGCTGACTTTAGCCGACTTGGAGCAGAAGCACACAGGCCCGTCTTGGCTTAAGATGACAAAAAGCCCATTGTGCGTTAGCTCACACCTAATGATTACAAAGTAGGCTAATGCCTCCATCAAGGCCCTGTGGCCGACAAATGCTGGATCTGAGAAAATGTGGATCAGCTTAGAAAATCAGGCCACCAAATCGCTTTAGTTTTTGTAATATCTAACCTGAGAGCGAAGTTCAATGGAGTGTTTCCTAAACAACAGCAGCCTTGGACCAGGATGCAGAGGGAATCTTAGGAGTTCAGTAGAAATGTTTCAACTAACTGAATACGAACTCTTTTCTTGCTGTCATAAACGTACCAGACAGGATGTGAAACATTTAAATTAACACTGACACACTAAAGTCACGTGTAGTTTGTCGCTGTGAGAGGCTTACAATAGACTAAAATGATTAGCTGCCCCTCTCTGCTATCTCTCCGGGGAGAATGGTAAATCTCATGACTACAGCAACACACAACAATGGGACTACAGATCCCAGATCTGATCAAAGTGAAGTGTTTACATAAGGCGCCTGGGCTGTTAAGAGATCGACAGTCTGGGCGATAGCGAGAGACATTTTCAGACTACTACAGTGGCAAAAAAGTTTTAAAAAATATGAATATTTTTGAATAATTTGAAATTATTTTTTATTTCACACATTTTGTTTACCGCCTTCTTTCATATAAATCTGAGAGAAACGTTGATGGAACAAGCGGAAGAGATGGCGAGAGAAAAAGAGATGGCATGCATTGAAAGACAATGTGCGTGCATGTGTTTGTCTCCTTCATAAATAGGATTAGAGTAATGAGATACCGGTGGGGCAGAGACGCAGCAAACAAAAGAAGAGGAAAAGAAAAAAAAAAAAAAGAGGGCGATAAATAGAAAAGAAAGAGCAAAAAAAAAAATAGGGAGGTGTGCTGAGCAGAAATAAGAGACCGAAAGAGACGGACAAAAGAGAAACTGGCAGACGGGTAGAAAATAAGCAACAGAGGGGTGCAGTGTCTTCTATTTTGGCTCAGGGAGGGCTCCGGTCCGGACATATTTTCCAACCCAGAGGGAGTTTGTCGCCGCCACTCCCTTCAACATGCCCCGTTTCCACTGATTCCACCAAAAAAAACACTTTCTATAAAAGACGAACAGGAAGGCCAAATGAACAGCAGCACACCTCTGACGCCACGTCTGTTTTCTTTCCCTTTCACTTCTAATCCAGTTTGTCTTTTATTTATCACACGCAAAATCATGTAACACACACACACACACACACACACACACACACACACAGGTGAGCGCAGAAAAACAGTAAGAGAGCGAGCTTTGGAAGAATTTGATCCCTTTCCTGTGGAAGTGTGACAATAGATAGCGCTGCCCCTCGCGGAAGCCGTATCAGGCGTGGTCGAGGCGCAAAGCATCACGGGTGAACTCACTGTCACTGTTTGGTCACATGCTTCTCGCTGTCTATGTGTGATATTTTGCCTCCCTAACCTCTCGTAGATGTCTTTGTGTGTCACTAACCTATAATCACCTTGTGAGTGGAGCATGTATAGCTTGCAGGAAACCACACCCCTGTCGCTGGCAACCAGCCATTCGCCCCCTCTGCAATGAACCTACAGGTGCCTACTTGTGTTCAACCCTCCCACTCTCACCTTGTAACATCACTACATTGAGTGCAGACATCCGTCTTTCCAGGCGGCCCACTCCTGAACCAGTAAACTCTTGTCGGGCCCTCCCACTGTTGGCTGCAGTAGCGTAATTCAAATGAGATGAGGCCTTGTTAAAAATCTTCAACTGCTATGATTTAATGTGTCGTTACGTAACTCGGATTCTACTTCCTGAACTGACAAGACAGCAGCAGCCTGTGGTGTAACGCTACACTTTGGGAAATCTACTGCGGCTGGGCCCAGATGTTCTTGAAATTCCTGTGTAATTAAAAAATATCTCTGATAATTGGAAGTATCTTGCATTTGTGAAGTATGCATGAATGTCCCCTGTGGGCAGGCTGTGATCAAGGAACTTGCTCCAGTGAGGTCTGGGTGAGAAAAAAAGATTTGTCTTTGCTCAGAAAGCAGCAAAGCCTGAAGCCTGAAGTTGTAAAAAAAAAAAATGTTGGCACCGTGCAGCCAGCAACAAGAGAATGGGAGACCACAAGAAGGGCAGAAAGAATAACAGTAGAAGAAATAACAGCCCCTGTCCTCTTCTGTAACAGAAAATCAGAGTCATTAAACAATATGCTACATAAGTTAGTAAAATCTGCTGCTAAAAAGGAACAAATCCATCTTAAAATATAATTAAAGGGAAAAAAAAGTATTTGCTTCATTCTCATTTTAACTTTTTTCTCATCGATCTTTTCTTAAATTCGACACGCAATTTTAGTTCAAGCTTCAAAAATGTCACCTGTGTACAGATTTGTTACATTAAAGGACCTGTGTGTAACAATTAGTGGCATCTCGCTGTGTTGTTTCTGATTGCAACACCCTTGCCTCACCTCTTCTTCCTAGCATGAACAGTCTGTCTACAAAAACATTCCTAAATAATTCTTATTTTCAGGCGATTATACACTAATGAAAACATATATTTCTTTCAAATTCTGTTAAGAGAGCCACTTAAATGTCACACATTGGACCATTAGGTTGTAAAGGTGAACTCCTTTCAAGGAGCCCGTGAGGACTACAATGAGATTTACAGTAGTAGTGCTTCATATAAATCTAAGTGTGTGAGATTTATATTAATGTATGCTTTTTTCCCAAAATGTTGGACTATTCCTTTAAGAGGAAAAAAGACAGACAAATGTGGGTTACGTCAAACAATGACTCAAATTCCTTTTCAAACCAGTGGGGAAATGAAAACGAGAGGGAAAGTGTGATAAGCTTTTCAACGGCAACAAAAGGTAATTTGTCTCATAGAGAAACTTGCTCACTCAGTGACTCTTCTAACAGAGGAATCTGTAGTTAGGCTGATTACCATCTTAACATCTCTTTTGAGTTCAGTCAGGCGAGGACGGGATGAGATAAAGACAGGAAGCAAAACACGGGAGCGAGGGAGCGAGAGATACCCAGATGTCGTATATAATGCACCCGCAACCCAAAAATCCCAGGAGAGTGCAGCTGTTACATGGCTGATAATTCATAGACTGACACATGCACATGTACGCACTGTGTAAGAGCTAAACTTCATGTATTTAGGGTATCTGTGTAATGTGTGTGTAATATGTAGGGGATATAGGAGCATTAACACAGCTGCTCTGGGCTGCTCCAGGCTCATACATATACTTCCAAAGCTACACACATTGACATAAATTTACTGCTAACCAAATTTATGAAGTGCGATCATGTAAGTAATGTTGGACTAAACTACAAACTTCACTAAGCCTTCCTTAAAGGAGCACTCCACAGATTTTATACTTTGAGATCAGTTTACTCGCCATGAGGAGAAATAGATGGACAAATATGTGGCATGGAGTTTGAAGGAAGCAGGTGGTCTAACAAAATCATGCTACTAGTTGAAATACAAGATTTTTTAATCTGGTTCCGGTGGGACACCCAAACTATATAGAGGTGCAATATTAAATCACTAGACTATCTCTTTAATGGGGTTTTAACTAAGCAGCAACCCTCTGTTGCTGTGAAGTAAAGTCTGTGCAAAAGTGCCAAAACTGCAGTTCCTTGAACGGCCACTTGAAGCTGGCTATACAACGAGTCAATCTCCATAAGCCTCCATGTTAAAATGTCAGACTTCACAGCAGAAATAAACACGTTTACAGCCTGGTACAAAAAACAGTTTTGGTTCCCCTAAAAGTATTGTAAAGTATTTTATTAGTTAATAGTTGAATTGTTTTATTCTGCCAGTTAAAAAAGCTATTATCAGACAAACACAAAAACAATAGATGTATCACTGGAATAATATTAGGTTACTAAGTAACAGATTAGACTATAGGTGAATTTCTTTTTTTGGAAAAAAGTTGTTTTTAATACAATGTTGTACTCTTAAATCTTATCCTAATTGAACAGTAGTGTTTAGCTGAGTGTGTCTGTTGGAACTCTATATGGTTTCAGGCCTCTTCCTGACCCCAGGTTTTAAAGTGCACTTGGCCCTCGCTTTGAGGGGCCCCATGAGAGTCTCTTATTTACCCTCCGTCCAACTCGGGGCTGTTGAAGATTCCCTCTCTCTAAGGTGTCGTCTCCAGGGGCGATAGGCTTGCCGCAACCATGGGAACGCACTTGATCCCCACAGTTAGCCACAAAGACGAGGAGGGCAGAGGACACGAGCGGACAGAGGAGCGCACGCACACACGCACAGATGCCACCACACAAAAATATACAACAAACACTGCTCATGCCAGCAAAACATACACACTTTCTCTCCACAGCAACACCCCCGTCTACACACAGATACAGGACAAAGACCCACCCAAGCGCACACACACAAAACTCCCTCCCACCAACAACACGCACTCTACACCTCTATTACTAGCGCCTGTCAAAGCCGACATGATAACTCAACCAGCCCCGCGGACAGGATAAAGAGCCCTGCTGCACAGATTGAGTTACATGCAAAACACGGTTCGACAACTTAGTCCGAAAAACACGTTAAACGCTGTCAAAATGAGCAACTAATGACCAGGAAATATGTGTGTGTGTGTGTGTGGAGGAAATACTCGGCGATGATTAGGTGTGTGTGTGTGCATGCGTTTGGGGACTGTGGGAAGGATGTCTGCTGAATGTGTTTAAGCGTGTGCGTTGAGTGAGCAAGCGGCAAGCTTGTATGAGTGTGTGTGTGTGTGTTTAAGTCAGGAAGTGACTAGCGAAGCTGCAGACGGCAACACGGCTTATTTTGATGATGAAGGAAAAAGGGCACACAGTCTTTTATTTTATTTGGGCTCGCCTGAGGAAACGCCATTGTTTCCCCAACTCTTGGAAGAAAATTACACTTGATGTGATCCTCTGATTTTTTGAGATATGTGTGTGTGTGTGTGTGTTTGCAGAGTTAAACTGATATAACCACAAGAAAAGACCAAACATGCTTTTATTATTTTAGTATTTTACTATCTATAAAAGAACTGCTTAAGTGTGCAACATAAGCTGGAACCAAAATAAAGATGGGCATTGAACCAAAACCAATATCTCTCTCTGTGTGTGTATAAAGTTGATTTTTGGCCCCGTCATGCACAGGTTAGTGTGTCCTACCTTCCCGCTGGCAGCAACAGACTCTATCATGTCCACATTACCTCACCTGCCCTCTGGCTATGTAAACCTAGAAGTGTGAATTATTCAAACGCACACACATACACACACATAGAGGCTTTACACAAGGCTATGATGTCCTGTGTTCAAGCCTATATGTGTCGCTGCTGGCCTCATCGTCTCATCGCACTTCTATCTATCAGTGTAACAGATGGACAGTGGCCATTGTTGGCTCGTAGCGTTCAGGCGGCAAAACAAATGTGCCGACGACACAGAAACTGAGGTAAATGTAACTGTATCCTGTTTGGACCGGCTCAAGAAAATTCCTTTTACAACTCGACAAACATGGCCACCTGCCTGTGTACGAACATCAAGGGGATTACCTTCTAATTGATGCTATTTCAACCCCTTGTTAAAGCATATCTTACAGACAGGTTCTATCTCTTTGACTTATTCCGCATGATTCATCTTTTGCTTTTTTTTCCCACCTTCTTGTTGATCAGGTACATTGGATAAATTTAGTCTTGATAATTTTTATTTTTTTTTTTGGCCTTTTTATGCCTTTTTTTTATTGAGAGTACAGCTGAAGATAGACAGGAAGCAGGGGGCAGAGAGAGGGGGAATGACACGCAGTAAATGGCCGTCCGATGCGGGATTCGAACCGGGGCCAGCTGCAGCGAGGACTGAAGCCTCTACACACGGGGCGGCCGCTTAACCCACTACACCACCGACCGCCCCAGTCTTGATAATTTGAGGGGAAATCTGGTTTGTTTTGGATTTTAAGTCACAATTTTCCTGAAAACCAAACAGGAATGCCATTTTTATTAACCCCTTTCAACTTGCTAAGAACACTTAAACACAAAGCTCATAGGACTGCACAGAAGAAAGAAAAAAAAAGATGAAATCAGTCAAAATTCTCAAATTTAGTTTTTGAAAATAGTATCTTGCCAATATATCAATACCACCCACTGTCTTGTCTGTTAAATCTGCAGCTACAGCAAGCAGCTTATCTTAGCTTAACTTAACTTCGCATAAATACCAGAAGCAGGGAGAAACAGCTAGCGGCGCTGGCCATGTAATAAAGCTGACTAATTCACATGCTGTATCTTGTTAAACATATAAAAAACAACAAGTTCCTAAGCTAAGCTAACTACCTCTTGGCTCCAGCTTCATATCTCCCACACAAACAAGAGAAATGTTATTAATCCTCTCATTAAACTCTTGGCAAGAAAAGGAATGAGCGATTTTCTCCTAATATCCAACCGTCTTTGGAGACCATCTAACCATTATCTCAACAGCCTCGGAGAGAGCATAAAGCAATTAAGGATGATCCAGAGTGATGGTAATGTTTAGCTGTAAAAGCAGAGGCACAATAGGAATGAACCTGATAGGGATCATATAAGAGATAAGAGATATACATAAGTGGAAAGAGATAAGGGAAATATGAGGAGACCAAGAGGAGGAGGAGGGAGGTGCATTAGTGGCAGGACTACAGAGTGGTTTATAACAATATGGATGTTTTACGTCTCTCAACCTAATTTCTACACTTTCTACTCTTCCACACAAACTCCGCCATCTGTCTCTCTCAACCTTAATGAGAGGTTTAGGTCATGCTAGGTGAGGTGTGTGAAATCTCCTCCTTTCAGTGACACACACACACACACACACACACACACACACACACACACTCCCTCGCATCACAGTGGGAGCAGGGAAGGAATGTAAAAGTGAGCGAAGGTGAAGAGAAATAGACATAAAGAGAGAGAGAGAGAGACAGATGTAGTGGGTTACGCAGTCATGTATGAAGGCGGTCTGTAGTGACAGATTTATCAGATTTATCTTCATTCCTCAATGACACCATGCTGTACACATCTGCTGCTCCTACTCACGGTAACTCGCTCAACTAGAGGAACACATTTATATGCAGACATTAATGTCTGCATATAAAGGTTCAACCGATGGGGGTGTTTTAAGACCGAGTGGGTAGCAGTCACAACATCTGCGTTGGGATCTTCTTTGCATGACTTCATTCACCTTTTCCAAACAATTCTCTACCAGGTTAACTAGTTAAACCGTCCTTAAAGGGGAACTACACCTCCATCCCTGGGCATAGATGCTGTTAGCTCGCCAGGCGTAGCTAAACCAACATATGTTAACAAGTAGAGAAACTCTACTATTAGGAAAAAGGTCAGAAACCACCCGAGAGGCGGTTAGACCAATATCACAGGCAACTAGCACTTGGCAATTTGAGGACAGTTAACCTAGCTGACCTTAAGCTAAGCTAGTTAGCCTTATGCTAACTAGTTAGCCTTAAACTAACCAGGTCAACTGGTGGAGGATCATGAAATAAGTGCTTTTGTAATTATGCGACTACTTGTTGGATTTTTCATATTATCAATCGACTCATTCAGACAAAATATACAGTGGTCCCTCGTTTATCGCAGGGGATACTTTCTAAAAATAACCCGCAATAAACGAAATCCGCGAAGTAAGTTTTACAATTATTATACATGTTTTAAGGCCGTAAAACCCCTAACCACACACTTTTATACACCTTTTTACACGCATTTTGTACAGTACTCCCTTAATTAATCAGGACGCAGAACACATGGGCGGTTCTCACTTAGCCAATCAGGACGCAGAACACAATGCGCGTTCATGCTGTTACAGTACGCTGTAAAAAAAAGCATGCAAAATTACACTAAAAAAATCCGCGAAACAGCGAGTCCGCGAAAAGTGAACCACGATATAGCGAGGGACGACTGTATATCAAAATAAAAAATATAACCAATATAACCAAATTATTATTAATAACATAACCACTTTTTAATCATTTTACTCTTTATAATCATTTTATCAGAATCAATTGTTTTAAAGGTCATTTTAACTCTGCAACAGGCGCCATCACACACACATACACCAATAAATTGTAGGAGAAGGTGGCTACAACAGTAAAAAGCACAAAAGCCTGTATGTGGGTGTAGACATTTGCTCTATTCAACTGATATCTCCCTGTTATTTAGTTAATTCTCAAATTAATACCAACCTCTGAAGACTTGTGGGGATCAAGAGAAGATTAAGGATATGATCTTAAATCAAATCCCTCAAAATAAATACGTGTCTACACAGAAGCGTGTGAGCCCAGAGACATATGCTGTCCGTACTCATTACAGGAGATGTCTCTGATAATTTCTGAGCGTTGTTAATCCTCCCTGACAGAATCGGTGACTCGGCCTGTCGTGCTGCTGCCAAAAAAAAAAAAAAAAACACACAATCACTGTTCCCCTGGAGTCTTTCTACCTGTCTGCCTGCCTGCCTGCCAGAGCTCAGACATGTTTACTTCACCTGAACAAACCACAATGGAGAAAGTCAATGAGAGCTGACAGGTGAGAGACATCATCCCAAACTACAAAGTGTCAGCATTCGAAACACTTCACACAAAACATACAAACATCTGCAAGTCTTAAAAACCCTCAGTCAAGTTCTCTGAGTTCAAGATGATTTTTCTGTTAATTTCATGCCACCGTCTGTGATAAATGTTGATTTAGAAGAAGAATGTGAGAGCACTTGAACATGCAACACCAGGCTGAAGCAGAAAAAGATGAAGGTGAAGAGTTTTGTACATTTATTTAAAGGTACCCTGTGGTGTTTTTGACCACTAGGAGCGCTATGGAGCATTGTTTTGGAATTGTTAGGAATGGGTGCCTTATTTGTTTATGACTTCATCAAGAAGTTGGAAACAGAGCAGAAAGCCAGGTCACATTGGCACTAACAACTACCAAGTCCACACACCTTCTACAATCAAACAAAAACCAGAAAGCCCCCTAAATCTACTACAGCCTCTACAGTCCAGACCAGATCGGAGCCAGACTAAACTAGAGGTAACACCCGTGTGTTAGAGGCCATGTTACCTCTGTTTATTCGAGGTAAGCATGTGCAGTAGAGTTAGTCTAGCAGACTGTGCTAGAAGCAGAGCAGGGGCTAAATAAGACCCCAGGGAAAAAAAAAAGCCACCAGTGGGGACTAGGCTAGAGGTCAGAGGTTACCTCCTTCTGATTGAGCTCCAGCCAGGCAGTATAGAGCGGGAGCCGCAGAACCCCACTGGAGTCCACCAGACTCCCCCCTTCCTGGGAGAGAGACACCGTGAGAGAGAGACACCGCATTAGACCTGCAGCCCACAACCAAGCCACGTCACTATGTGTGTGCGTGTGTGTGTGTGTTGTTTGTGTATATTTATGCTCATACAGCACTTCAAAAGCATGTGACATGTATACATTTGATGTGTGTGTATGTGTGTGCAGAGGCATGCTGCCAGCCAATTTGCCAACAATCCAGAGTAAAACGTAATTCCTTCATGCCCACTTCAAAAACACCTCTCCCACCACCTCACACAATAGGCTACAACTCATGCGCTGCCGCCCTCGGACAAAGATGTCTCTGGCAGATTTATATCATGCTGTGAAATACTACGGTATGCAAGGAGCAGGTGTAATTTACGGCAGGAAAAACACAGGAAATATCCCTTTGGAAGCTTCCAAAACCAGCTTCCACGTGTCAACACTGATGCAAAACATGGGTTTGGATGCATGTTTACATGCTGCAGTACTAGATTACTGTGTGGGGGAACAATAATTAAACAACATGTCTCCTCTGATGGTGCATCTGCTCTGTTTAAATATTCCTAGATGCTGTACGACGCTTTATAATTAGTAAAGGAGCAGTTCCTGGTATTTAAATGCAGTGTGTGTGTGTGTGTGTGTTTATGTGTGAGATGATAACCTTAACTGTTTGAGGTCTGGGGAAACCTGCGTCGAGAAGAACAAAGAATAACATGGCCTCTTCCTCTGATAGCACACCCTGTCGGGGAATGCAGAGTCTGGGGCTTCACCTTAAAAAATAACTATTTAACCTTTATAAAAATGCACTTGGCAGAGAAAATACACAAACCTGTGCAGAATCCCATGATGCCGCAGTCTCTCATCATAGCACACACATAAGCACATCCACACAAGTGTGTGAGTGTTGCCGTGACACAGTCAAACACCTAATAAGGCATGCATCTGTCCCTCTAAGTCCATACGGCCACCCTGAAAAGCTGCATGTGGCCTCGACTGTTAGCAATAAAACTACAACATGAGGAGACGGAGGACAACCACTTACAAGCATTATCAACTGTCTGTATGTGTCGAAGACTGTGTGTATGTATGTGTGTGTGTGTGTGTGTGTGTGTGTGTGTGTGTACTGCATATCAGCTCATCCTGGAAACCCAATAAACCCTGAAACATCAACAAAGAGGCTGAGAGAGAAGCAGCTATTTATTTTGTAAAGCTCAGACTGAGATAAGAGATTCTCCTGATGGAGACCGGTGAGAAAAACAACATTTGTAATATATTAATACTTACACTAGTACAAAATAAAAGCATATTCTTTTTACTTATTTACACATCAGAGCAACTTTAGGATTTATTTGGAGTCTCTGTGTCTGACCATATGATAAATTATGTCTGATATTTACACTATTTCAGCTCTGTTTGTATCAACACTATATCCAGATAGTTGCCGACTATCTGCCGTTTTGATGCTAGGCAGATAAAAAAAATAGTTGCCTGCCAACCGCTAGAATTGATAGTGATGAGAGCGGTAAGAGTGAAGGAAAGTTTTGGGTCCTAAAACCAAAACAATGAGATGAAAGTAGCTAAAACGGTCTGTAGAGCTGAGGGAAGAACTGCAGAATCAGAAGGTGCATAATTCTCTGTGCGTTCTTCAATAAGTGAACCTCTTCACACACACCTAGTCAGGTGATCCGTTGTTTGTAGAAAAATATCTAACATAGAAGCTTCAAATGACTCTTGTAGCGTAAAGGTGTTGTAAATGCTTGAAAACTTTATATCTAAAGTAATCAAAAGAGCCAACTTGCTCATAGGCAGACAATACAGGTCGAAATGAGGCTAAAACAGAATGAATATTTAAGGTAGTAGTGCCCTGGTGGCATCTTAGCGTTAAAGTAAAGTTTATAACACTTTCACTGATGCAAAAGTCTTGAAAATATTACAGCGAGATCTATCCTTACTTAGCTAACCCAGTGGGTTTCTAAATACAGCTGAGTGGTTGAATTACATCCTAGCAGAGGTGGAATGCAAAAATACACACGCAGTATATTAAAAAACGTACTTCAAGCTCTGCTGTGAAGTAATTTGCACTTATGTTCTGATGATTAAAGTCCTGCCATGTAAACAGCACCAGAGTGAGAGCGAAGGGAGGAACAGCAGAAGCAGAAAGAGAGTGAACTTTTGGTTCTCTCTGGTGATAAGAGCCAGCTAAGCCTGTCTGGGAATGCTGTCTACACACCCTAGCTGTAAATATCAAAGCACATATTAGCTAGTGTAGCACTATTAACATGTCTAAAGTCAAGACTCCGCAGCATAAAGCGTTCTTACAAAAATACTGCAAAGCACGGACATGTCTGCATATCTAACATAGCAGCCTTGCTCACCATGTGGATGGATCACATGGACCTTAATTACTGGTTATTCCTAACTATGGTTTACACTTAATTGGTGTTTCACTCATAATCATTTTTTCCTACATTCTTGTTTCAAGATAGCTGGTGAAACACCAACACAAATATAATTAAGATTCCAGCAAATTCCTTCTTGTTTATTGGTCTCCTGTCTCCGACGTGAACTCGTGCTAATCAATAATCTCTGGAGCAGCGGCCTTACTGGAATAAATCACATGGGATGCTGCCACAAAGTCATATTTTCTGTCACCACTCCGAACCAAATGAAATGAAACACTCTCGTTCAGTAATGATAGGTCTACGTCCACAAGAAAAAACAAACTAAAAATGATATGTGACCGTGGAAAATGGTTTGCGTTATGGATTAGGACTTAGAGAGATCAAATCGTCACAAATAAAATGAGTTTGACAGTCAGCAGACGCTATATAATCACTGTGTGCAAGTCTGGATTACACTGCATGCTATCTGTTAAAAAGGACAAAAGTCTACGGTCAAGAACGTAATGTAATGTTCAATTAGAATGTGTCTTTTGAGGGAAAATATAACTATTAAGGGGAGATTTATTTCTGCTTCAATTGTCCTAAATAAATGATGCATTCCTTGTCTATTTGAGATTTATTGCATCCTCCTGCTCCATGCAGGTGGCCTGGTAGATATAATTATGATACAACTGACATCCTGCCCTGTGTCCAGCTGAATAACATCATTTCCTGCAACAAGAGACATCATTTCCTGTAGTTAGCATACATCAAAACCCAAGACAAAACCTCCTGCTGCCCATTCCTGCTTTATCTGTGTGTTTGTGTGTGTGTGTGTGTTTCCTGTTTAGCTTTGCCTTGCTGACAGTCCTTGAGACTTTCCACCGTGGAATTTCAAACATGTCTTTCTCCTTCCACTTCTATTGTGTAACATTTCTAATAGCAGTACGGACATATGCACACATTCAAACACACACAGACACACTCAGAGAAGTTTTCTATTTGTGTACCCCCCGCAGATGCAAACACACGCACACACACAGCTTTCCAACTGACCCAGATCATTGCACAATGGCAAGTCCATGTCTGTTGTCATGCCAACCCTCCCCCCGACCTTTGACCTCTGTTTTTAAGCAGAAGCACCCTGGTTCTTCTGAAGGGAGTAGCAGCGGTTTTAAAAGGGGGCACCCCGTACAACCCTTCACAACTTCAACCGCCTCATCATCTGACCTAATACATCACCGTCTGTGTATTGTGTGAGCGTGCCGTTAGGGACCGTTAAAAATCAACTGGGGCTCAACTGGGAAAAACAACCCTGGACTGGGCTGCACCAACAAGTTCTTAGTAACTACTAACTAGTTTCAAACTTTAATTTTTCAAGATTTACTGAATCGGTTTGAAACTATTACACAAACTTTGTGCCAGAAAGTCACTCGCATCAAAGTTGTAACTGTTGTTGTAGCTGCCCAAACAGCAGTGGTAGGGGGATAAAGCATATTTTATTATATTAAGATATGCATACATGCAGTTTGAAGTAGTAGAATGAGAGGGAAGTTTCAAATTATGCTAAACTAACCAACACTATTTGGCTAATTCAGCTAACGTTTGTTGGGCATAACATATGGTATTAGTATGGCATAAATATTAGGTATTTAAGGTATTGTTATTTTTATGAAATGTTTAAAATACATCATTAGCCTTTGAATCAAGTGGCAGGTTAGATACGTCAACCTGTTGAGTCAAGTCACATTTTAGCAAGCTAATATGTTTGTCAGTTAGCTATGCAACATTTACACCTCGCAAATATTTACTGAGTGTAAACATTCAGTAACAACAAATCTTTATGCAAGAACTAGTTTGTGTGGTGCAACAACTTTAAATTTATCAATGTGTCAATCCCCACTTCACTACTACTTAGGCTAGGCTAAGTTTGATTTAGGCTAGTGTTGTTAGCACAAGGTTTTATTGTTTGTAGTATACTGTTATTCTTGTGAAATACAATTTAAAATTTCACTTTCGTCTTCATTAAAGAGCATTTCAGCAACTCTTACTCTTAAAACTAAACAGATTATAACTCATACGAGCAAGCTAACATGGGTTTTGGCGGTACGCACAGTTAGCTATGCAGCAGTTACATGTGGCATGTAAATATCTAATCTAAGTATCTAATCTCTATGTAAGAACTCGTTTGTGTGGTGCAACCTGTTTTAACTTCAATTCAATTCAAATTCAATTTTAAATTTGTGACAGCAAAAAACCCTAAAAAGCTCCAAGAAAACTAACATGGACAGAGAGGGAACATTATTTGTGTGTGCATGTTTGCATGACATCACAGTTTGGGAATTGGGCTCTGATGTTCCCTCTAGTCTCTCCAGGCTATGTGAGCAATGCTACCTACAGACAAATGTGTGTGTGAAACTAAAAGTGAGCGCTCTTCAATGCGCGGCAGACATGTACAAGCCTTCATTCACGTCCATACATTCACATGTCAACACGTCTAATCTATTGTGAGAACATTACTGCTTTCTGCCATATACATTTCCCTTAATCCCTCCAGCAACTGATGTAGGATTAAATTACCATCAGTCAATTTGACTTCTGATCATTCAACGCATGAAGAAAAGCTGACCCTCGTGTCAGCGCTACAGACGGCCTCGGGCTAATTCAACGGAATGTGTCACCTGCTTTGCAAATCACTGGTCTGTATTAAGAACGCATACATCCCCTGCTTTACACGCTAATAATACTGGCATACACTCACAACACTAGTGTGATACATGTGTGCATTTGTGTGCATACTACTTGTATCTGCATGCCACAAGGAGGAAGCCTGTAGGATCAGCACAACTAAATAAAAAAAACTGCACAGTGCAGGAACAAAGCAGAAAATTTGTTTGGACGTGGAAACTAATATCTCGTTTCTATGGAGACATCCCTACAAACATAAGACAACCCAACAGACAAACAAAACAAAGAAGACTTCAGACTGTGCCCTGCAAATAATACCGGTGGTAGCTGGGAGCCTTGAAGCGACGTTAACAAAGCACTACATGGTTGAAACTATTGTCTCTAGCATCATAAAGGCAGTGCTGCTGAACAGGCAGACGTACAGCCTAAATACACCTCAAACAATAGATAAAGATGTGACCCTGCAGCTAACAAGCTACATTATGGTAGCCTGATTCATCGTCTTTGATGAATACTTCCCTGTCAAGGCTACCGAACATGCTATGGGCTCTATAGCTGATAGACCGGAGAAAGAAGCGAACAACCTGTGAAATGTGAGACGGTGTGCATTGTAGGCTAGCGTTAGGTCAAGAAACATGTTACTCTCTTTAACAAGTTGCAGAACACAAGTGCTGCTGAAATACGATGCTGGAAGTCTTGGGTCAGGCCGGTGATGCTACAGCTTTCAGCGTCGGACACATGAAGGAAGAGCAAAGATAGTGAGGAGATGGGGCTGGGGGAGGAAAAGTGAAAGAGGGATCCATGTCTTTTGTCAGAACATAACATAGCGCATGCATACCAGTATATTATCTTTAAAAGGGTTACGAGATAAGACACATGGTGTGCCACGTGTTCACAAGTCTTAAACAGTTACAGTAGATGGCAAATTAACCACTGCTTCATCTTTAAACGGTTAAATTGCCGTAGACCACTGATAGATTTATGAGTTAATTTGAGAGAAAATCCCACATGTGGCTGTCAAACCTTTAGTTCCGATGAATTACACAGTTAATAACCAGAAACAAACTGTGGGATTTACATGTTCAGGAGGACAGTGTTATCTTATTTCCTATCTGGTTTAATGTCATAAGAACAATGGCCGCAGGCTCTGGAAGTTTGTTGGAAAATAACACCAGCAATTGACTGCAGTGTAAGCCCTGCCAATATAATATTACATCTGAAGTGGATACATGAGCTAGTTTGTGAAATAATCGCTTTCTTTTTTCTGAGATTGGACTTCATAAAGAAGGAAGAAGACCATCGTGGGAACATCTTGAAAAGAGACTTTAGATGCAGAGTGAAACAAACTAAGGAAAGAAATTCTTTTGTCAGTGATTAAAGATTAAGAGACTGTACCATTATGAAAGTATCCGTGAGCTATGAAGACACTCCTTGATTGAAAACCACATAAAAGCTGCATTAGCAGTGGGAAAATACAGTTGTTGACCTTCTGACCCTTAAAGCTGAAGCCAGGCCTCTGCCCTTCTTGCAAGAAAGCTATACCATAATTCAGTGTCAAAGGCTAAGGCAGAGGGGGGACGTCACTAAATAAACTTGCACAAGATAATCTGCCTGCCTGAGCAATCAGGGTCAACTTTGCCTTGGTAGCTTCAAAGAAATCCACATTTCCTACACTTTACTCCCACTCCTGAACTTGTCAACTCAACACTGGCCAATTATGCTCTTGACAGGTTGTGGGCGTTATTTTTCTATATCGCAAACTCTCCAAAGCAAACTCAGCATTTTCGTGTTTTAATCCCATTTCATGTTTTCAGGTGCTAAAAAAAGGAACTTTAAAAAGGTCTACCGGACGAAGAGGTGCAGCGGATGGTTGGGTGCTTAAGTTCCTTACCTTGTTGTAGTAATGGAGTTGGACGGAGTGCCACTGGCCGTCGCTGACCCCTCCTGGGATGTAGGGAGACACTGTGGTCTTTGTCTCACCTAGATGGAGAAGGGAGGGAAAAGGAGAGAGTGGTGGATGGGAGGGTGGACATTGGTGGTGGTAGGAATGAAGAGAGGAAAGATGAAGGGTGAAGAGGGGAACAAATTGATGAAGGTGAAAAGACGAGTGGGAAAGGCAAAGAAAAGAAACGGCAAAAGTGAATTATAAAGATAATGAGTAAGCGCAGCTGCTGCTTATGTGCACTGCGTAGTTTCATACCGACATCATTAATTCAAAACTAGACTAGCTAACCTTTTCATGAAGTTCAGCTTTTAATTCATAAGAGGTTGATTGTGTTTGTAGTGTAGTCTTGCTTTAATGCAACTAAATGAGAGGAGGAATGTTGACAGAGGTACCACTTAAGGCAAACTCTGTGGCCTTACTTGACATATGCAGACCCATACACACACACACACACACACACACACACACACACACACACACACACACACACATATCAGGATCATAAATCAACTGTTGGGAAAACCAGTATTAGTCCGTACTATCAATGGCTCTCAGTCAGAAGATTGTAGAGCACAATGGCAGCAGATTTACTGGGGTTTTTACTCTGTTTGTCAAGGGCAGGAGCAACCTGAGCAGGAATCTCTTCCTCTGGGAATCAATGAACTGTCAGGTAATGTGTGTGTGTGAGTGTATGAATGAGTGTTTTCAGGCCATGCACGTGACAAACAGAAAGCACGTATAAGTAAATGATTGTGTGTCCTACTTCGCTGTGTATTTACTACCCTACAAGAGACAGAGAGAGGCTGCAGATAAATCAACTGTTTTCCTCCCATCCCTCTCATTAACCATGACTCATAATTAGGAGTATTTAATTTGATGAGTCATGCATTTCGGATTTGAGATTTGAAGCGAGGCACAAGGACTTGGCTCGACTCCCAAATGGGTTTCACCCAACATAATCATATTGAACTTGATTCTTCTCTGTGTGGTACCATGGGAAAGTAGAAAAACAACAGTCACCACTCCAAAGAGTGTGTGTTTGATCTGTGATCCAACAGTTACCGGTTTTAACAACGACTGTAGGCGTGTGTGTATGTAATTGTGCACGCCCTGTGTGTGTGTATGTGTTTTTGTGTATGTGTGTGTGTTTTTGAAAATGCTTCAAACTTTTGAAAGTTTTAAAAAAGTTTTAAATGCTCATGGGTTTTAACGTCTGCCCGTGTGTGTGTGTGTGTGTGTGTGTGTGTGTGTGTGTTAGTATCTGTGCCATCATTAATCAGTTTGGCAGATCCCTCTCTGAGGAAGCAGCTGCTTTAAAAACAGCAAAACACACCCACCTCTCTACCTACACACACACACACACACACGCACACACAAAAGATAAGAGTTATTTAGCAGGCTTCTTGTGAAAGTCACTTTAGATAAAGTGCACTTAAATCTGTGTTTATCTACTTACAATGTAGCTGATATTAACAACAATCACTTCAAGCGGTCACCACACACACACACTGGCACACATCACGGGGCCTAACCTCCAGAGAAGGTGAGCTGAATCTGCTCGTCGATGATCTCCACGGCGATGAAGTCGTGTTTTTCGTTGAATCTGCCGTTGTAGAGGAGCAGAGCGTTTCTCTCTCTGGTAGCAAACCTGCAGAGATAGATGGAGACGCAACATGTGGAATCGCTTTAAACAGCTTATGTGTCTCAAAGGATTCATTTATTCAGTTTAAAAGTCAAAAGTGAGACTTAAAATAAAAAATATTATCATATTTATCACACTGAAAGTGTTGAGTGGATTCCAATAGTTTTTCTCTGTCTGGTTCATGTTTTCTGTCACATTTCTAAGCACCCATCCAACTCAAACAGACCAGGACCGAGTGGCTGAAGGCCTCGCAGATAGCTTTACGATGAAAGGACCCAGGAGCTCTTGAGGAAAAGTTGCTTGGAAAGGAAAGGCAGGATGTGTAAAGCCTGTGGGCTATGGAGAGGAAACAGTTCCCCTTCCTTGGATGATGCACGTGTCCACGTGTGATAGAGTGGGAGAAAGACTTGTACCGGTACCTGCTCGTGGATGTGTTTGATGAGGCTAATGTGGCTGTTTGTGCATGTGTGTTAGGAGTGTAAGGTGAGGGCAGAGGAGTCAGCCGGCAGATGCCAGTGAGGCCAGCGGGGCAGGAAGTCAGGATGGCTGTAGCCAAACACTGATAAGGGAAACTCATCACACAGCCTTTCCTGTTTTCACCGCACTGCGAACCTTTCTCACCGTCATGTCGTCTACGAAAATGATCAAACTCACCTTACTGGCGATAAAAACATGCGCTAAAAGTTTTTCTGTGTGTGTGTGTGTGTTTGCATGCATGGATGGAACCGAGACACAATGGAAAAGTGTCCACACGTCTCGACATGCCCCAGTTGACACACTTTAGCTCACTGAACTTCGGTGCAGCTCCTCACACACTCCCTAAATTACCGTTTACCACACACACTGCTACAACTATCACAGGCATGTACAGTAGTGCTGTTGCTGTGCAGTGAAAAGGTGGTGCAGCAATCCCAGGTGTGAATAATGGAGAGAAAAACATTATCCAGAGAGCATCATTAACTCTAGTGACCAAGTTACATTAGTTAGTTTATTTTACATTAAGTCCTGTTCAAACTAAACAACCTTGCATTTTATGTCTTTTTTGTTTTGTTAGAATAAAATGTTTCATATTCATATTGTGTGACCTGTAAGTTGCCAACTCATCACCCTGGTTTCTATAGATCCATGATTGAAACAGGATCTGTAGAACAGAGGGCTACTCTGATTATCAGCCGGTTGAAAACAGAGGGACAAGATACCATCAGGGTCAAAAAGTCAAACCCCCTAAAAGTTCAGTATGCAGTTAGTCATGTGAGGCATACTGTAGGATAGATGTCTCAGATCGCTGACTAGGTACAACTGAATATCGAGGGGGGAGTTTAGGTTTTAATCCTCTTTAGGAAGCTGGCTGAAGACGGTTGGAGCAGCTGAGTGCCAAGAGGCTGGGATCAACCTGTGCACCAACAAGGGAGAGCCAAGTTTAAACCAGGGCCGCTCCCCAACAGTTTTTGAACCAGTGAGATAGGCACACATATTATATAACTTTGTGTAAATTCTAAGTTAGGCACTCTCTTTTTGGAAGTTGGTTGCAGCTAACTGCTTGCAGACTGCGATTTGCTGAACAAAAGAGGTCCATGTACATGTAATATTTTGATGTCCTGATGCTAAATAAATACTTGTACTAAGGAACAATTCGGCTATAGAATTCCTCTATGCAAATCAACGAACGTGCTGACAGTTTCCATGTCTATAATGTGGAATAGCAACTTTTAATGATGCTAACTTGCTATCGTGACAGTTACATAGCCATTTTGACAGGTGTTTTCCAATTATACTAATTAAGGTTCGGTTTCATTTATTGTAGTAGAGACTTTCCACTGAGCTGACATGCACCACAGCAGCACCCTGACTCTGTTGACCTGAACTGAACCTGAATTAGTATCATTAGTAACATTTACCTACTATTTCATGTCAAATAGTATTCGTGGCTGCTGTGAAAAAGGTCTATGAACACAAAGGACAGAAGGAAGGAAGGAAGGAAGGAAGGAGGGAAGGAGGGAAGTACTCACGTGAAGGAGACAGTGAAGTGGAACCTCTGCCTTAGGCCTCTGAAGGTGATAAAGGACTGTCCGGGGAAGCTGCGGGTGGTCATCTCACAGTATGGCTTCTCGTACTCCCCTGGTGGACACTGGCACATGAAACCACCCGCAAGACGGTTCACACACTTGCCACCGTTCTTACACACACCGGGTATACACCGGCCTGATGATGCGTTCAGCTCACAGTGCTCGCCTACGAGAAAAAAAGAGGGGAAGATCACACCTTTACTGCTGTCTTGATTTGAGCATCTTCTGTTTGTACACTGTAACACCGTATTGTTATAGCATTGCAATGTGATGTGAATGATAAATTACCCGTCTGCACATCATCTCTTCAATTTATTATCATTTTTCTGTGAAGCATGTTGTCCACGCTTCACTGAAATACAGGCTTGTCAGATGTATCATCTGTGTGGAATCCAGTTGTTTTAACAAGACGCCTCTGATTATAAGTCAAGCACTTATACGACAGTCATAACGTAATTTTCTTAAGGTCCCCTATAAAACCAAATTAAGAAATCCCATCTAAACCTCAGCAATAAAGACAAAGCCCTGTTTATGAGCCTTTTCTGGGAAACACAAGTCTTAGCCAAGCCAAGAATTTGGCCATATTTGGAGAGAAGAGAGAGGATAGGAGATAAAGAGGAGTCAGGAGCTTGGAAAGGGAGTGACGAGGGGGGGGAATGAATGGAAAAAAACAAAGAAACAAAGAAACAAAGAAAGAAAGAAAAAGAAAGAAAGAAAAGGATGGGAGTCCTCCATTATGTTAAATCTGTGGCTCATGCCAACACTCTTAAATCATATAAAGATCAGAGAATAGCTGTCCCTCTCAGTATCGCTCTAACTTTAATCAAGTTACAGAAACAATTAAATGAACAGATTACATTCCTACAGTTATTTCAGACTGCGTGGTTTGAATTGACCAGGTACATAATTGAGTTTTATGTACCTTCTCTCCCTAAACTACACCCCAATCTACTTTAACTAACCATGTCCAGCAGTTACCAGAACTTTCTGTGTACAAACATAAGTGAATATACCTTATATGATCCTTTATCAGAGCATGAATATGCATGTATGTAACCACACTAAATACTGGTCTACTATCGCGTCTGGTCTATCACTGTCAGTGAAAAAACATAGTATGTTGTAAACCTTTTTCCTAAAGGGATGATACCAAAACTTGACCTTAAAAGTACCCTATGTGGTTTTTGAACACTATTGTTGTTGACAAAGAAGCTGCAGTGAGCACCTTTAAGTGTTGGGGTTGGATTGGCTTTTAGTTCTGAGAACTTTAAGCCTACACAAACAAAAAGTGAAGACGTAACTCAAAAACTAAAAGCTACTTCTGGTGTTTTTTGTGTGTTTCTTCTCAAGAACCTTTAAGATTAGGGAGATTACACAGTGACTGTGATTGACTTTTAATTTCTGAATGTACAACTGTTGTATCAGCACTGATACTGAAATGGAGATGTACGGAGGATGGAAGGCGCTGCATCAACTGTGCAAGGCCAATTGACCACAGGAAGCCAGACAAGTTCATCCAATGACTGACCAGTAACCTCAGTTAAGGTGGGTAATGCCTGTTCCCTAGTGATTAACCACCATCTAACCTAGATGTTGCTTTGCCTGGGTTTCTTCTGGGGGTTGGTTTAGCCACAGTCAAACCCTCCAGGAGACCAACCAAACTAACCAAGGAGACTTTGGACCGGCTCATTGCCTGCAAGTTCTTGTGTGCTATAACAGCTATTTGGACTTGTTGCCATAAGCCTGTCCTTCACTGAATAAAATGAAGGCTGCATGTTGATATCAAGTCTATTATGATATATTATCTAATTCAGTTACTTACTGTGGTGGGTCTCACCATGGGAAATTCCTCCTAAATGACCATGTGGCTTTAGCTTTGTCCAAAGTCAGCGGGTTGGGCCCAGTTTCCTGGCTCGTCTGATGAAAATTCCTTCACTAATAGACCAGCAGTCCACTTTCTGACTGCAATATTATTTGCGATAGCTGCTTCTGTGTCCCATGCAGTGTTGTGTGTCAACTTGCTGTCCAGACAAGATCTGTCCACCCAGGACACACAGAGACCCCCAACACCACAGCCTGGAACCAGCTAATGGCCCTTCTCTCCTCAGCATAATCCTTTTTTCAGGGGGCGAATTATAAGGATCTGTTTCCCTGTAATGTAGGAAACCCAAGAAGGACAGAGCGGGCCCCCTTGTCATCAGCCCTATAATGGCCCCTGATGGCCCTTGACTATCTTGAGTTGAACTGTGACCTTCAAAGGGGGGAGGGCACGAGATGTAGGTAAGGGAAATATGATGGGTGATTGGAGAAGATAGACATGGGGAGCAGTAGAAGAAGGGCCAGTGAGTGACAATGGCAGGTATAATCAGGTAATTACATCAGATAAGATGGAGGAAGAGAGGTAGAGTGTTGGGAGAGTCAGAGGGATGACGGCTATCAGAGGCCCTATAGGGTCTATTAGGGAGAGACAGGTCAGTCAGGTATCAGATGTACAAGGGGGAAGTATGGGAGGAAGATCACTGACATTAGGAAATATTTCGGAAAGTGATTTCAATGGGAATGATGAAAGCTTCCGAGGCTTCTCAAAACTCAACTACCATGTGACTGCTGTGCAGAGCGACTGTAACAGCCCACTTCCAGGCAGAGTTTACAGTTCTTTGTTGTTTTCTCTAAATCAGTGAAAAAGCCAGGTTCTAGGTTAAAGGTGCCCTGCGGAGTTTGTCACCTAATCACATTATGGCCATCCTTGAGGACTAACTATATGCTGAATGCATTTCATACCTCATAAAACATATGCAATGCCTACTTTCTGAATATATTCAAATATACACTGTTTACATCCATGTTTGGTAGCTAGCAGGCTTCTTTTGGGTATGTGCTCTTGGCATATTTCTAACACCAAATGTCAGGGGAATTGGGCGAAACCACCAACAAGAATGTGCATCTCGTAACCTGCCTGCCCAGGCACATATGTGTGTCCTTGTATGCTAGACCACGAGATACAAACAAAACAGGAACAAACTCATCAAAAACTCATCAAGCAGACATTATCACTCTGAGCCTTGTTTCTGACCACCCAACTGAAGTATGTTCACACCTTAAGATGACGTTCTAAAGGAAAATGTGGTTTTGGTGAGTGGGTAAAGTGATATTTGAGATGGATCAGGTCTGACCAGTATAGTCAGCATTCCTTACACCTCTTTACAGCAATAAATCTACTGTATGTGCGTATACGTGTATGTGTGTGTGTGTGTGTGGGTGTGCAGGTGGCTATACCTACAGTATTACAAAGCCAGTTTTCCTTTCCTGCACTGGGGTCGACCTCAAGCTACAACAATGGGTGGTGAGAGCTTTTACAACCTGTCAGTGCGGTTTGGCAGTTTTGTACAAGTCATTAAAGCTTTTGTCAAAAAGAAAATGAGCCCTTTTAGATACTTATAATAGACTTTCGTAGTTTTCTATGAAGAAGAATATCTTTTGTGGTTGCTGTAATAACACGGACTATTACCACATCATTAGAGTATAATCAACACTAACCATAAAGGTAAGTTTAGGTTAAAAAAAAACCCACATTGGTAAGATTATTTTCTAACAATCAAAAATGCTAAAAGGTCATCAGTTCTTGTTCTTGGGAAGGAGCTACAACAACAATAGGTTAACGCTGCCAAACGGTCCTAAACGTTGCCACACAAATCATATGTAGGTTTTGAGAATATTTATTTTGAAAATGCAGGTCTAGTAATTTTATTTTTATAGCTACACAGCAAATCCTGGCAGTGTTGGTGCAAGTGTTGAATGTATGTATGCATGTAGACAACTCACCCGTGAAGTCTTCCAGGCACTCGCAGGTGTACCCTCCCTCTCGGCTTCGACATCTCCCGTTGTTCATGCATGGTCCTGAGTAGCAGAGATCGATCTCGGTTTCGCAGTAGTCCCCGGTGAAACCGACTGGACAACGGCACCGCAGCCCGTTGATGGGGTGGATGGGCCGAAACAGAACCGTCTCGGAGGCAATGAAGGGAGGGGAGCTGTCGAATTTCAGCACCGACACACACTTCATGTAGTTCTCACAGGGCTCCCGCAGGCAGATGTTGTCATCAAATGGCAACACCTGGAGAGAAGAAGAAATCTCAGTCACATCAACAGATTTGGTGTCAGAATTTCCTCTAGTAACCTTTAAGAGAGCCTTAAAATGTTAGTTCATAGTGAATGTGTGTTACCTCCTGAGAGGATATCAGCCTGAGCAGAGTCCTGTTGAGGTAGATCTGCTCCTGAAGCTCCTCAGAAGGGAAGAACGTCCCTTTACCCGGGGCACCTCCGGGCTGCATCGCCGAAAAGGTTACGTTGAGGATGGAGCCTTGCACGTCGGTGTCATTTTGGATGTTGAACACGAATACCGCTTCCCGTTTTGTGGAGAGCACCGCCGCCACACCTTCAAGGAAGAGGCTGAGCAGTGGAGAGAGAAAGCGCTCCTGGGACATGTTCTCCAGGCGCACTGTGATGCTGTTGGTCAACATGTCATCGGTGATGATGGTGACACGCAGGGTACAGAGGGCCACAACACTATGGAGACCATCTGAAAGGAAAAAGAGCAGATATTTTGCTGTTACACACTTTTACTTAGGACAGGTTTAAAACTCTGAAGAAAGAAAACACCAAGGTTTAGCTAACGAGCCTGATGGAATAATACAAAATTGCCGACAGACATCAAAGAACCCAAACTAGGCCGCGTTGTCTTAGACTTGAGGCCAAATTTCAGTAAGGTGAGTGCTTTCTTTGATACAGTGCAGATGAACAAAGCCGAACAAGGTCACATTAAGCCAAAAAACACACTCTTGTAAGCCAAAGGTGCTTCCAAAGTTCACAAGGAGGAAAGAGTTCAGAACTGTCTTTCGATGTCTGGCATGGTTTCAAAATAAAATACAACTCCTCTACAAAAACAACAAATTGTAGACCTGAAAGTAGTGTATTATTTCTATGTAACAGTGTGTCATATTTCCCAGCTAATACAAACTTGGAGAGACGTTGCTACCCCTTGATTTACAGCCAAACTGCTCCATCTTTAGGTCTCTAGACAACTGCCTCTTTCTCCGCCACTCATGTTATCTTTCCTCTCTGCCATCCTCTCTATCTATTAAATAGCAGGGCAAAATAATCTCAGGAAAACAGAGCAGGAAAGAGCTGTGAACCTCACCCTAAACTGTAATATAGTGGTTACTAGCATCTGTTAAAACTCTGCTGGTGCATACTGGTTGAACCCAATCCTATCTCTTGTGCTCCCTACACTGCAGCTTAACAGCTTGACTTGTTTACTTTGTAACGCTTTTGCCGCTAGATTGAATTAAGTGGTTGCCAGTCGGAGTAGATTCGGTGTGATTCAAGCCCCGGCTGAGAGTAATTGGATCAGTCTAGGATTTCTGCCCCCAGGGAGGGTTGGGTCTAGTCTCATACCTACTTCTGGCACAACTGTAAGCTCTGGTGCCTATGGAGGGAAACAGAAGGCTATAGGCTGCAGAGGGCACGGGCTGGGTGAAATACAGCTGACAACAGGTGGTGAGGCCAGATGAAATTCGCAGGGGGGATAATACTGTTGAAGCAGGGCGCGGAGATGGGTCGGATTGCACGGCTTTGCTGCACCATACTGAGTGTGTCATATGTGCGTATATGTGTATGTGTGTGGGTTTAGGGGTGAAAGAGTCACGGTGAGGTTCGGCCACAGGTGCCCTGTCGCTCTCAGACGCAGATGAGGTCATTTCTCAGGACCCTAAACTCTTCTCACAAACACAGACGCCCAGTCGATCAGAGCAGGGTGCGGACAGGCCAGCTCATCAGACTAGCCTCGTGCTAAGTGTTAACCAGCCTGGAGGTCAACTCCAACTGCACTAGGACGAATAACTCACAATGAGAAGCAACATAAGGCTCAGTTAGCTCAACTTCTGCCGCTTCGTGGACGTAAATCATGGCGCATGGGTGGCAGCGGGGTGACAAAAAGCACACATATAAATGCAGACGCGCATTAACAAGTCACTCTGCAGGGAGGTGACGTTAAGCAGCAGCTGTGCTGTGCTGGACTGTAGTAATAAACTGGGACGGAGGTGATCATTGACAATGAACAGACGTATCTGTTGGCTACTTGTGTGTTTATTCCTCCACGGCGCTCCGCACCTGTCTCTCCCTGTAGGACACTGTTATCCCACTTGCCGCCAGAGATCCATCAGCTGATAGTTTACACTACGGACTCATAATGTGGCAGAGGAAGAAAAATACACAGCAGTTGTACAAAGTCACATCAAATGAGTCTGTAACCAAGAAGGTCCTGACACCATCTGTTACCACTGGGCCTAACTAAACACAGCACCACAGCCCTTTCATTCACATTTATTCATTCTCGCCCCACCCAAACACATAACATACATACTGAAAGCAGCGCTCAGTGTATGGCTTTCACACTGATGACTGACATGGGGCTTTAGCACCTATTTTGCACACAATCTGAGCTATTCCGTGACTAAGTAAACTACAGCAGATTAGCACTCCGGTGCAGTCAGCCATCTATGAGCTTCTCAGAGTTGGAAAGACTTTGAGCTGTAGGGACGGTCTGATTGGCAGAGGATGGCGGTGGAGGGACAGAGACCGCAGAGCGCTGCAGGATCTCAACTGGTGCTGGATCCAAAAATGGAGCACCGTGACAGAAAAGATCACAGGGTCATGGAAAGATGAAGATTAGAATTTATGAGGCAGAAAAAGACAAGGGCGGTGCTGAGAAAATCAGATTGAGACTGAATTGGATATGCAATCATGTGGCGCCAATTATAACCTAAGTGGTGTGACACACTGCTCGAGGAACATTTCTTCCTCTTACTTTCTGACCAACACCAAGAATTATTAGAATAATCAATATTTCGATCTCGGGACACTTTTAAAGGATAGTTGTTTGTTTCTTTTCTCTTACGAGTGGCATCCCATCCCACACTATTTATAGAGCCCACCGGCTGTTAACATGGGATCTCACACACATGCAGAGGATGGGCTGAACCGTGGAAAGGGTGTGTCACAGGCAGACGCCACGGAAAAACATTCTATGTGTGTAAGTATGCCATCACACACACACACACGTATACATTCGCGCCCACCAGCAGACATGCACGAGTTTAACAACTTGATGACCCCTCCACATAAAAAACAAGAAGTTTGAGCGTCAAAGCTGAGGTCTAACGTCAGCACTTTTGTCGTTTAACGGGTAAACTGTTTATTAGCTACCCACGTTCCCTTATCTCCACTAGCTGCTGTTGATTTAACATCATGCACACACTCACTGGATAGCGCTTGTAAATATCAGCAGTGTTTTATAGCGCATTAAGATTTGATTATATACTTTTACAGCCTTACATGACTGATAAATATGAATCAAATGACCAATAGGTGTCAAATACATTAATTGTAATCATTTAATTTAGTATTTAGTGTGTTGTAGATGGTTTAATTATTGACAAAAACAAACAGGTGTATGAAAAGGCCACACAGTCCTGCATTGTAGGTGGTAAGGGCTGCAGAGGTGATAAGAGCTGTTAATGACCTGTGAGGTAAGCCGCACCAATGACACACTTGTGTTTGTGTATGAGGACAAATGACCACACACCCACTACGCAATCAAAACAGCTAATAAATTTGTGTATTGGTTGTCAGCGTGCCACCCTGAACACATAGTTCAATCTCTCTCTCTCTCTCTATCTCTCACACACACACACACACACACACACACACACATACACACACACACACACACACAGGGGCTCCTATCTGTGGTTTGTGGTCGTCGTAACTGACCTAAATTGTCCACACACTGTCCAGCTGTCACTGAGTGACAACCACACACAGCTCCCAACAACACACACACACACACCACACGTACATGTATATACAGGGTATGCATCCAAACACACTGGAGTCCATGAAGATTTGAATCAGTACACTTTAAAATCCAGAATTTATTAAAGATTCAAGATTTTTACTTATTAACTTATAATTGAATCAATTTTCTTCATAGTTCCTTCCAAAACAAGCAAACTACAAACATGTACAAACAACAAACAATGTATTGCATTGGCTCGCGGAGACATGCGATTCAGAGACAACCCTGGTGGTAACCCCCCACCACCACCAACCCCCCTGTGTAACATCAACAACAGTGTTTAGTCAGTTAGCGAGAGGGCCGGTCAGTAAAACACCACAAAACAAACAAGACATTTGTAGTCGCGACAAGTTTCAGAGAGGTGACAATCCCACCAGAGAGACACACTTCACCCCTTTCACACACAGTCCCTGCCCTCCTAAAGCCCTATTGAAAAGTAAAATCCAGGCTAAGCATTCTTCTCTGATAATAGTACTTTCATTTCATTCATCTTTCCTGCTGCAGCCCAGATTTTCATTCTTTTCTTGTTTTGTTTCTTTTAATGTGAAAGGAGTTCACAGAAAACACCAGTTTCTACATGAAACCTCAACCTGCTCCGTCCCTCAGCAGCCCTTACTCAGCTGAAGAACTTTTTTCCATCCTGTTGACATTTATCACGACTAAAGAGAATGGTAATTGAGAGTTTAAAATGTTACAACCTAAAGGGAGGCCTGCCATTATAAAGACAGGAAGCCTGTACGACAGGGCATTGTAAAAAAAAAAAAAAATTCTCTGCCATTTTTTCACCTCGCAACACTTTTTACTGCACAGTTAAAGTTTTACAGCACAGCAGCCAATGAAAACTGCTGTCCCGTACTTTTAAATCCCAGAGAGCTAACTTTCTCCTTGCCCTTTCTCTCCTGCTTTTGAAGAAAAAGCTTTCAAATATTTGAATCAATACAAAGCCTGTAACCTGAGTGGCTTCCAGCCAATCACTGGGCAGAAACTCAAGTGTCAGCTCCACCTAATTGGACACACCTGAACGCCCCTAGCCTATCAGAAACAAACACCAAGCTTGACTTTACAGAGTGATCAAACGCATGCACCCTTTGAGCAGTACAATCTGGCAACCTCTCTCCTGCTACTTTCTTTTCTTCTCTGCTTCCAGTTCCCATTAAAACATCCCAACGCTGCCCAAAACTATAACTTGAAACTGCTCTGAGCTGACTTCAATAACAATCTTTTTGCTTGTTCTCCCATCTCTCTCTAATCTCTCTTTGTGTGCCTACACTATTAAAATATTTCAGGTTCTCCTCAAAGGAAGCATTGCTCCCCAATAGTAATTCCAACTGTTCTGTTCAAAGTCCAACAAGATGTCAAGTCTCATCTCCCTTTCTCTCTTTTTCTCTCTCTCATGGTGACCAGAGCCAACATCATATCACATATCAGCAGCCTGCAGACACACTGACAGACATCCTGTATGCAGAGAACAGAGGGAAATCACCCTAAGAAAAAAAAATTTGCACTGAAGTTATCAAAAAAATCTAAAAGTCAGCTCTGCAGAAATAAAATATGGTCAGAAGAGAAGTGATTTATAGAGAGCAGGACATGAGGGAGAAATATCTCAAGGAGTGGAGAGCAGATTACAATAGTGAATGTTTAAAAAAAAAAAAAAAAGGAGACTCCCCTCCCGAGGGACTACTGCTTTGTGCTGGTGAAATATCTGAGTATGGGTTACTAAACATTTTACATCTAAATCTGCCACCTGTGCTGGAAATTATTATGTAAAAATGAATAAAGATTGAAGGGTTGAACCACATTTGAAGTTTCTTTCACAATCCTTCCATTAAAATCAATCAAAAAAGATGACAAATAAAAACAATAAAAACACCTCTCATGGCAGCCTACACTGCTGCCCCAGCTGCCTTCTGCTGTGGTAGGTTGCTGCCCACTTATATGATGTCACACCGGTCACAGGTGCTTCTGTTTCAAATCAGATATTGAAATGTCACCAAAATTTTGTTCCGCCTCCTGTACGAAGGTACAGGTGATGTTACTTAGTCAGTAGCAATGCCTCCTCAACTATACCGCTATAAGCAAAGCTGAAACGATGATGAGACAATTCTAACGGTTAATCTGGCGTTCTTGAAGCAATAGTTGAACATTTTGGGAAATAAACTTATTTTCTTGTTCAGAGTTAGCCGAGAAGATTGATACCACTCTCAAGTCTGTGTTAAATATGAAGCTACATCTAGCACCTGGTTAGCTTAGCTTAGCATAAAGACTGGGAAAAGGGGGAAACAGCTAGCCATTCAAAAGGTAACAAAATGACCTATTAAGGGGTCAAATTTGATGTTTACGCCCGGTTTTGTTAACTTCTAGACAGAGCTAGGCTCGCTGTGTCTTACTGCTTCCAGTCTTTAAGCTAACTGACTGTTATTTCATAATATTTCATATTATTTGACAGATGTGAGAGTGGTATCACCCTGCTGAAAATAAAACTGTCCAGAGTAGTGAAAAAAACCTAAAATATAAAATAAAATATATTTTGTGAGGTATAAGCAATTCAGAATAACACTGTTTCATATATTCCCATCATAAAGTATGTGTTTTAATTGTTTAGTTATGAGGCAGTGGTGATTTCAAATGCAAACAAAGGCTAACCCAGAGTAGATGATTAACCACAGGAATGCCAGAGGCAGCCAGTTAACAGATAAAGACTAGAGAAAGAAAGAGATTTATGGGTCCACAGAATTGAATCTATAGAACCAGACTCCTGCTATATTTTATTTCATGACATCTTAAATGTATTTTTTTTTTACATCAAAGGGGTGCGAATCTAGCAATGTGACAACATGATTTCTAGAGGAATAACAAAGCCAAATTCTTAGGTTGCACAAGTACAATCACAGCCAAGAACCTGCATTGCTATCACCCCAATCGCAGCTTCCTACAAGAACTGAGAGAGCCACGATTCTACTGTACGACCTCTGTCAGCTTACACTCAACACTGGGGAGCTTCTATCTGCTGGCACTCATCTGCTGATGCATGTGTTTGTGTGTGTGTGCATGTACAGTCGCTCATATCTGGAAGCACTCAGCGAAAGGCCCTCTCATCTCCTTCCACAAGCTGTTGGCAGTATTTTTTCTCAGGTATGCCCGTCTGTCTGTCTGCTTAAAGTGTTGAGGACAGCGGGGGGGTTAAGCTTTGAACACTCACACAGACATGTGGGTATAAACTTAGTGGGAATGCTGTGTGCTAGGCAATTATATAGGGGGGAAATCTAGGGAAAGGGAAACTATGGACAGTTCAAGCAAGAAGAAGGGAGAGGATGGGAATGATATAGTGTATGTTATTTAATATGCAGTATGGGTAAGATAAAGGCAATGAAAACAGCAATAAAACTGTGTACCGTCTTGTAATGCAGGAGGCTGATTAACTGCAAATTGTGTGTGCATGTGTGACCATATATCATCAAGCCTACGCACATAAACACACAGCTGTCATGGTCTAATTTCCCCATGACACCTGCAGCTCTTCAGGGAGGGGATAAACAAGCCAAAGACCTCCCCACCTTTCCTCCTCTTCTTCCACTCTTCATCCTCCTCTCACTGTAGTGACCACACTAGCGGGATTAGCTCTCTCTTTCTCATTCCCTCTTTCAGCTTTCATAGAGGGAAAAAATGGCAGCAGGCACACAAAAGACTCCTTTCACCCCATGAATAAGTAGTTGGATGAGGGTAGGGAGTGTTGGTGAGGTCTGGGTGTTTGCTGGGTGGGTGTGGGTGGGTGGGTAGTGGGCTGGGGTTGTCAGAAGGATAACATCCCAGAGAACAGGTGGGATTACACACAAGACACACTGACTGAACCGGGAACAATGATTGAACCAATCAAACAAGAACAGGTGGGAAGGAAGCTTGTTGGTCAAACTGGAATTAGAGGCGGAATCCTTCGGGTCACAAGACATTGAGATCTAAAGATGAATGACCGATTGTTTGGCGCTTGATTTGGCACATTCAGTTTCTCCAAAATGATCCAGAAATGTCTTAAATGAGTTCAAGAGGAGATTTCATAACATTAAAATAGTTTTCCAACCGCAACAAGTGACCCATATTTCAGGAACTGTCTTATCTCAAGCACATTGCATTGAAAGAATGGACTCCACCTTGGACTCTGACTTGGGCCCTCATATAGACAACAGCATTACATGAAAACACATATCCCCCCATCATTCATTGAATGGGACAGCTGCTTTGGCTTACCAAGTGTGCCAGCACAGAGGACCCCAGCAAAGAAATGCAGAATCATCTGCAAAAGAGTTGAACCCGGCTCAACTTTTGCCACAGCTTAATACATTCAAGCGCACATTCCTAGCAGGTTACACACTGTAACATGAGCACTGTATTTCAACTGTTTACCTGGCAGAGTTATAAAATCCTTCGTCATAGTGTCAGCTGAGAAGTGTTTCGGCATTAGAAAAGCCTTCAAACTCATGCATCTATTGCTCAAACTATCCTTCCTTGATCACATTTCATTGTCTCACTGGTATCTGTGCTGTTATACCTCGTCTACACCAGTTACGTACCCCAACAACAATAGACTGGAAGTCTAAAGAGAGGCTTTGGGTCGCAGTTAAAGAACATGTCAAGACACAAACAAATACATAGCCATTATAGACAGCTGTATTGATTACAATTAGGGTATATCTGTTCCATTAGACAAAACATGGTTGAAACACATCTGGTGTAGGCAAGGGGCTTGAAACCATCCAAATACTACGATAACTTGAAACCTTTGGCTTGGCACACGAGGGAGTTCAGAAGCCTGCACCGCTGTATCAACTTCTCCTCCACCTTCACCTTTAAGCAGAACGGACTTTCACAAGCCCTCCACAAGTGCCCTTAGTGGCTGTACTTAAGGAGAGCACTCAGGGGCATCGAGTGCCAGGCCAAGAACCGACCCGGCTAGAATATCTATGTCCCATTTAGGATCCCTGGGAGAGAAGGGATGAAAAGAATAGAAGTACTGTTCATGCCCAGACAATACTAAACGAGCCCGGATGAGGAGGCCAGACAATGCAAAACGAGCCCAAATGAACGCCTGGATTGTTTTAGTGCCTGAGGGTTGACTTGTATTAGTGCACTTGTTAGCTCATTGCCTGGTATACTTTTGCCAAAGAAGGTAATTAATCACGGAGATACCAGAGAGACTGTGATCTCAGTATGGAGATGAGATGGAAAGCAGAGATGGAGGGAGAAGAGGCATCAAGGCTCATTGCTGTGACAAGATTTCTGATGATAGAGTAAGCAACTGGTAGTGAACATCACATTCTGCTGTTAACAAGGTTGAGAAGACGCCCTCGGGACAGAGAAAAGAAGACAGAAAGTGAAACAGAGAGGGGAACATTGTGTGAAACTAGATTAAGCCATCCAACCTTTGTAAATCAATGAGAAATAAATTCTTTGTCCACCAAATTAGGTGAGTGTCATGCGATGCTTACTCTGCTCGACTCACACAAACTCAATTATAACATATCAGAGCATAACACCAGTTGTGTTGCACAGCATTAGCCCAAGAAAAAGCACGGGCCTAGCAGCGCACTATCAAGCACCATTAGCTCTCTGAACGTGCAGGCAATCGAAAGCACCATCAAATCACTCTCGTTGCAGCAGCCGCGCTTTCATAATTGATTTTAAAACACTATTAAATCCACTTAGCCGTTCCACCCGAGCACTCCGTCTTTTAGCTGCCTCAGCTGTCCTCTCTCTCCCCTCGCCCACCCTTCTCTCCGGCTCTCCTGTGCCGACTAATCAAGTTAAAGCCCTCCAATTCTTCTTATTAAAAGGTTCAAAGGTCAAAACTTCCAGGTGTCGTCTGGTTTTAAGTAGACAATATTGCGTCACCTCCCCACGCCCCCTCCAGAAAGAAAGAGACATAGAAAACATTTGCCCTCAAGGCAACGATGACGGCTACGTTTTAGCCCACAAATTAAGAAGACAGAAAAAATGATTCCGAAACGGCTTCTTTGTCTTGGTCTGACAACTGAGAGACAGTCTAATTGAGGACCTCTATTGCAAAATGTAATTTAAATGTCATTTTTAATTAACCATTCAGTATCTCTCAAAGATCTAGTGGTAGAAATGTCATTCTGTTTTCCCCAAAAGACCTCCAACAGGTACCGCAATTTGTTCTAGGAGCTATCTGTAATTTAATAACTGCAAGGTAGATACTTTTGTAGGCCATATTTTGCATCATGTCTGTTATATTGGAAAGAAAGACAGGTAAAATGGAGGACAAGTTGAAGTAGATGAATGGAATGAGTGACGAAGGACTTTACCAGACACTAAGAGACACTTAAAAACCCATGAAGTGGTCTAAGAACCCACAGGACAAAGTAGTTTGGAAGACCAGAGTGCTGCGATGTACAGAAAAACAACAGAGATCAAGAGAGGCGAAGACCACGCTTCTACAAGTCCAAACGTGTACCGCTCATCACCTCCAGTAGGTAGCCATTAGCCCTTGACATCAGGTTAAAACAAATTGGCATCATTATGGTCCAGTTAGAGCTGGAAGATGAAAAGCAAACTATGGGTACTTTCACATCAACTCTTTTCGGTTTGGTTCAAACACGCTCTGCTGCTTTTTGTCAGGTCGGACACTCCTTTGCAGACTGGCTGAAAAAGGAGTGTCCTCTTAAAAGATAAGCACAAAATCTGCAGCAACAAGTGCCATGTCTCCATGTGCAGTCTGTTTTGTGGTGATGATGCAGGTAACAGTCACCAAAGCTGTCCAATAAACTAAAAGGCAGCGATGCATCTTTTTCTTCATTGGTTTGGACCACATGAAACAGGTGTGACAGTGACATATGTCATCAAACCACACATTAAGGCAACACTGTGTAACTTTTATACCATAAGATAACTCGCTACACTGACATGCAATCAACTGAATGGTGTTTTTGGTGTCATTCCCACTCTGTGCCTGTTCTTGCAGTGTATCTTTGTGTGGTATCTCATGCAAGAAGTACATAATGCTTCATGACTCTAAGTGACACACACCGCCAATCACTTATTTTGCTGAAACTGGGTCAAATTTTATGGAGGAAATGTTTTCCACAGGCTGCCCCGCCTCAACTCTTTGTGATTTACAGAGTAAACTGCTGTGAACTACAGCTGCTGTTAGATAATGCTAGCTCAGTTTGTCAGCCAGACTTTGAGCTCAGAACACCGTAGGAGCATTAGTGTTTGTACCACAGGTGTTTTCCATACTACTGGACTAGTAACTAGTGTACAACTGTCTGTAATCACAATAGTGGCATTGTAATCTGAAACTGGAGGTTCTATATCAGTGGTCCCCAACCTTTTCCTAACTGCGGACCGGTCAACGCTTGACAATTTTAATGCGGACCGGGGGGGGGATACGTCATTTCGAAATAAAAAAACGTTTCAAAATAAAAGACCGCTCGACTTAGACTGGGACTATAATAGAGGGGGACTTACTACTCTATCTACAGAAGAAAATATTAAGTATTAAGTAATATTTTCTTCTTCTCCTACCAACTGTGGATGAAGTAGTAAGTCCCCCTTTATTATAGTCCCAGTCTAAGTCGAGCGGTCTTTTATTTTGAAACGTTTTTTTTATTTCGAAATGACCGTATTAAATAAAACAGAAATAACTAATTAATTCTTGTGCGGCCCGTTACTGATTGATCCACGGACCGGTACCGGTCCGCGGTCCGGGGGTTGGGGACCACTGTTCTATATCACAGAATTAGCTGAATCACAAGCACACCTACATACACATCAATTCCTATCAATCCTACCCTATCACATGCATTTGTAGGATAGATATCTACTACCATGGTAAGTGGGAATCCTTTCAATGTGTGTGTGTGTGTGTGTGTGTGTGGTCGGCTGATTAGTATTAACACTATTAGATCCTTTTTATAGTCCTTATTCAAGAGATCACAGAAAGGTGAAGAGTCAAACGGGCCATTCTCTGTTTCGTACGAGAGAATCACTCAACTATAACCAGGAATGCACGCACACACACACACACACACACCACAACAGACACACACTATCTAAAGCAGTGCAGTCTAGTCAACAGTTGGTCATGCTCTGCTGCTCTGCACACAACATCCTCAGACACAAACACACACACACATTCCCAGCTGCCCATGCAAACAAACACACGTACACACACACACACATATATTATAATCATACACCAACAAATGCATTTAAACACAGCCCATTACATGCATATATGCGCACACTGCTCCTCCTCTCCTGCACTCACTAGCATTGATCCCGTTTGATAAGCTAACAGAGGACAAATAGTTGGTTTTGAGGGGGGGCACACACTGATCAAAAGCCTCCTCACAGGTCAGCCTGCACGACTCTCTTAAGAGCTACCCAGCCATGAATGGCCTAATAGGACCAGAGTATCCGTTACACTGACACTGGATCCTCTCTCTGCCGTTAGCGGCTCTCTTCCCTCGCTCATCCTGGCTCTTGTTCACACATTTGTATTTCTTTCATTCACTTCTATTACAGACACTTTATTGGTGCTGTCAGTTATTAAGATTTATTCGCCAACACAGTTTTACAAAGATATCTAACTTAGTGGAAATCTAAATAAACAAGTTTTATATGTGGTAATTAAAGAAATGACTATTTTGAGCAAAACTAAATTTTTTTCTGGTAGCTCGTGACTTTCTGTTTTCTCTCTTTCCTTTTCTCTCTCCGTCTCATTCCAACTCTCTACTTTCCTCCGTCTCTTTCTCTCTGAGGAGGTGTCGGGTTACAGTTATTGTTGGTGCTGGTTACTGATAAATAGGGTGCCTAGTTACCAGCCAACGCACGATTGGCTCCTTTCAACAAAGCAGGGTAGAAAAGAGGAGGGGAGGGGCGCTGTAGTGGGGTCGCCCTGGGAAACCATGAGACTTGTGTCAATTTAAATAGAGATTTGGGCAAATCTTCAAGACGTTTCTCTGTGTGTGTGTGTGTGTGTCTGCATGGAGTTGTTTTCATGGTAGCCGTGAGGACAAAAGCTCAGGGAGACTCTGACCCTTCCGACACTCCTGAATACCCCACCGACACCTGCTGAATGCCCGCTGAATACCCCCATCCTGCTTGCACCCCTGCTGGCATTAGTGGCCCTCTGCCAAACTCCGCCTCCTGACAAAGACATGGGCTGCTCCAGTAAAGGGACAGTTACGCTGGAAATGATCTCATCATGAAGAATCTAATACTACTGTCTTGTTTTAACTGAAAAACAGTGTATGTGCACTTTTTAAATTTTGAAAGATGAAAGACATATTTCAAATATTTATACATATTTCATATAATATTCTAGTAATCACTAAAAATAGTCTAATTCTATATAAATGTTAACTAAAGCAAAGTATATGGAGTGCCTAATAATGACATAATAGACAAAAGAGTCAGGACACAATTTCCCATCATCCATCTAATTGAATTTTCAGCTGATTTAGACACTTTAATTGTTTAATAAGAAACATTGAGAAAGTTATATAAACTTAATAAACTTAACTGTAATGATGCTGATGATATGTCACAATATTTGCAGACGATGTAATAAATACAATTACATCAATACATTGCTGTGTTCTAAGCCTTTAAATAATATTGTGAAGCTCAAATTAGTAGCTTCATTGAGGCATTAGGTAATTTGCCTTTGACCCAGTTAAAGGAGCAATGTGTAGAATTTCCTGGCAACTAACAGCGTAGTTGTGGATTGCAACCCCCTCCAGTCACTGTCTACTTCTAAGCGTGAGGGAGAAATGGAACGCATAAAAAAAACAACACAACAATTCTGATTTTCAGGTGATTATACACTAATGAAAATGTTATGTTACCATTCTACAAGAGCCTACTAAATTGTACACAACAGGCCTTTAAATAGAGGGATAGGAATGCCAAGCATGCTTACGTATTTCCTTGCGGGTTTTTTTTGCTCTTTCATTATTCGAACACTGCTGATGTTACCTTTCTGAGGGAAATCACACATATCCTCCCCTTTTTTTTGGTTTAACTACCTCCCAACAAGTAGCAGATTTGCTAGTTACAAGGTTAGCCGCTAGATGAAAAGAATACCTGCCATTTCTCACTTCATGCTGTCAACCCAGTGAGGCAGGAAAGAGCGAATCAAACAGCAAGGAGTAGAGTGACTTTTACCAAAGCAGGCTGCTATAATTGTTAGTTTTCATTCCTAATTAGCCACGGTAAAACTCCCCAACTACCTCACCCTCTGTTCTCCTGTCGAGTATTCGAGGCCTGGAGGCTTGCTTTTCAGAACTGCTGTCAACTTCAGGAAGTCTAGAAGAAACCCTATAAATTGTTAATGTATTAGCCGGAACTTTGAGGCTGTCAGAGGAAGAGTGAAAGCTTACAATTATCAGAAGGCTGCAAATGCTGAGCAGTCACATTTGCACATCGCGGCTTGCAAGCTGTCTTTAGAGATGTTTTCTTTAATAGCTGGCTGTACTTAACTGAAATTGAGCCTAACTGAACAATATGTTGGTCGTGAAAGTTAAATTAAATGATATCGTTTACTGTTAGCATTTGCAGTAATAGTCATTTAATGAATTTACAATCTGTAATTACCTCTCTGTGTAATAGCTGCGATTGTTAGTGGCGGAGTCCACCATTACCGCACTTTTCAAATAGCTTTTACATGCATGGGTGATTCACAGGAAACAATGAATGGATGTCTTATTTTCCACCAAAAGCTGCTAAAAAAAAAAATTATACGTGTCATTGGTGCTGATTTTCTTGGGAGGGCTGAGACTGCATTCCAAATGTTCATCTAATTGCCCCAACTGACACACCGTATTAACACATGCAGTATATCAGCTGTTCACATGCTTTGGGCCAGTTGGTCAGCCGGCCAAACATTTGCTCAATCAACGAGTCATTCATGAATCTATTTAGTCATTAATTCAGTCAGCCAGGCAGCCAGTCAAGCAGTCAGACTCGATGATTCATTCATGCATTCAATCCATCGGTTAGTCAGCGACTTGAACCAGCCAGAAGATTGAAACAGTGTTGATACAGACGCAGATGGTCTGGTGCTGGGTGGACTCGGTCAGGCTCAGAGCCCACCTGGAGCTGCTGGTTGCCAGCTGACCTCCTGATATTTCTATCCTCCCCTGGCTGGCCCTGAGCCGTCACCGATTGAGCTTGGACAAGCCACAATTGAAATACTTTACCCTCTTTCTGTGTTTGGATTACAAAAAAAAAAAAAAAAAAAGAAAAGGGGGAGAGATTGCTAAGGGTGGCTCAGGTGCATTTCACAAACACTGCTTGTGCTCCATTGAGTTTTACTGACCATCATGTTCATGTCAAATAGTTCAATAAAGTTTGTGTGCTTTTGACAGACGGATGGCAAAGTACAAGTGAAACAGAGAGTAAAAATTTGCCTTCATAACCAGAAGAGAGCAGATTTCATAGCTATAATAGCACCACTATTTGAATGGAGCCCTTAACACTCCATTTACAAGACTTTTCTCCTAGTAAATGTGGCCATGATGGGGGTTGCAGAGGTAAAGGACTACTGGGAGAAAACAGTGGTGTAACAAAGTGGTACGGTTGAGCGGATTGGAATAATTCCATCTCACCGGGAGATTCTTTGAAGTCAGAAAAAGGGGGGAATGTGAGGGTAAAAAAAGGGAGATGCCCCCCACCTCTTTCCTCTATCTTCTTTCATTTCTCTCTTTACCGAATCTTTACTCCTTTCCTCTCAAGATCCATCCATCTCCCTGCACGTCGGCTCTTATCATAGCCAGAACAGCCATCCCCTCACTTGATATTTTCCACCTCCTCCTTCTCCTTCACTACTGTTTCCTTCTCTCCTTCTCTCCTTCTCCCCTCCTCTTCTCCTCCAGAGGGTCACTTAAATGTCAATGCATTGTGCTCGGTGACACGGCTGACAAGAATGGTGTGCGATAATGAGTCAGCTTCAGGAAAAGAAAAGGAGGCAGGCAGGGAGACGTATCAGCTTCTGTCAACTTATCAGTTTCTTTTTTTCTAGAAAATCTCCCCTGCTCTGCACATCAGGTGGTTGGCAATGATGTTCAGAAATGAAAGGTATTGTTATATATAAATAATCCTCTGTTTTAGGGGTGTTTGCTACTATCAATCCTTATATTCAAAGATGTAAATGATGGGTAAATAGCACATTAATGAGAACTTGTATGCAGAAAAGGCATCCGTACACTCACACTGTGCAAAAATATTCATACTTTTGGCCAAAGACCTTTAAGAAAAAAACAGGTAGCTACCTACCTGCTATGATACTGAAATGGTTAAACAGGGAAAAGTTGAACTTAATCTAAGAAGACATTTTTAGTAATTTAAGAGAAAAAAGTCAAAGTGGTAACGAGAGGCTACATGGAAGTGACACTTCTTCTTGCCTTTCTGGTTCAAAACCTTGCCTATCCCACCTTGTCCCGGTCCAAACCCTTTCTCTCTCGATATTGGATTTCATTATCTCATCAAACACAAAGCCTTGTGTGGGAACCTATTAGTAAGTCATTTCTAGGCGCCACTCAGCAGAAACACTGTTGAAACGAACAATACCGATTCAGATTTAGGAAAAACTTTACCGTCCATCACAATGTGATAGAAATTTGTCACTACTCACGTTACATTACCGCATAGTTTTTTTTAGCATGGGTGGTCTGATCTCACCAACACTGACAAATTGACAGCATTCCTCAGTGAAATTAAGGTAGTAATTACTGTCAACACACAGCATAGCTAATAATAGCATCTCTAGCCTCAGATGATAAGGGAAGCAGCAGGACTTGAGGCCATCTTCGGATTCTATATTGGAAAAACATCTTTCTCAATCAACTTTAGATTGTAAATACACAGAAAAAAGAACAAAATTTGACAATATGCTCAGCATTTTCAAAAATAAATATGTCACCTTAACTTACTCTCTTTCTCTCTCTTCATCCTCCTACTCTATTGCCCACTCCCTCCTCTCATAAAAAGGGGATTTATTAGGGTGGGGAAACAGTAAATTATGACTTCAGCTCAACCTGCAGGTACACGCCCCGACATCACACAGCTATTTCATCCACCCCAAAGAGACAAATTTTAATAGTCCTATGAATTACTGTCTCAGCACTTTACGTCAGTCAATCCCAAATATAGGAGATTTTTCGAAAAAAGACATGAAGGTTATTGAAGTTTTGGGGTTGTGTTGTGACATGTTTCGGTTCTTTTAGGAAGAACGGGAACAGGAGGAGGAGCAGGGTCACTATAATAAGACTGAGGACCATAAACTGCACTGGCTCTGTGTTTGTGAACAATGCTGACAGGAGAAAAAGGACAAGAGCATTAGACGCCTCAGATACTCATGGAGGGCAATTTTGCAATTAGTGTGTACTTGAAGACTAACACACACACTGCATGCACGTACACAAGCATGATAGCACATGATAGCACACTTACAGGCAGCTCTCGTTCTCGCTCAATTATAAGGATGTTTTCTTGGTTTTGCTTGCAGGTGAAGTCATTCCTGTGGTTGCAGGCTGGAATTCGAAGACTATTAAGTAGGAAGAGACGTGACTTCTAGTAAGTGCGTCAGGGAGAAAGTGTGTGTTAACCAGATGTGGTTTAATCCAGGTGGGAGGTCTATAGTTTTCCAGAGAAAAAGAGGGAACAGTTGTAATAGTTATGTTTGTGAGTAAGAAAACTGCTGTGCCCTGCTGTAATCCACACCAGTTATGACATAGCTATTTAGCTAGAGATGCTTTTGTTGTATCTAATTATAAGTTTCATATCTAGTTTCTGGTCCCTATAATGAAGCATTACAGCACAGAGCTCTGTCAAGCTGTATTTGAGCTAAATGCTAAGAGACTCACAATGACAATGCTACATGCAGGAACATGGAGGCTCATCCTCATGGGACCATGAATGTACAGAATTTCATGGTATTGGTATTGACTGATTAGTTAGTGGCAGACCTACCTAGAAACCAACAGACAACATGCCATTACCATCCATAGAGCCATGTCGTTACCTTGGCCAAAAACCAACATTGTCAATATGCACTGATTTACTTTGTGCAAACTTAGCACATGTTTTTATGTGGAAATCAAAGTTTGTGGCTTTAATGCGATTAAATGACAGTTTGCGATCTCTGTGGGTAAAGTAAGCCACTGAAGAACAAACACAAACCATGGTATAAGTATGTAGAGCACATGTGGAACACATGGAGATATTGATGGGGTATAAAAAGTGTAAAAAGAGTATTTGCGTGCAATACAAGACAGCTTGTCTTACGCAATGCCAGAGGTATGCCACTGTGTGACACCTGCCCACGGCTACTGTCATCGCTTTAGTAATAACAAGCCATTTCCACTTCATCAGCCATGCAGCCTTCTGGACCTCACTGACTGACTACCGAGAGCAGGTATGAATGAAATAAAAGGCTGACTGTTTCTTAAGTGTACATGTAAATGTGTGTGTGTGTAGCAAAATGATGATCATCCCATCTGTAAACCAAGTTGCCCTGAAGGCAAACCACAGCAACTAACCACAGCTCTCCTCTCTCATTTTATAGATACTGTCTTACAAGACTGAGAGACCGTGAGTCATATCAGTGTGTCTTAAGCACATACAGCATTTAGGTGGGAGACACGTTATAAACACACAGATGGCCCAGTCTACAAAGGGCAGAAGAGGAAATGCTAATGTCTGTTTGTTTTGAGATGTCTCCTCTAACCTTGAAACATACCTGACAGAGTAAATACAGAGAAACATACATGCAAGTCACAGAAAATCTATTTATGGCACTGAACAGCGTCCAAACTGATAGTTTGCAAGTTAGCAAGTCAGTGTAGAAAAGTCAATGTTCACTGTCATCAACCATCAACAACTAACAAAGTCAAAGTTAGATACATTAGTTACAGCAACCAAGTTCTTGATAACTTCTCTATCTTCTCTATCTTCTCTATCTATCTATCTATCTATCTATCTATCTATCTATCTATCTATCTATCTATCTATCTATCTATCTATCTTGTTTTGTTTGATGAACAGTTGAAACCCCAAGAGATACATAGACCCGTAAACGAGAATCACTTTATTTACACATACTAATTTGTCCTTTGCAATTAGCTGATCCTACTATCTTAACTATTAGAAGCAGCGGGCAGCTACTCTGCAGCAGCCGAGGCATGTGTACATGTATAGGTGTGTGTATACGTGATGAATATACTGGCGAGCAGTAGTGAGCGACAGTATTCCAGGCATGGAGGGTCAGCTGTCAGCCCAGAACCTCGGTAAAGAAACTGTAAGCACCAGACTCTGGAGCTGAACCAACTCATTCCTAACATCACATACATGGTTGAACTTGGAGAGGCTTCTGTTAGCCCCCCCCCCCACTAGTCACTAATCCACATGCGGTATCAAATGTATGGCTGAGGTCTCAAAACTACTCCAAACACCAACCACAGCAACCACACAAACATTAAGCACTCAGGATCCATGTCGCATACATTACAGAGGGGACCCCCGTGCTCTCAAATGGAGGACTCCTGATAAAAATCAACTACAGGTTAAAACAAAGGTCCCAAAGAATTGTGCTTGAAAGTACTCTGTAATCAAAAGATTCCTGTAATAAAAGGTTTCCACTGAAACTCTTAGTCCACATTGAAATGCCTTGTCCTGTGAGCCCATTATAAGCTGTGTGACTCTCAACACGTTGGGACAATCACTTCACACGTACAACACAAAGCCATCGGCTGGCTTGTGGAAAGGCCATCAGCATTTGAAGACACACACACAGGCACACACTTTTGACATGTTAAAACTAAAGCCTCTTCCTCACCTGCGCTTTTCATGTTAAAGCAGCTCGTGTTAGCTTGGTGTGGGGGGGATTGTATTCTAATAGAGAGAGAGAGCTGGATTGTGCACAGGAAGATAAAATGCAAATGAAGGACTGGCTCTGTCACGACTGTCAGCTGTGGGACCTTTTGTTTGTTTGTCAGGCGTGGTCACCTCAGACTGAAATGTGAATTCTCTACCTGCTTTGGCTTCTCCGCCTGTATCTGTTTCTTAAAAAAACATGAGCATGAATTTCCTCATTCAGTGACACATAAGCCTAAAACCATTCTTCTAATATAATATGTGAATGATTAGTTTAGTCTACCCATTAGTTGTGTCTGCAAGGTGAGAATTTAAATGTCTAATCCACAGATGCCACAGAAAACCCTGTTCATATCATTAAACCGTTCAACTCAATGCCGCTCTCCACCTCCTCTCGCACACTAGGTGCCAAATATCATGCAAGTATTGTGGTTCTTTTCAGGACAGTCCTGTTATGTCTATTTAAAGTTACAGGCAGCATTTACATTTCAGACACCCATGTCTGAGGGACAAAAGCCACATGAAACCAGCAGAGTTACATCGCAGTGTAGACTGTAACTACACCAGACATAGAGGTAGAAGCTTGGCACATGAAATAAACCAAGACAGAACCGTTGAGAACAGTTGAATCCGGCTCAACTTTTCCACAGCAGGTCAGTGCATTTTTTTCTGATACCTGTACAGCCTAAATGCAGTAACCCCCATTCAAATGAATGGAAAAACCTGCATTTAAGGTCTGAATCAGGCCCATGTCTAAAAATGGGTGTGTCTTTCCATGTTTCCAGAGAACATTTTCTGCGCCACACAGGAGGTAAGACGTAATGACAGTCCAGATGACCCTGCAGTAAGTGGAGGTTTACTCAGATAAGACCTGTGTTTAGAGCCACTGAGCCCCCTACTTTGTCTGTGTGACCTCCTGCGGGCCAAAGGTGAAGTGAACGTATTCAGAGATCACGACCTCTGAACCTGCACTGACTCATCAGGTCATTTTTAGACCTGACAGAAAGCAGACAGAGGCTCAGCTTGCCTGATACCTGCTCCTCATGGTCTGCTCTCTAATGTGGTACTCTATTACTTCACATTGTGACAAATATGACTGAGCCTGACCTGTCAGTGCAACAACTTCACATCTTTTTCCTAAAGACTACTTTAGCCTGTCTTGCCTTATTGCACTGAGCGGCAACCGCAGTTCATCTTCGGGCATTAAAGCAGCGTATAGAGTCTATTAAGAACTAATGGCTACATTATCGACTCAGCTAAATCAATCCTAGCAGTATTTTAGAGGAGCGGAGTGGAGGGCGAATCCCCAGCAGCTTGTCAGGGCTGTCAGGACTGTCTGCGGTCAGACAGTGAGCCTCACTATCTAACAGCCTCTAACAGCATCCAGGGAAGTTTAACAGCTGCCAAATGGCGTAACACACAAGTACAAGCAGCATCTCACTTTGTAGCAGTGCATCATTATTGACACTTTGAACAGGAGGGAGCCAAACAGGAGGATAAATAAGTCAAGTGGAGTCATAGAGATCACAGAAGTTCAGTTTGCTAAAGCCGCAAAGTTAAAACTAAAGTGCATTTATTGGTTTCTACTCCCAGTCAGGAAGTTTCCTCCTTCCACTTCTTATCACTGAAGAGGCATTAGGAATGAGTAGGAGCTGCTTCTTGGCATTCATTTCATCCAAGGGCATTTCTTTAATCAACCTAGCTACCATACACACAGACACACACAAACAAACCCATGCATACACACCTCTCACAAACAGCTCCTCACTGTAACCCAGGACGTAATTCGATAAGGCGCCTGCTGAAGGTGGCAGCACGTATGTAATTTTCGATCACATGAAGAGAGACACAGAGCGCCATTGTGGGTCCTTGTTCTGCTCTATAATAGGTGTGTCTGGAGTGCTGCTAAACAACTTACAGTGATGAGGCTAAAGAAGGCATCATTTCTACTTATTCTTTGCTCATTACAACAGACGAATGCTGCCAAAAATGTATTACAAGAGACTGTCAGGATTATTTGGTTTATGTGGATATATGTAAACCTTCAATTCTTAGTATAAAATCTATTTATCACTTATAAGCAATATATAAACATTTAATACACTGTTTATAATAATGTAGTTGTAAGCAGATAAAAGGACATATATAAGATATCTATAACTTGATGCTGGTATATAAACAGATAACCACAATATATCAACAGTTGTAACTCTATAAAATGTCTTATAATTGTTGAACATATACATTATTAAACACTTAAATTGCCCTTATAGTTGCTTATAATGCATTACAATGTGTTATAAACAATTTATTATTGTCTATATGTTGCATATAGATGATTAAAGTGGAGGTTAAAGTTAAGTCTGACCTAAACTCAAGAGTGCAAACTCGTATTTATAGTAGAAATACAAATGACGGTGATGATGGTGTTGGATGTGCATGCAAGTGAAGAAATATAAGGTAATAAAAACATCAATATAGATGTGCTTTATAAAAAATCCTGCAGAATTGATTGTGACAACGAGCCCTGACTGCAGCTGCACTGAGTGCGTGTTTAAGTTCACTCTGTCAAAGCTGCTCCTGCAGGATAAAGTAGCCTCTCTACTTTGATACACATGAAACTGAAGACATTTTAGGAGGGGTGAGGCTGTTTTTGTGTGTCGTATAAAAGGTGGAAGGGATCTTTGTGTGAAACTTGGCCTTAACACTCCAGGGGAAGAAGGTCGGACCGCTGCGAAGTCCACGGCTGGTGTGTGATGTGGATTTTTGACAGACGCACGAATGTACCCGCGCGTAAGCACAAATGCTGGTCGTGGATGTGTATGAGTCACCCTCATCCAAAATGTAACAGGGGGGATGTTTCAGGTGTTTCAAAGAAGCATCTTGACACCCTATCAAAAGGCACAGCAAACCCAATACACCTCGGAGCTCCCTCTGTCTACATCTGTGTATCAGTCTCTGCCTGGCTGCTAAAAGAAGAGGCCTGGAGGGTTGGAGAAAACACACAAAGCCTCAATCCACACGTCTTAGTCTCTTCCTTTGAAATGCTTACAGAGACCTAAGCCGCTCCGCCTGTAGGAGACAAGTGTGACCCAGGGTGTGGTGTAAGCTTTGCTTACTAACACTGTTACTATGCTGCACATGCTCAGTGTGCTCTAATATGCATTATGGCATACTGCCTGCACATTTGTTTTCCTTGACTCTAACAACAGAAAATTGCTGTCAGAACAGAGCGGAAGCTGCCAGGAGGTTGAAAGATGACACACACCCATAATGACAGCAGTTGTCTGTGACTGACACACTGGGGCAAAAAAAAAAAGATTAGGGATATTCCCCAAATCAGGTTTTCTGACGTGACAGTAAACATCAAGGCTACTGAACTGCCCCTGAGCGAGATTTTAAATCCTTCTGGGCTTAACCTCCAGAGAAGAAAAAATGTTTATCCTCCGTGGGAATACAGTCACAAAAGTACATAATAATACTGTACATAGCCTAATATATTTAATATATATATATGCTGTTCACCTCAGCAGGTTTACACACTGATTTAACAGTAGTGTCCATTCGGCATAGCAAAAGGTGTGTAAACCTAAAAAAACTAAAAGTCTACAGCCATGCTTGCGGCCCTGCAAGGTTTTACTTACACACAGCGGTGCTTTTAACGTCAGCATGCTCACATGTGTATTAAGAAGGTGTGTGCACCATGTTCACCTTCTCAGATTTGTGTATTGGCATGCTAAAGGTATCCCAAGGTAAATCAATCCATCTAATAGTTTTCATAGGTATTCCAGCAGTGCTTCCCATTAATTACCTAGACTGTGGCGGCAAGAGTCTCATTTGTCCAGCCACAGTTCAGGCTGGTGGAACTTAAGTTGCACGTACACTTTCTGGCGGAGCGAACTTTGGGCACTGCTAAAGATAGACATGGTGGAAAGCCTGCTGAGAAATCACCTTTAATGATAGCCCTAACCCTAACCATCAAGTATTCAACCAAGCCATCTACCTTTTGTTCTTAAAATTTAACTTTAAATTGTACAAAACTTTTATTAGGGACAGAAAATGGTCTAAGATCTGCCCACCACAGTCTCCTGTAGGAAACACTGTTCAGCCTGGACACTGTAGGTCGTGGCTAAAAATAAACTGTGCACTAAAATAACCCTAAAGATCTGGAGAGTATACAGCAATTTACCTGGTGAGGAGACATTGGTTCTCCTCAATCCTCAGGTAGAAATACTACTCTGCTTATAATTAAAGGCTTTGAAATTAGGTCTATCACGCTGCCAGCCACTTCAGTAACACATCTGAGCAGGAAACTATAGATGCATAGATCAACACCGCCTGCAATCTATGCGTGATAGTGTTAATCGAAAAGATAACATTTCGGGAAAAGTCAAGTGCTGCCTGACAGGCAATAAGACACAAAGGGACAACAATGTGAGCGCTAAGCGTGTATCAACAGGTTCCAACACACAAGCTATTAACTGTCAGAGATTACACCTGTCACCGGCTCCTTCTCTGGCTGACGGGGAAATGACTAAAACTGACACCTCTGTGAACATAATCTGGCATCAAGTCTTTCTGTGGAGGCCAAATTCAACACGCAAAGAGGGTCAAAGACCCAATCAGGGAGTATTTAAAGGAAGGGCAATTATGAGATGTCAGCTTTCAAGAAGGGTGTTAACAGAAATGTTTCCATCCAAACTCTAACTGAAGCAGCATTTTTGGTCTTTTTTGATTCATTTTCAATTTTTTGTATCAAACATACGCTGGCATGAAACCTCCATGGATAGGATTTCTGCAGGACAACTTTTTTGTTCAGCTCTGGATTTCAGCAACAGGACTTTAACACTGAACAGATATTGGTCTGTTTGTGCCGGCAAACTAAATCCTTTTAAGCCGTTTGACATTTCATCTTAATACCTACATTGTCGGTGCCAATGCCAAGTCTTAATAGCTGTAAGGATCGCAGCTGAATGGTTTACTTAAGGGACTATTACGCAGGGAACACAGGTCTGGTCTTTAGCAATGGCTATGATATGAAGTTACAGTGTGTGGCAGAAGTAATGACATGGGGCAGGATTAGAACAGAGGTGACAGAGTACACAGCAAAGTATTTGAACTTTTAAAATGGAAGTAGGGTTGTGATGGGCAGGAGCTCTGTCCTCCTTTCTTCTACCCAACCCCCTGACTCCAAAGCCAATGATAAATTAGTCAGCAATGCCCGAGATTTAGACACACACCTTTAAGTCAGGGCTGATTTGAGCTAAAATGTCTTGTGGTCAGTCTAAAAGGAATAGTTCAACATTCTGATGATACTCTTTGATTTCTTGCAGAGGGTTAGAGGAAAATATTGATCCTGTTCTCATATTTGTACACCCACACACAGCTAAAGCCAGCAGATGGTTAGTTTAGTTTAGAGTAAAATAAGTTGTGGTCTTATTGAGTGAACTATTTCAGCTCCACGGGCAGGTTCATCATTTTAGGGACCCTGATGATTAAAAAGTGACTGGACTAAACAACAGCCTGGAAATCTAGTTTCTAAGGGTTAATAGGTCAATGCAGCTAAAGACCAAACTATGTTTTTACCTCTCTTAAACCTTAAATTGATTTAAGACTTAAATTGTGTAATCTGAGGCCTTGTCACAAAAACATAAACAGAAAAAAATCTGACCTCGTGCCATTTAACCTGCACAACTGTTGCTCAAATCGAAATTTGACAGTGTTGCTGTGACAGCACGTAAATGTCATGTCACTCACACAAGATTGTTGCCATAACTTTCCACCAGAGAGCTTGCCAGAGCCGAGGTCAGTATGGAGAACAAGAGGGCGCAACAATGGAGACAAATCCAAAAGTTTGGAAACATTAAAAGATGATGTTTATGTTATTCATACTCTACAAACATATCTTTAGACTTCTTGTAGGTTCCTCCAGGAACAAAATCAGAGATGAGTCATAATTGTGTGACACTGCCCACTGGGCTTCAGTGGAGGGAGGCTCCAACTGTCCCCCTATCATCTCCTCTTTCTCCTCTTCTTTTGCCACCTTCTTCACTGTCACACATGTCATTCACTCTGGCTAGAAACTGTATAGCCCCCCCACACCCACCACCATCACCGCCACTTAACATTCCTGCAGCTGGTCATCGCACATCATGACGCATGTAATGTCACACTCGTGAGCCGCCGGCGAGCCGCGATGCTCTCCCTGCCTCCTCGGGGGGGGGGAGAGAGAGAGAGAGAGAGAGACAAAGGGGAGTATTGTGTCGTCTGAGCGAGACGGAATGAAAAAGAAAGAGACTGGGAGAGGTGTGTCGGGTTACAAACAAATACGACCCCCTCCACCACCACCACCACCCAAATCCTGTTGGAGTTTGAGCGGTGAAATCACTGTCCTGCAGCATGTAAACAAGAGATAACCCTGCCTGTGCGTGTGTTTGTGACAGAGAGGGAAAAGGGGGATGTGTGTGTCACCAGATGAAGGCCTTTGTCACAGGTAAAAAAAACAAAAAGGTACACACCCTCCTCCTCCGAATACCCCCACCTTTACCCCTTTATCTTTTTCAACCAGGGCCGAAAACATGGGCGTTTGCAAACAAACAGCCTCTTTTTGAAATCCCCGCTGCAAACACAATTGCATTATGGGTAGACACCTCACTCTCCAGCCCGCTTTCGAGCCCGCGACAGAGACTTGCACAATGCTTAAAGAGATTTCCTGCTGGAAACAAAACACTGATCTTGAGAAAGCAGCGTACGGATTAAGAGTGTGGGAGGAAAGGTGGCTCAAGTACCAAAAAGGAGAAACAGACAATGCCAGACAACTGACAAATCATAGCTGGGAATGAAGAATCAGGAATTAAACTTCTCATATTTTTCGGGTCGTTTTATTCCCATGAGGCAAAGGAAGTACTTTGCTTCCTTCTCACAGGCAGTGACGGCATCAGAAGACAGCTTTAGGTCCTTAAACACCCCCTCTTCTCTACAGCCTGTAATTGAGTGTTCAGACATCAGTGGAGTCGAACAGTGACCAGTCCTGATCCCTTGGTATTTACACTTCAAACTTTAGACTACAGCCTGGAGGCACACGTGTGCACACACACACACAGATCCAAACATTACAGCTCGCTGTGGATGTACAAGATTAAGCATGAATGTGATTCCTTTCCTGCTCATTGAACACGCAAACAGAGACATGGCGATATGAACACTGTTATTACACCTGCACATGTTGTCTGCCTCGGGAGCATCATGTCATTCATTTGAGTTTCCATTATAGTGCTACAAACATTTTCCTGGGGGTGTATGCTTTGGACTTCAGAGAAGTTTTGTACGTGTGTTTACAGAGAGACAAAAACGTGATAACATCAATTTTACAATTTCCTCTGTTGGCAAAAGGCCAATCATTTTGTTTCGGTTTAAATCAATTCAGCTGCAGAAGTTCCAGTCTAAATTACAAATAATGGCCAAATTATATGGATCATGCAATGCAGGATCAACGCATGAGTCCCAAATAAAGCATTGTAAAATGCTTACTGCACGACAGGACTTCATTTCTATAAGTTAACATCCATGCTTGTGGCTCCGTGAGGCTGTACTTCCACACAGCGGTGCTTTTAGCTAAATGTAACGCACTCACATGCTAAGATGCTGGTGTTTAGTAAGTATTACATTTTCAATGCTGACCAACTTAGTTTATGAATGTTATGAAAATTTCCCAGGAATCCACTTAAGTGCACTGAAATTAATTTGCCAATTATCACTGAATGCAATGTGTATCTGAGGCTGTTATTAATTTTTAGGTTTTTATTCACAGACAAAAGTACTAAACTAATTAAAATATTGACCAAAGTGCTATCAATCAATCAATCAATCAACATTGTCATAGCTTGAGCCGTCCGTCTAGCGTGGTTAAAGAAAATACTGGAAACGTAGCAGAGCACCCACGCAGATATGCACACATAGGCACGCATGTAAGAAGATGGACAGGCTGACTGACAAGACAGACACGCAGAAGCAGACAGGCATGCAGACAGAAGGAGAGTAATCTAATAAGTTTCTGTAACCACTCAGGACAGATTTAGCTTCGACAACCACGTGGCAGTGGAGGCAACGCTCCAGGCACATGGTCAAGCAATGGGGGCATTGTTAAGAAAGCAGAGAGACAAAGGAAGAGATGAGGGCAAGACAATAAGAGCGAAGGTGAGAGGAAGGAACAGTGAGGTATGGAGAGGAGTGAGGAATGTGGTGAGGGGCAAAGCTTAAAGCTGGGAGTGTGTGATATCTTAGGAATGAATGCGATCTCCTTATATCAGTTACTGAGAGTGCCAAGCTTGGGAATGGCAGCATATCTCACACGCTGTAGTGCAGGAAAACATATGAGGTACTACAGATAGGGCTGAAGCACACAGGCTACATCCATGCAGGCTTGGAAAGTGACACACACACTAGCAGTTTTTTTTTATGTATATACGACATTTCTAGGCTCTGCAACACTAGTTTAAAACACACAAAATCTGTAACTTTTAGTGGAAGAAAACTCCAAGCCACATAGATAAGACCCTAGACATGCACCTCTTGTTCTAACTCCCGATTTCTGCCTTATCCATCAGGTTAAGAGGTCAAAGGTCACATGTAAGAGAGTTATTTCTCACCACTCAGTGTGTGTGTTCGAAACCGACATGTCCTGCTTTGATCTCATAGGTGAGAGGTCACGTGTCATCGTTGTCTGTGCTTCGTTGCCACACCTGTGCTCAAGTGAGGAGTCACATTTCACTTGTCAGAGCAACGGATGCATCGCGGTTACTTGGGAAAAGACGGGAAAACGGGATGAGAGGCTTGACAGGAAGATGCTTGTCCCTTGACTCACACAGGGAGTCATTTGTCTTTTCCAACTTGCGTTCTCATGTCTGACACAACACTTCATGGTCAAATTATGATTTGAAACCAAAAGAGGACAAGGAGGGGGGAAGATTCCTTCCACTTGACTACAGAGAATGAATGAAAGCCACAAAATTCACACAAAGAGCAATGCATCGCGCCCAATACTCAGCAGCGTATTGCACAAGTTTAATTGTGCCTCATAATGAATGAATGATTACACTTTCCCTCCTTCTAAATGATGAAGCGGCGGTTTTCACAGGAATGTTTTGAAGTGGCCTGGCTGTGCAAGTTCAGCGAGTGCATCAGCACATTGTACTTTATCTTTACTCGGCCAGGTTTTTCAAAATAAGCACAAAAGCTAGAGCTCTTGTGACACAGTAGAAATGTAATTATGTATATCGAGAGAGGGAGGAGTGAGAAGAAAAAAAAAGGGGAAAAAAACGGTGAAAGTGTGTATTCAAGGAGATGGGCGGACCAGAACAGAAATGTTAAAAAGCTGAGCTATGCAAACTCCTCCAACGGGATTAAGAGCCAAGCCAAAGGCAGGGAAGCTCAGAGAAAGCCCCATGGGGGAAAAGAGAGGGAGGACAGGGAGGGGAGGTTTGTGTGTGTGTGTGTGTGTGTGTGTGTGTGTGGGTGCGTGTAGCGGCATGTAGTCCCGATCACCGAGGGTTAGGAATAAGATCATAGCCAGGGTGGAAAAAGACGATTTAGCATAAATCATTCCTAATCGTTTAAGTAACAATCTGCTGTGATGTATTACTGAGTGATGATCACCTATAGCCAGTTGATGCAAGCTTTAACATTTGCTGTTGCAAACTCCACCTATCAGGTAGATGTTTCCTGGAAAAGATCCAGTGCATATTAGGTGATTTTTCTTTTTGCATATCAGGAAGCAAATAAAAGAATGTGTTAAATACAAAAACAAATAAGCTTAGCAGCAATGACATGTAACATTATCGATCAATGTTTTTCCTGCCCTGACAGACACACACACACTCAAAAGAAGTCTACTCTTGCTAATGAAACAATCCTCCCTGTGTCACATGTAACATTTTTCCTCCAGATAATCACTTTGACAATGAATGCTTGTGCAATAGTCACGATCTGCATCACCTCAAATTGGTTCCTTGGGATCAATTTAGATCTGTCAAGGCAAATTTTCCAAAAAGGACAAAAGTCTGATCGGGCACGATTAAAATCAAACCTTCCCCTTTCATCATCTATTTTAGGAAACTCACTAATTACCTAGGCTGCAGACAGCCGAGGCGCATACCAGCCTGGTAAATCTTGGCTTTAGATGGTAGGTCTGATTGTCAGTTCTGGCAAACAACCAGCTGGTTTGAGAGTCTTATTATGTAGTAACTACAGTAACAAATTTGTGAAAGTGTTTCCTGTGTACCACTGCGGGCTTGCTGTGATTTGTAAGAAATCACAGGTCTGACGAGACACAGAGGCTCGGTAAAGAAAGCAAGGATAAAGAAGTGCGACGCTGAAATACTGTACGATGCCTTTGTGACAGAAAGAAATTGACAGATACTCATCTTCTAGAAGACAGAGTGAAAACCCCAAAGGTTTTAAGTGAAATTTGACAAGCTAGGATAAGAGCACTTACAATGAGAACACCTAGCCCTCAGCTATCGAACCATGGAGCTACTGTCTCACAGACAAAAATACATGAGGGAGAGAGGGCCCGTGTGGTGGCTAGCAGAGTGTGTTAAGCGAGTGTATCCCAGGAGAGTTATCAGGGTATTCTTGTGTTTCAGCAGAGGGCTAAAGAAACATTCTCAGGCCTTCTGTTCGCTACAGTAAAAGCACCTGTGCACTTCTTTCACAGGTTGAAAGAAGAGCTTTGATTAGGAGGATGTAAAGGGGGCAAAAATGTGTCACTCTTTGTGACAGATGGTAACCTCTTCATCTCCGTTTCACAGTGGATCCTCCACAGCCAAGACAAATCAATGCTCGCTGTGATACATCAACAGTCTTTTGTTCGATTGATCAGGCATAATAATCAGGGTTAAACAGGCAGGGCTGATGCTAATGCACTCAGATCAATCTCATCACTTACGAACAGTGCTGTGTTGTCAGTGCTGATGTGAGCAGACGTGATGAGCTGATGAGGATGATGTTTGCCTACTGAACATGTATGTATGTGTGCTTCAAGTCTTCATCACAGGTCCAAATAGTTGGAACCAATATAATTATACAAGTTACCATATAAACGTATAAAATATCTGATCCAAAGGGGTGTCAAGCTGTGAGAACAGACCTGCATCGATGTGAGGTTAATTGTGGTCGTCCTGAGCAGACCCTAACAGAGAGGTAGCAGCATGTTGCCGGAAGAACATATAATGAGGCACAGACTCAAGCTCCATGGAAGTAAAACCAGACCCTACCCTAGACTGAGTGCAATTTGGACCCTACTCGAAACCTCAGAACCAAGTGGACTCATAAAGACCTCAGACAGAGGAACAATCTTGAGGCTTGACTCTTAGTGATTATTAAGGGACTGTTAGCTCAGCAATCCCCTCGGGCCTTCCTCTCCCAAGAGTCCGGGGTTGAAAGGTCAAGACATCGGCGGTAATGGTTACCTAACACTTAACATCAGTGTGAGCCACCAAAAGAAGGTGGGGGGTTGGAGTGGAGTGAGAGCATCTGTTAAATTGTGAATGAACACGTGCTTATATATTTGTGTGTATGTGTGTGTGTATGGCTAAAACTAATAAAGTAAGGTCCAGTCCCCTTTGGGACCATCATGAGGTCACTGTTGTCAGGGATACCACCAAGAACTGTCAGCTGTTAAAGACAAACATGATTGCAGTGGCAGTGAATGAGGGCTGTAACTATTGTGGTCAGTAGCTGCCTCCTCAGATGTTCTGCAGGACGTCTATGACAGCAATAAAGCACTTAGAAAAGGGCAGCCAGTCTTTGTCCTTTAGCAAAAAAAGGCTGTTAGAGAAATCTGGGGAAATCCTTCACCGTCTGATGAACCACAGTGTGTGACATTGCAGGTTTAGGTCCAGCTAAAGGACTACTATATTATCCTATCCATGACTACTCAAAAGAGAGGGAACTACCACTGAAATGAAATGCTTAAAGAAGGTGGAGAAAAAAAATTATGATTTCTAGTGGTCGTAACGATCCAGAGCCAGCAAATATAATTAGATTGATGGACTGGGATTGTGGGCTTGCCCTTGTGCAGCCTGCTTCTATAGCAGCTCATTTATACTCCCTCAGTATGTGTGATATGCTGGCATTCTTTAGCTGACGATAGGGTGACACACTGAGAGAATGAGCTGAAGAGATCTAGCTGTGTTGGGCTGTTTGCCCATTTCAAGGCTTAATGTGCTGCTTTGGGAGATCAACCAATGGAAAGAGAAGAAGAGAGAGAAAAGAATGAAAGAAGGAATGAGAGAAGGTTGAGCAACCAGCTGTCAATAGGTGACAGGGTAGTTATTCTGTCATGGTATTAGATTTATCCTGCCTGTCCAACTACCTGATTAATGTCAAACTGCTTTCTTCCAAGTCTATGTGTGCTTGCCTGTACTGTAGCTGTTAACCTGCCAGTTTAGGTGTGAATGTCCAAGTGTTTGCATTCGTCTAATCTTTAACTTGAAAGAACAAAGTCTGCTTCTGTAGTGGAAAAAAAAAGCAACTTAACACAAATTCTTTCTGCATGACCTTGTAATATGAACGCACAAGCCTTGAGATCCAAACCCGTGTTACAGAAAGCTCTGAAAACAAAACTCTTCACCTAAACCTAAAATTGAGGTAGTTCCAAGTGTGAACTTGCAAAAATGAACTTGTAAAGTGATGCACAGCAAGGTAAAGCTATTCTGGGGAAATCCTGGGAGACATCTTGCAACAAGATGCTCATAAAGCTCATCTACAGAAGGCCAAAAACCTTCAGACTCTGGACATCAAACACACTTTCACATGGAGTCTACGCTCTGAAAAATCATGTGTGTGCATATGCCTATATGCCTGCACTGTATGCATGTGTGGGTTCCTACTTGCGACAGAGACCCACATATCTGAAACAACAAAGCGTCTCGGTTATGTGGGTGCCCTTCTAATAGCACCTTTTTATTACCCTCAACCAACCACTTGCACACAATACATTTATCACCCAAATGGCACAAAAGCAGCACAACCGGATCCTGCATAGAGCCTGCAGCAAACACTTACAGTCAACATTGCAGCCAACACCAGCCCTCGGTCTCTATTCAACAGACATTTCTGTATTGACTCAGCAGCGTAATATACATCACATGTGGTGACTCAAATTTCCAGCACATTTTATCACTTTGTTTACGTCGACTGACATATAACTGACATGAAAGGCTCAAATTCCCTCATACAAACGGCCTGAAAATAAGATGAAACTTTTCTTACCTGAGACAGAGATGGTCATGGGTGCTTCCAGGGGCCTGTCATTGTCTAGGGCCCTGCTCAACCTCAGATCGCCAGTGTCCTCATTCAACAGCAGCAGACTGAGCTCATTTCCAGATTCAAACTTGTACCGTAGCTTATCCGACACATCCGGGTCATGGGCTGGTACTTTTCCTATTATTCCTGATGGAAAACTGTTGGACTTGTTGGTGACATAGTTGTTGAAAATAATCTCAAAGTCCTGCAGCACCGGTTTATTGTCATTCAAGTCTACAAGGCGGATGTGCACAGTGGCACGACTCACTAGTGGTGCTGAGGTGGCTTGGACCACAATGACATACTCTGTTTTTGTTTCATAATCCAGGTCTGTGAGTGCAATGAGGTCACCATTAAAAATGTCTAGCTGGAAAACCTCTGGAACATTCCCTTCCACAATTTGGTACATGATCTGAGCATTAGTGCCCTCATCAGGGTCCGTGGCAGAGATTCGGGCCACAACAGACCCCACTTGACTGTTCTCCTCCACGTCAATGTACAGCTCATCCTTCTCAAACACTGGAGCATTGTCATTTATGTCTTGGACAACCACATGAATGGGAACAGCTGCTTTTAGAGGCGGGATACCCTTATCCACAGCGTAGGCCTTCAGATTGTAAACAGGAACATTCTCACGGTCCAGTTTGCGAGCAGTTCTGATGATACCAGAGTAAGTCTCTATGACGAAATCCCCATCTCCATCATCACCACCCTGAAACGTATAGCTCACCCTACCATTGGAGCCAGAATCTCTATCTGAAGCAGAGATCTGAAGAACGCTGGTGTAGACAGGTGCATCTTCACGTACACTCCCCTGGTACATATCCCGAAGAAACTGAGGAGTATTATCATTGGCATCAAGGATGATAATCTCCACATATGTGGTGTCAGATTTCTGAGGGATGCCATTGTCTCTGGCAATGATGGCTAACGTGTAGGAGGCCTGGTCTTCATAATCAATCTCCATTTGTGTTGTGATGGCACCTGAATCTGGGTCAATCTTAAACTGAGGAACATTGTCCTCCATAACGTACGTGATGCGAGAATTTTCTCCTGTATCCTCATCCGTTGCACTGATCACCACCACAGTGGAGCCCACTGGATTTTCTTCACTGAGCATCACCTGGTAGTTGGCACTTTGGAAGACAGGCCGGTGTGTATTGGCATCCGTCACGTTGATGAACACCTGAGCGGTGTCGTAGCGTGTTCCATCACTGGCAGTGACTGTCAAGACGTACTGGCGTTCCTGCTTGTAGTCCAAAGGAAGGGCTAAGGTGATGAGACCGCCACCACTCTGGCTAGTGATGGCAAAACGGTTCCTGGTGTTGCCACTGGAGATCTGATAAGTCACCACACTGTTGACGTCCCTATCCACGGCCGTCACTGTCAGTACACTGGTCCCAACAACAGCATCTTCATTGATCTTCAGCGAGTAGATCTTCTCTGTAAATGTCGGTACGTTATCATTCACATCAAGCACCGTGATGCTAACGCTGGCTGAGGAGGACATTACAGGTACCCCATGATCCCTCGCCTCCACGCCAAAAGTGTAGAAGTCAGTGGTCTCCCTGTCAAGCTCCTCACTCACTGTAATCCAGCCTGTGCTGTTGTTGATGGTGAAGGGAAAACCAGGTGTGATATCAGTTAACCGGTATTCCAAACGGGCGTTTTCTCCTGAATCGCCATCAATTGCTTGAATGTGGATCACAGAGTAACCGATGGGCACATTCTCCAACACAGTGGCCTGGAAAGGTGTGCTAACAAACATGGGGGCATTGTCGTTCATGTCCACCACTTGCACCACCACCATGCCTGTGCCATTTATCAGAGGAGGCCTGCCACCATCCTGAGCCTTAATCCGCAAATTATACTCTCGAATGATCTCATAGTCCAGAGGATTGATCACATCGATCACACCTGTGGGGGAGTGAATGTAGAACTGTCCTTTAACATTGCCGCTGATGATGCTGTAATGAACTCTGGCGTTGTTCCCCTCGTCTTTGTCTGTAGCTTCCACTTGGATGACTTTAGTGTTGACTGCCACATTCTCTGGAACCTGCACAACATATCTCTTTTCACTGAACTGTGGGTAGTTGTCATTCTCATCCTCCACAGAGATGCTGACAGTGGCAGTGGCACTCCGGGGACCTGGGTCTTTGCCCTGGTCGTTGGCCTCAACAATCAGCTGGTACTGGGCCCGGGTCTCCCTGTCAGGCCTCTCTCTGATCCTCACTAGGCCATTCCGGGGATCGATTTCAAACACAGAGTTAACTCCATCACCGTTCACAATTTTATAAATCATGTTGGCATTGGAGGGGGCATCCCCATCGGTGGCCCGGATTGTCATGACTTCAAATCCCACTTCTACATTCTCCCGGATGCTTACTTTGTACTCAGTTTGCTCAAACACAGGGCTGTGGTCATTAGTGTCACTCACAGTGACAGTGAGGTATGAAGTGGCAGATTTTTTAGGGGAGCCATTGTCAGTTACAGAGACTTTGAAAACATGGATGTCTTTCACTTCCCTGTCTAGTGACTGGATGGTTGTGATGCTGCCTGTCTGAGAGTCAATGTTAAAAAAGTCATTGGACCTGCTGTAAAACAAGGCTTCCATGCTGTACTCTAACCTCCCTGCCTCTCCATCATCCGGGTCAGTGGCTTTCAGGGTGATAACCCGCGTCCCCGGAGGCTCATTCTCGGGCACAGACACCTGATAGTTGGGGAGCTGGAACTGGGGAGACGTGTTTGCCTGTCGCTTATCCCTGCGGATCAACTTGCCAGACTTTCTCTGGGCGATTTCTGTGAACGATCCGTGTTGTTTAGGCACTTTTACAAGCGTCAGACTCAGCTGCACAGAGAGCCTGCCGCCTGGAGAGCTGTGCAGCGCGCAGTGCAAATTCACCTCGGGGTGTCCTCTGTGCTCAAGACACAAGTCACTGGCCAGGAACAAATCCCCATGCTTAAACAGTGCGCTCAGCTCGTTCCCAACACACATGCTGTCCAAGAAGGTGGTGTTCCGCGTAAAGGCAGGCAAAAGTTCTGTTACATTCAAAAGCAATGTGCCTGCAGGTAAGCAGGAAGTCGACTCCAGTTTTGAAAGGTGTTTAATGTGGATGTTTGGCTTACCTGGAGATTTCTTTCTCTTGTATTTAATAAAACAGTCCTGGCCGTGCACAAACACATTAAACTGTGTGAGAATAACGTCTCCAGATGTTGAGGAACCTGTTCTGAAATAAACAGGCGCTGGGTTCCTCGGTGTGCGCGCACACTGAACTTTGTGGGACAGACGGATAACTCCATCGTGCCTCTCAACTTGGAGAAAGCTTTGAATGAATTTAGTGGATAAAGTCCTGTCGAGTTTATAAGTCCATCCAGGTCCGAGCGACAGGTTTGCCAAAAGGGTCCCGGGCTGTAAAGTCTCCGAAAGGTGCATCTCCAAACATCCCGCAAGCGGCACGCTGAACAGGACACAAATCCAATACATCGGTAGCTCCATGCTTTTAAACCTGCCAAATCCCATTCAACTTCACCGAAACTCCTCCGCAAAAGCATTAACTCTCCCTCTCCCAACACCGCGTTTTACTTTTATCCCTCATTGTGAAGTTTTAACGTGGAAAAAGACGCTCGGTATCCATAGTATCGGCGTATCCAGGGCGCGCAGCGGCTGCGTTAACCCACACTGAGTTTAAAATGAGTACAAAATGGCTCCGTGGCTCTCCTCCGCCTCCTCCTCCTCCTCCTGCTCTCCTCCTCAGAGGCTTATTACCATAAACCTGCTGTGTTCCCCCTCTGGGACGCTTTCACAGGGGGGCTTTTTTTTTTCTCATGGAGATTTAGGAAGTGGCCCTGACCGGGTGACCAATGCGCGCAAGTGTATTGTTATTACAATAAGGTGAGAGCTGGGTAAAATTCCTAATGCGTGTCTGAGGGGCTCTTCAGCTTTTGTTTGCTGCAGTGATGGTACATTAAAACAGATAGAACTAGCTCAACTAAGACCTCAAGTTCACATGTTTTAAAAAACTGAAATCAGCTGCTACTCATCTGTTTATATGATAATAAAAAGGTGGATAGTTTAACTCAAATGACTTTGTTTTCAACAAATCACATGAATTATCAGTTAATTCATATTTTTTGTTAATATACGTTTGTGTTCTTCATGGTGAGATTGATGAATGGCCCTAACGTAGTAATAACTTTAGGATAATATGTTATGTCAGATAATAAGCATTGTCTCTTCAAGATAAAATTAAAATCAAGTTAATAAGATGAGATCATCCTTTTATTGTTGCTTTATTTCCTGACTGTATATCAACAAAATCCACATTTTAATTTCTTGGCGTGTTTAGTGTTGGAGCTTTTATGTTCCCTGTATTCACATCAACAAAACTATTCTTAAGCTGTCAGATGACTAACGGGGAAAGTTTTCTAAATTTACAACAAATTAGATTTCCTCTGGGAAAACAGACAATATGATAAAGACAAATCTGGATATTTAGGTCATGCCGTGACTGTCATTAGGATTCATTATAATATTCAGTATGTCGTTTGTGCAAAACAATGCTGACCTGAAACCAACAGGTTCACCCTGGAGGTTCATCTTGTATAACAGCACCCCCTTGTGGATCAATAACTGTACAACAACCAATGCACAAATGCATCCTATATATATTTTTAAGTATATGAAATATACTGAGGTATATTGGCCAATAAGTAAAAATGAAAAAAAAAAATGTTTTTAAAACAATATTCAAACATGAAATGAAAATGTGGTGCGTTTGATAAGCAGGATTACTGTTGATAAATACAGTGGCCTCCTTACCATCAGAGGCACCTCAGCGAGCATCAGCACCTATCTAAGAGTTTTGGGTGCCACAGGCCCCAAACCCCCCCCTTACATGGGTGGAGGAGGAGATCACTTATTCTTTTCCTATTTCATCAAATTTAAAATTCAAAACACGATGATTCCAAACTCCACCAGCTTTAGTCACTCTTCGTCCACAGTTTCCCTTTTTGAATCCCTGTTTCTGATCCAGGACCTGAGGAGTCTGAGGAGTGGGGCTCGGCAGGGCTGCGACCTCTGTGGTAGCCAATGAGGAGGGGTATTGTTGTTCAACAATCCTGAAGGAAGAGGTCTCTTACTGTGGGAAAGTACGGACGTATGAACAAGATATTTAGCCTCACGCTCAATGTTAGCACGACCCATATTATCACAGTAATCCTTTAAGGAGAACGATGTGGCTGCCCAGGTTCTGGTATCGCCTGCCATGGCTTATCGGCACACTGAAAATCAGAACATGTACAACTTTCCATGCAACGAGGAGTCAAATTTACCAACGAGTCCTACTATTAGTAGTCTGTTATGTTCAAGCAACTGGTTAAGTGGCACCAAGCTGACTTACTTGCTCTGTGAATCTATGATTCACCTGATCAGCGAACTCTAGCATCTCTCCTTCCTCGCCGTTGGAGTGGCAGCTTGGACTTGGCACCTCAATTCCATTGCTTTCCAAAATGGCAGCTTCTGGTTGTGTCAGACAGGGAAGAGGAAGTAAGAGGTGAAAACACGGGACTGCACGTCCAAGTCCGTCGGTTGTTGCGTCACAAATCTTTCATTAGAAATAAGATAACACGCGAGTTATCAGGTTCTCACCGATATTAGCTCTTCTTTTCATCTCCTTCCGATGGTTGGTGAACCAGTTGTAGTACCTGGTTTTTGAATGACAGAGTTACAAGCGTTGGCAATCTCCTCTCGCTTGGCTTCATCTGGGTACTGGTTCTCCATGAAGAAACTGTAAGAAATAAACATCCTCAGTATTGAAGTACTTTTTTCTTTTTACTCAGTACTTTTTGAGTCATTGTATTGAACTAGAGAAGAGTAAGGCCAATATTTAGACAGTGGAGGAGCATCAGCAGAGGTCCTCACTGTAAAGGAACAGATTATTGGATGCATTAATTGGATTAATTTCTGAAATTCAAACATTGCACGCTTAAATATGTTCCTAAGCCTATAAATATGAAGATCCTCTGGTGAAAACTGAAATGTATATATCCAGGTAAAGATCAGAGTGACTGTTTCTTTTCTCCTCTCTCTCCTCTACAAACTTTCCCCACTCATGTCTCTTTTTTTTTTTTTTTTATTTCCCCCCCAGGTCTGAAAAAGAATCACTATCTGACGTTACAAAACACACAGGGATCAATTTCGTCCAGCCCTCTCTCTCCCTCACCCTCTGAGTTGCCCTATCCTGTCCACTGCATCTCTCTCTCACACACATCATCTTCACCTCTACTGTATTGTCCTTGGGTCTAAACTAGCTCATAAGGATCAGCACTACAGTAGAATTGCGTAATCCGGGGGGGCATTGCTGGTGAGTGTTGTCTGAGGGCCTGTGTGGTCTTATTACTGTGAGTGCCCAGACTGCACGCTATACTTACAGCAATACAGGAATAGAGAAATCAATTGCATACAGCAGGGCAGGACTGTGGAGGGATGCCTACTAATCTTTCTCTGCATCGTTCAGAGTTACTGAGAAGACTGTCTGGGACAAATATGTACCAGAGAAGATGAGAACAGTATGGTGCTATAGGACGTTTCACCCTGGGATGGTTATTAATAACAATTACCTCAAGCAATGCTGCATTCCTCTCATACGTGAATAATAATACACGATGATAATAATAATAATACACAAACATAATAATACATTATAATAATACACAAACCTGTGCCGATGTGTTCAAACTCATCTAAAGCCATTATTGAATGAATTAAAAAATGTAACAAAAAAAAGAAGTAAAAAAGTAAAATGAGGTGGTGAGATATTTATTTTAAAAATATTAATAACTGAGGGTAAAATCAGAAGTCACTCTTCACACTTACATCTTAAAAATTAACACCATAAAAGAGATGATGAGGCCAAACAAAAACATCAGAAAACAGAAAAATAGCTGCCTGCACAAACATCAATAGAATAAGATTTACTGACTGTACATGTTTAATTTTCAAGATATGTATGTGCTGAAGTTATTGCCTTGCCTATGATCTTATTATTCAGTGATAGAAACATATAGTGGAAGTTGTGGAAACAATAAAAATCAGAAAAGTCATCATTTAGCGCATCTTTAACGCGCACACACGCACACGTATATGCGCGTGCGTCAGTAGTAGCCATGGAAATAGAACGGTCACGTGCAGACGAGGTCATATATAAGGCCTGCTGACCTTTCGCACGTTCTCACTTTGCACGTGAACTTGACCCGGAGTCGACCTGCTGCAAAAACTGACCGCTTGGAAAACCTGTACCGGACAACCGAGAGGAGAAGAAGGAGAAGAAGGAGAAGAAAAGGGAGAAGGAGAAGAAGGAGGAGAAGGAGAAGAAGAAGGAGGAGAAGAAGGAGAAGGAGAAGAAGGAGGAGAAAAAGGAGAAGGAGAAGAAAGAGGAGAAGAAGGAGGAGAAGGAGAAGAAGGAGAAGGAGGAGGAGAAGGAGGAGAAAAAGGAGGAGAAGGAGAAGGATTTTTTTTCAGTTTTATTTACAGTTGGCAGTAGAAGAAGGAGAAGGAGGAGAAGAAAAAAAGGGGGAAAGAAGAAGGCGAAGCACCAGAAGGAGCAGAAGAAAAAGGAGAAGGAGAAAAAGGCAGAAGGAAGAGAAAACACCTGCGGGAAAGATGCCTCCTTCCGGACCGCCCGCCCCTCCCTCCCTTGGAGACCTGCCTGCGCTGGACCTGCCTGTGCCGGACCTGCCTGAGCTGGACCTGCCTCCGGGTAAGACACTTAAATCAATGTATTCTTATTCTTATTCTAATATGTGAGCAGAACCTGTGTAATTTAAAAGTGGACGAGTTGGAAAATGTTTGAGATACAGTTTGGGTCATACTCGGTGTAAACGTGTTGTTAGTTGGTTTTAGCGCTTTAAAACTTCGGGAAACATCTTAACAATAGTGCAGCGATGTACTGACGTTTTTATTTTGATATATATGTTTGTATTTGTTTTCATTTTGTCCATTTTGAGTGAAAACATATTTTTTAAGTCAAGATGGCGACTGGGCCGTTTTTCATAAAACGCATCCAATGTACTTTTTTATCACCATGGAGACGATTGAACTTTTAGCAGGTAACGCCTGAACGCGCATGCGTAATCAGAGCTCACCTGGTTTAAATGTACACAGAGCTGTTGTCGTTTAAAGTTCCTCACGTAATGAATCATTTTTAGGGACAAAACTAAAATATATTGTACACAATAGTGTGAAATTTGATTTATTTGTGTGATTAGATGAATTAATGATAACTATTTGTAAATTTATTTGTGTGATTAGATGAATTAATGATAACTATTTGTAATCCGTTCCTTCAGTTAAAAGAGGAACTATATTTTATAGTACACCTGTAATATGAGTGATTGTTAACAATGGTGGAGTGATATGGAGTGAATGATGCATTTAACTTAGTAAAGTTTGTTGTTAACATGAGGAGTAACCAGTATGTGCGGTTTTTCACTTTTTCATTAAGTGCAAATCCTGTTTTTTTACATCATGTGTCAGAGGTTGGCCTAGATTTTTGTGTAAACCTTTTATCTTTGTCATACGGTTTTAAAATTTCTCCTGCAATGCCTCTGTTCGGTCACGTCTTGTTCAGTAGGCGTGTGATGTCGTCTGGTTTGTCTCTGCTTTGTCTTGTTTGCGATTCAGTCATCATGTTTGTGCTTGTAGGAAGACTGGGCAAGACAACTTGTTGCCGTTGAACCAAATTAATATTTTTGTAATAAGGTTATTGCATGTTGATGGTGCACGGTCCATATTTGGTACCACTGTGGTGGTGTGTGTGTGACCTGTGAACACGTATTACTCATGAGAGATGTGTGTTTTGTCATGTCCTCATTTCTCACACACAACGTTATGACAGAATGCAATTTAAGTTGTTAAGTGTTATTTGGATGTACTACTATTTTTAACTATTCACAACTTCATAACTCAACTTTATAACTCAACTTTTCTTTTAATATTTTCCTGCAGATGTCCTCGTCCTCGTGAGAGAGGATGGTGCTCTTTTCTTCATTTGGAGGGATGAAGACGAGCTCTCTATTCCTTCTGACGGAGAGGATGGTGACCCCGACTTCATCTATTCAGATGAAGACGAGGGCTCCATCTCTTCTGACGGAGAGGATGGTGAACCCGACTTCTTCTCTTCAGATGAAGACGAGAGCTCCGCCTCTTCTGATGGAGAGGATGGTGACCCCGACTTCATCCCTTGGGATGAAGACGAGGAATCCACCTCTTCTGACGAAGACGAAGACGTCCCTGTTTCAGGCTCTTCAGACGAAGGCGAATACTCTCTCTCCAGTTCTTCAGATGAGGACGATGCCTTCTCAGTGTTCTGTTCTTCATCTGAAGGCGAAGGCTCCTCGGCCTTCAGCTCTTCAGATGATGACAGAGCCTTTTTTGGCATCAGTTCCTCAGATGAAGACGATGGCCACATCACTGTTCCTCTGGATGCTGATGAGGTCGATGAAGGCGATGATGTTGGGAGTGTGAAATCATCGCCTGAGTCCTCAAGCAGCATCGAGGATCCCACCTCCTTCTCTTCTGGTACTAGCGTTTCCAGTAAGAGGAGCAGGGAGGACAGTGATGAGGACTGGACCCCCAGTCCAAGGCCAGGGAAACGCTGGAAGGAGTAATCTTCTTCGTCTGACTGGATGGTGGAAGACATCCAGTCAGATGATGAGGAGTCTTCTGAAGAAGAGTCCTGAACAGAGGAGGACAGCTCAGTCGACATGGATGGCTACGAGACCGATGACAATCATGATGATGAGGAGTCGTCAGATGAAACTTCTGCTTCTTGTGACTGCACGTCACCTGAGGAAGAAGTTTAAGATGGCAACAACCTCATCATCATGGATTGTTTTGAGGCCGATGTAGACCATCCTGTCGATGAAGAAGACATCACTGTTATCACTGAGGACGAACGTGACGAACCTAACGAATAGGATGTCCTCAGTGATAACGAAGGTGCCGACATTCCTCCCCCTCCTCTGACATCGAGAAGATGGAGAACAAGATAAAGATGTAGTTGATTAATGTAATGTTATGTAGCAAAATGTAAAGTAATGTAATATTATGTAATGTAGGAAAATGTAATATGTAATCTAGTAGTAAAATGTAATGTAATATAATGTAATGTAATGTAGTAAAATGTAATATAATGTAATGTAATGTAGTAAAATGTAATATAATGTAATGTAATATAATCCAGTCCAAGGCCAGGGAAACGCTGGAAGGAGTAATCTTCTTCGTCTGACTGGATGGTGGAAGACATCCAGTCAGATGATGAGGAGTCTTCTGAAGAAGAGTCCTGAACAGAGGAGGTCAGCTCAGTCGACATGGATGGCTACGAGACCGATGACAATCATGATGATGAGGAGTCGTCAGATGAAACTTCTGCTTCTTGTGACTGCACGTCACCTGAGGAAGAAGTTTAAGATGACAACAACCTCATCATCATGGATTGTTTTGAGGCCTGTAGACCATCCTGTCGATGAAGAAGACATCACTGTTATCACTGAGGACGAACATGACGAACCTAACGAATAGGATGTCCTCAGTGATAACGAAGGTGCCGACATTCCTCCCCCTCCTCTGACATCGAGAAGATGGAGAACAAGATAAAGATGTAGTTGATTAATGTAATGTTATGTAGCAAAATGTAAAGTAATGTAATATTATGTAATGTAGGAAAATGTAAAGTAATGTAATGTCATGTAAAATGTAACGTAATGTAGTAAAATGTAATGTCATGTAGTAAAATGTAATGTCATGTAGTAAAATGTAATGTCATGTAATGTAATGTAATGTAATGTAACATTGAAAACAATAAACTTTCCTCTCCAAGAATCGCTACCTTATCGTGGTGGAGAGGTTTGCGTGTTCCTGTGACCCTGGGAGCTGTGTTGTTTTTGGAGTCATCCAGGTCGGGTGTCCCAAGGCAAACTGTTCTCAGGAGAGGGGCCAGACTAAGAGCGATTCACACACAAAATTTAGATTTTTGCTTCATTAAGATTACAGGAACAAAACCAGAGCATCAGCAAACAGAAGGAGATGACAGTCCAGAGGAACTCAGCTGTCACTGCGTTCTTCCTCTGTGACAGCATGTTTGTGAAGCTCTCAGCAACTATAGACAGTCAAGAAAAGTGACATTGAGGGGACTCTATTTACAGTTTGCCTCTAACTCCTACACTCTAGTCCCTACCATGCAGTATCTGTTCTTGTTTTACTAATAGGTTTGGAGTTAAATTCAATAAATGAACATTTTAATTTATGTAACATGGTCCACTGTTCTATGAGATACTTTACCTTCAGTGATGTTGAGTTAACACGAAGCTTCTTAAATACTAAATCCGCTGGATCTGTCACAATAATTGTTTTGGATAAAATGCCTCCAAACAGATTCTTCACTAAAGAGCTAAAATGATCTGGATAACTTTGTAAAAACCTGAACAAATTTTATAACATCAGTCCATATTCCATACTTCTGTAAAGACATGCTATTTGCTAACATTAGCAACCAATGCTAAAATCAATGCTAATTAACATTAGCCACTAGGAATGAAATACATGGCAACAGCCCACTCGTCAGTCTCAAAATTTCTGATGGGAATTTTCTAGTACTGAATTTTCTGAGCAGTGTCAGTAATAATGTATAGGGCAACGGGGCCAGAGTCAGGCACACTCAAAATTTCTTTTGAAATTTTCTAGTTTAATTTTTAATAGTCTTTTCAATGATTTAGAACAACTGAACCAAAAGGCACATTTTGTTGAAAAACTGTAAAAATAACAAATAACACCATATTAGTTTTTTTAAAATCATATTTAGTTGCAATCATGTCTTAATTTGGCATGTTTTAGGAGATAATCTCAACATTTACTTTTACATAAATAATTTCCTCAAAGGAGAATCAAAGGAGAAAAAAAAAAAAAAAAAAAAACTAGTCTTTGTTTCTATTTTAGTACTAGTCTTATTTTGTCATAGACCACACTCATCACCAGTGTACTGTAGGTTTGTAGTTGGCACAGAAGCAGGGTGAACATGAGTGATCCTCAATCAGAAAAAAAGTCAGGGACAGGAGGAAGTTTATAGAAAACATGAGCATCTCTAGAGATTATCAGAGAAGTATCAGTAAATGACAAGTTTGCAGCACATTATACTGAATAAACAAAATAATAGCAGAGTCACACTTTCCATTCACAGTCAGTAATGTAATTGATTGTGTCAACTCATGCCAGAGTCGTTAATCCTGCTAGTTTAGAGTTAAATTCCACAAGAACCTCCTACGTCTTTGTTCCCCTGCGTCAGAAACTGGTCTCCAATAAAGAAAACACGAGAGGGCTCAGAGTACCAGCATTTCTTCCAGGTCCAGTTCATACCATTGTGTACTGACTGTATGGAGACAAAAACTCTCCAGAGTTTCTCCAAAAGCTGGTAGATTTTTCTCCATCTTCTGAAACATCTTAATGAATAATCCCTTTTAAAAACGTGTGCGTGACTTTGTTTCCGATATGAAACAAAGTCCAGTTTGAAAGGATAACCACATTTCTTGTAATTATCTTCCAACATGGACATTTTGAAAATGCATCCAGCCTTTCTAAATACAGATCAACTACATGATTATCCAACAGTGTTTTTGTCTTAAATAGTCTTCTGTTAAAGTGCAAAGTGTCTGCTTTGCAATACATAGAAAAACAACAACAGTAGAACGTTACATGGAGAACGAGAGTATAAATAATGGCAACCCATGTATATTACTAGCAGAAACACACATAATATACAGTGGTGTCAGTGTAGATCTGTTCAGTGATGTTAGATGTAAAAGTGAAAAGTTTTTTTTTTTTTAGAAAGCTATCTGCATCCAAGCCAGTTTTGGAGACAAGATGGTTCCTGAGCAGCTTGCATGTTGTATCTGAACACAAAATACTAAAAACATTACAGAAATCAACCTTTTTGTCCTTGTGTTATCAAAACTTTTGATACGTTGAGGTTTAAAAACAATCAGTTGTTTACAGCGTCCAGGATTGCCTCTAGAAGAGGCGCCATGTCACACAACCCTGTCTAAAAGACAAAAGTCATGAACAGGGTTGCCCTACCTAATGTACCGGACACAGCTTATTTCCACCCCGGCTGTGCTTCGAGGTCATCTCAGCTAGCTGGTTCAGGATTCTGTGACTCCTTGTGTATCGCGGCTGCTCGCAACCGTTCCCTGCCCTGCTGGAGTGTGTACTCACTGGGCCCAAGCCGGATAATTTTCCCGCTACCAAGACACTCGTCTCCTTTGTAGAGCACAGCAAACTGGGGGAGGAATGGAAAGAAGGGCATACATACACTTATACTCCTAGACTGAGAAAAGAACAGTACAAGCCTATGCAATAACACTTTACTGTTACCTGTCCAGGTGTCAGAGCTCTGACTGGCTGAGAGAGTGAGATCCACACAGAGCCGTTCATGTTCAGTGTCACCGTACAGGGAACTGGCAAAGCACAGAAAAGTGTTATTTTCTTGTTCAGTAAATAGTCTCTGTATTTCATTCATGTGCAGGCACTGATAACAGCAAACTCACCTAGCGGCATCTGGTGCATGAAACGGAAATGACACTCCATCATCTGGGTTCTGACTAGTTCAGGAGGAGGGTCGTCTGTTACCCAGTGGAAGCGGTCTGTCCCGATGGTGTCGCAGAAAAGAGCCGGGTGATTTGTAGTTGGAGCCTGATCCGTGAGAAATTTAAGGAATGAAGAAACAGCACAAATTCATCAAGTTTCAAACAGTGCTGCATGCATCACTGCACATGAAAAAAAGTCAACGTAAATCCTAAACATTATAATATGGCAATTACGTTATATTTGAATGCAGCAGTAAATAGAGCTTCAGAACAAAAAATAATCACAACATACACAGAGAGACATGAGAAACATGCTGAGACATGACAGAAGGAAGATGCTTCCACTTTAACAGAAACAGACTCTCACCACAAACACATCTCCAGTAGTGATGTCTTTGTCCACCACAAACCAAGCGTTCCTCTGCCCTCCTATCCTTGCCCTTTGGCCCAGCGTCAAAGTGAACCAGCCTGAATGTATGGAGACAAACAGGACAGAATGTACAATGAGTTGTTTTAAGGGTCACTTAGTTTGAAACACAGATTTAGAGGACAAAGACGAGGAGAAGAGTGAATGGTAAAGCAGAAAACAGTGAGCCATTACATTACCTTTGTGTGTTCCCATGACAGCCCCGTCCTCAATGGAGACAAAGTTCCCTGGTTTAGGTTCAAGATACTGAAAACAGATGAAAAAAAAAAAAAAAAAAAAACAACATAAGTTTCCGTCTATCTATTAATAACTGATAGTTTAAAAAATACAGACAAAAAAAAAAGAAAATAAACCAAATCTGCCAAATTATGTGAAGCAGATACTTCAAGTTTGAATTCTTACTTCCAAAATAAAGTTTTCAAAGTTTCTCTCTCCGATGAAGCAGATGCCCATGCTCTGGAAAAAACATTAACAGTTTACTGTTAGCATACAAGGCAATTAAAAAGTTTTTTTGTTTTTTATTATTGTGTGTGTATACCTCTTTCCTCTTCAGCACATGGTGAAAGCCTGCCTCAGCAGCTATCTTTTTGACAAACTCTTTGGTGAGTCCGGCCAGTGGGAAGATGGTTTGTCGTAAGGCATCCTGGGAGATCTGACTGAGGAAGAAGGTTTGGTCTTTGAGGTGATCTGCTGCTTTGCACAACTTCACCGCTGGACACGGAAAAAAAAAAAAGATTGTCAAGACAGTCTGAGGGTCTGATGAAATGTAGGCTTGAGTGGGGAGTCGAACTCACGATTCCTAATCTCGAATCGATCTCTGAAGAGCGTGGTAGGCGGGGCCATGTGCGTCTGTTGGAAAACCTCGTCGTCTTCCTGTGACGTCCTGGCATAGTGGCCTGTTGCCATGGCATCGGCACCTTTGTCAGCAACAGCACAACATTAATCAAAAGTCATATTTAACACGACTTTTGTATTGTGTGCTGCTCAAAAGATAAAGCGACATTAAGACGGGTTTACACAAGCATATGACCGCATTATGATTACATACCCAAAGTGTTGACAGCATACTTGTGGAAATAGTTGAATTTGATGTGCTTGTTGCATAAAATATCTGGATTTGGCGTCCTGCCCTTTTCGTATTCCTTTAAAAGATTACTGAAAGGGGTGAAAGACAGACGAGGTTATAAAATGAAAACATGTTTATGGTTTATGCACACCAGTTACAAATACCTGAACACTTCGTGCCAGTACTCTTTGACATAGGACACTTGGTGGAAGGGGATGTCGAGGGTCTGACAAACTCTGTAGGCGTCCTCGCAGTCTTTCTCTGAGGTGCACGTCCCACTCTCATCCAGGGAGTCCCAGTTCTTCATAAAAACTCCAGTTACACTATAGCCTTCACGGGGAGGAGACAAAAATAAGAGGCAGAGCATCTATTATGTTATAATATTTTTGAAATAGTCGGACAAACACAGGTGTTTCCAATGATGGTAATTAAGGTTCAGCTCCATTTAGTGCAGCAGAGTGAGACAACATGCAGCACAGCAGCAGCCTGACTCTGTCTGAGCTGAATGGAACTGAGCCTTAATTAGTATCATTGATAACACCTGTGTCAGGTTCAGGTGTGCGTTTCTGTGTGTGTGTGTGTGTGCGTGTGTGTGTGTGTGTGTGGTCGCGCTCTCTCACCTCTCCTCTTCAGTAATAACGCTGCGACAGAGCTGTCAACGCCGCCAGACATGGCGCACACGACGTGTCTGATGAAACCCATCGTTTTAAACTACACTCCCTCTTATAAAAGTTTATTTTTTATTGAGTAACTAAGAAGAAGAAGAAGAAGTTAGCTAACTGCTCTCAGCTGCCATGTTTGCGGCCCGTTTAATAAAACCTCCGACTAGAACCACGTTTCAAAGTGGAACCAATGTGCTGGAGGGAGCCGCAAAAATAGTAACACTACACACAGCGTTGCCCGTCGCTCTTTAAAGTAACTGGAAAACACAAACTAAAACTAAGGTTAGTGGGAAATAAGCCTAGCACACTAAACATATATGTGTGGATATGCATATGCGTATTAACTTTTAGTCTCTTTTATTTAAAGCAGGATTTGTTCACTGACTTTTCATAAATCTGTGTGCATGGACTGCTCACGTCCATTATCAGCATATTTATTATACGTTTCTATATTATAGCTAGATATGGAATAGTATTTTGCACAGGAAATGTAGTTTGGGTAGTGTTCAGTGCAGATGTGACATTCAATAACAATATATAAAAATAACTAATAATGAATATAGTACTTATTTTTATTTTTATTTTTTTTGCTGCTGTCAGACTTTACAACACCTGCACCACCTGATCATGTTGTAGTCTCCTGTTCATGTCTCATTGCAATTTTTTTTTCTATTTTATTTCATTTATACCTTGCAGTTATTATTTATATCATGGTCACTACTCTTGCAATAATATTATTATTTGTATCATGGTCACTTTCACTATATTTATATTTATTTATATACACAATATTTCTTACACTATGGTCACCTTACACTACAATACTCTTTTTATATATCATGCCACTTTTATCGTCAGTACTTGTCTGTTTTGAAGGTTGATTGTATTTCGTGTTTATTGTGAAGGTTATAGGTATTTCTGTCTGTTTATTGTGGTTTTTTTTTTTTTTTGTCTTTTTTGCCTTTTCTACTTTTTTCTAATTCTGTAGTGTACACTACACTTCCTCTGCTGCTGTAACAAGTAAATTCCCCCGTGGTGGAATGAATAAAGTATATCTAATCTAATCCTATACAGACCATTCATTTATGAAATGCATATTTCTATCAGTTTCAAATGGTGGCTACGCAAAATGGATTCCTAATATTAAATAGCGTGTTTCCGTCACAGATGGGTGAGATGTCTGCAGACGCCGTCACCCTGGATCTGCTGAGAGAAGCCAGGGAGACGGTGAGAAGCAGCCCACTGGGTGTCATCAACACTCCCATGATCCCCTGGTGCCAGACAACCCTGCCTCTCAACATCCACTGCAACGTCCACGTCAAACTGGAGAACATGCAGAGAACCGGTCAGAGGAAACTGCTTTGATTCACATCACACACACAAAAAAAGCAGCTTGCTTTCCTCGTCACTTAAGAGTTACGTTTCATTGACAGGGTCGTTCAAGATCAGAGGAGTGGCTAATCAGTTTGCCAGGAGACCAAAGGGTGGTCATTTTGTTACCATGTCCGCCGGCAACTATGGGAAGTCTTTTGCGTACGCCTCAAAACACTACGGGTCAAAGGGCAAGGTGGTGATGCCGGAAACTGCCCCAGTGTCCAGATCCATCCTCATACAGGTCAGAGGATACAGACAGACTCAAATCCCTTCACTTGCACTTATACTCAATCATCAAAGTATTTTTCTCGTCCTCAGAGTTTCGGGGTGGAGGTGGAGCGAGTTCCTACCTCCTGTCTAATGAATGTGGTGAACCGCTGCATTCAGGAGGACAACATGACCTTCCTGCACTCCTATGATGACCTGGATCTGATAGCAGGACATGCCAGGTACCATGAGTGATCTATCTTTTTCAAAAATCTACCAACGCTTTTTATAAATGTGATAGAGTTTGAGTGTGATTAAATAGTCTAAACCTCTGTGTGCGTAGTATGGGTATGGAGATACTGGAGGTCACGCCCAAGCCTGATGTAGTGGTGGTGTGCTGCGGTGGAGGCGGCCTGCTGGCAGGTGTAGCTGCTGCCATCAAACTGTCGGGTTGTAATAAGACCAGAATCTACGGTGTGGAACCAGAAGGAGGTAAAACTAACACTAAGGAGTAGAAGCAGCACATGAAGAGACACCACACATCGGAGCAGGTCAGTGAACTTTTGTGTTTGTGTTTGAACTCAGCCTGCACCATGTACAAGAGTTTCATTGAGAAGAAGCCAGTGGGCATGGACACAAAGAGCGTCGCCTCCGGACTTGCACCACCTTTTGCAGGTATCATTCAAGCTGTTTCTGTCAATCCTTCTCTTCATTTCTTTAAATTAGACTTTTGTTTGGCTGTTCTTAACCTATTTTACTGACGTATTTAATAGATTTCTCTTCTCTGGCTAAACTCAACATTCTTTGAAACACTGAATATTTTTTCATCTTCTCTCCTTTTCTTTGCATTTCAGGCACACTGCCCTTTGAGTTGTGTCAACGTTACGTGGAGGGTATCGTTCTTGTAAACGACGAGGAGATCAAGGCAGCGGTGTCCACCCTCTACAAGTCCGGACTTGTGGTGGAGCCTTCAGGCTCCGCAGCATTCGCCGCCGTTGTTAACAACAAGATACCCCAGCTGGAGGGGAAGAACGTGGTGTGCATCCTCAGTGGGGGCAACATCGGAAAAGATGAGCTCGCCAACTTCCCAGACTAAGAAATATACATGGCCATAATGTGACTTTTCTTACACGTCAGTGCCCAAATGACTTTTTCTTCATGTATTGTACATGTAGTGTAACATGCTGTGAAGATGAAAAACCATACAGGTTTTCTAGTTTGAAAGAATAAAACCATTCAAGGAGAAAAAAAAAACTAATCTTTTAGACAATCAGTACATTTAATATTCTTGTTCTCTTACGCTGACAGGCTTTGACTGAAATTTGGCGCAACTCTTGAATCTTTCATTTTAATCCTCTTAAGATCCAGCTGATATTTGGCCCGGAGCACTTTTTGATTCATTATTCACCAAATGCTGGCATGAACCCAGCTTCACGCTACTGACCGAGAAGCACAAAAAGTTGCTGCGGGAACAGAATATAGTGTTATGACTTCCCCAACAGCCTCTCAAATCGGTTCCACTCCTGTTGAAGTCTAACGAATATATAGAAATGGTGGTTAAAGATATGAGAATAATATGAAGTTCTGCAGTTAACATTGATTTGAGTTTATGTGGAGTGCACAAAAGACAGTGATTGCAGTTTTGGGACTTCACAACATGGTGGAATAACATCAACAGCAGAAAATGAAAAAAGGCAACTTTCTTTTCTTTTTTTTAAAAGTCCTGTTTTGGTCCTTTTTTTCTTGTTGGTGCTACATCACGTCCTTGATGGCCATCCTGCATACAACTGCATCCAGCAGAGTCCCACACTTCTCCTCCTGGGGAGTGATTTTATACAGCTAAAAACAGAGACAAAGAAGGAGTAAGATTAACAGAAGTCCACATTATACGCAATGAGTGACACAAACCGAAAACGGAGATGGCGAACCTTTTTGATCTTTGTCTGGTCTGACAGCGAGGAAATATCTTCTACTGGAACCTGCCGTCCGTCCACCGCGGCTGTGATGTCTGACAGAAGCTGGGACTCGTCTTTGTTGTGAACCAGCACCACAAGGACGGAGTCATCGCCATCAGAGATCCCAAACCTTTTAAACGCCTCTGAAATCTGTGTTAGGGAAGACACACGCACATGACCCAAGTCTGTTTGGAGTTTACTGGTACAATTATGTCCATTTAGTTGGTGCAAGAGAGACAACAAAGGCATACTTTTCCATTTTTTAGATATCTGAGCATTAGTTAAGACATCAAATGTTGAAAGCAGCATATACACCTGCATAAACAACATAGGTTTTGGTTACTTACATTATTAGTAGGTGACAGGTTGAAGATTATTTCTGAGTATAAACTTCTGGTCTTCATCTTTCCAGTTTTCTCTAAGTTAACAGCTTTGTTGGCAGCTACCAGCACTTGGAAAGGATTCAGCAGCTGTACAAGAAATATAAAGTTAAAAGACAGAACAGGTACTGCTACTGTTAGCTCATAAACATATGTATATATATACATATAACACACCTAACGTGGACAAAGTGTGAGAGATAACTCACCATGGTTGGGTTGATCAGTGCTCCACTTATTTTCCCCGCCACCGCACTCTGTCTCAACTCTGCGGCGTTTTTGACCTCCTTGAAGAGCATTTGAGTCACTTTGTGGTCAGGAAAAAGCTCCAGTGTATGAGTTAAATGCATGCTGGATTAATATTTTAATATCTGACGAATTATTAAGAAGAAATCACGATTAACTGAGCTTCACGTGAACGTCCGCACTCGAGGGGGAACCATAACACGGTGACACCGCTCAAGGGAGAAAAGTTCCTCTTTAAGGAAAAAAAAAAGTCCTGCGACTTTTTAGCGCATTTGAATTTTTAATATATCATAAGTAGAGTTATGGTGGTTGTTCTTTTTATAAAAAGTGATGGTAAACGACTTAGCACAACAACAGGAATCTTTCAAAATAAGAGAGTTTCCGTAAGCGAGCATGTTTCTGAAGCGGACCGCCAACTGTCAAAAAATAAAAGCCCTTCCGCTTGTGGACGCTGTGCAGACAGAGTTCAGACAGTTTTCACCAAAACAAAGATTATTTAGCGGTTTCCACACTTCGCTTTAGTCGTTATGCGGTTCACACGGTGTTATCGCAGCTAAACTTTTAAGTGTATTCACGTTTTGAAACCGCGCTTCGTCGTCAAACATGGAGAAATTTGAGGGCTACATGTTCACCGCGCTGTGCAGCACCAACTTTCTGATCTCATGCCTGATCTTCTCCAGAGTCACCCGGGAGCAGAGAGAGCCGTACATGGACGAGGTGTTCCACATCCCACAGGCTCAGACATACTGCCAGGGGAAATTTAACGAGGTGAGGAGACTTTCTGAAAGCGGGGTGGTCTCTTTGTTGTTGTTGTTGTTGTTGTTGTTGTTGTTGTTGTTGTTGTTGTTCAGAGGATTAAGGTTAGCTGACGGCGGAGCTGCTGTCACTGAAGTGAGAGCTTTTAATCCGTGTCGGACATATAGGATGGCATTAATGCAGGTTTATGTGTTTAAGTATCGTAGTATACATACAGAGTTTTATCGAGCTCAGAGTTTTATCGAGCTCAATGCAGACTGTGGGGAAAAGGAGATCAAAGAATTGATTTTATATTTCAAATTTGATTCATGTTCATTCACGTTATTTCAATCAACACCACTGTTTCAATGCTAGTACAGTAAATGTCAAAAAGCAAAATTAAAAAAAACAAAAAAACAAGATAAAGTAAATAAAACATAAAGTGTCAGTTTCATAAAAACATTTTAAATCATCCCTCCCACCTTTTAGTAGTTCACTTTCACATGTTCGGAGGTTTACAAGATGCATTTTTTAAAAATAATCGTCAAAATCGAAGCTGAAGAGGCTGAGATATGATGACTTTTATGAGTCAAGCTCCAAAAAAATAAAATAAAATAAAGCTGGATACTCCATTTCCCATGATTCAACTTGTCTACTGTTAGACTCTCTGTGGCCTAACCCAAGTCGTTCAAACTCCATGATTGTGACTTTCTGATATACAGGGTTCCCACGGGTGCTTGAATTCCTTGAAAATGCTTGAATTTTTTGTGAAGTGCTTGAAAATGCTTGAAATTTGTGTGATGTCTATTTGTCCCTGTTATTGCGCTATGGTAGTTACACAATACACCGCTCACAAGCTGAGAATACAAGCCAATTCACAATTAGTTAAAAATCAAAACAGTCAATCTACCACCATATGAAATAATGCTAATTAGACCCATATTATTATGCCATACAGTGGCACCGCTGCGCTTCCCATGACCATCATGGCAAACACAACTAGTAGGCTACCCATTTAAAGGTGCTGGAAAAATGGAAAAACTGGTGCTTGAAGGTGCTTGAAAAGTGCTTGAATTTGTTCATGAAAAAGGTGTGGGAACCCTGGATATAATTTTGTCATCTTCAAGCCCAGGCTGAGATGACATCACTATGACATCATCAGGGTTCATTTCTCACACTTCAGAAATCCTCAGAAGATGTTACATACATCTATGTTAAAGATCAGTAAACGTATCCTCATGTAAGATGTGCGGTGTGCCCCTCTGACGTGGTTCTGATCCCTTGTGCAGTGGGACCCGATGATCACCACCCTTCCAGGTCTTTACCTCGTCTCCGTGGGAGTCATCAAGCCCGTGGTGTGGCTCGCTGACCTGACAGGCGCGGTGGTGTGTTCCACGGCCATGCTGCGCTTCATCAACCTGCTGTTCAACTGCGGCAACCTTTACCTGCTCTATCTGCTCATCTGCAAACTGCACCTCAGGGAGAAGGTATTCGCAGACGATGAAGGTGATTGTTCGTGAGTTTGTCATGTTCTTCTTTTCTGACATAATTTCCTCCCCTTCCAGACGCGAACAACCTCACGTCGAGTCCTCTCAGCGCTGTCTCTATCCACCTTCCCCGTGCTCTACTTCTTCAACTTCCTCTACTACACCGACGCCGGGTCTACTTTCTTCATCCTCTTCACCTACCTCATGACACTCTACGGCTGCCACAAGGCCTCAGCGTTCCTCGGCGCGTGCTCCGTGCTCTTCCGCCAGACCAACATCATCTGGGTGGCCTTCTGCGCAGGCACGCTGGTGGCTGCCAAAATGGACGAGACCTGGAGGGTGGAGCACACGAAAAAAAGGGATGAGAAGTCTCCTCCGTCGCAGGTCCCTCTGTCATTCAGTGGAGCTAAGAAAGTGATACTTTTCACGCTGGAGTTCGTCACGTCACCCAGTCACGTGAAGGCGGTCCTGCTGGTAGCCTGGCCTTACACCGTGGTCGGTGTGGGTTTCCTGGTGTTCGTGGTGCTGAATGATGGGATAGTGGTGGGTGACAGGACGAGCCATGAAGCCTGCCTCAACTTCCCCCAACTCTTCTATTTCTTCGCCTTCACCCTCTTCTTCTCTCTCCCCGTCTCGCTGTGTTATTACCGCGTTCTCCGCTTCCTCCAGGCTCTGAAAAAACAGCCGCTGTTCTTCCTCTTCATCACTGCCGTCTCCTTGTTTCTGGTGTGGAAGTTCACCTTCGTCCACAGGTACCTCTTGGCCGATAACCGCCATTTCCCGTTCTACGTGTGGAAAAGGCTCTTCCAGAGGCACGAGCTGGTTCGCTTCCTCCTCGTCCCTGCGTACGTGTTCGCAGGGTGGAACTTTCTGGACTCCTTTAAGTCACGCTCGCTGTTCTGGAGTTTGGCGTTCCTGGCGTGCCTCCTGGCCGCCACTGTGCCCCAGAAGCTGCTGGAGTTCAGGTACTTCATCGTCCCGTACCTGATGTACCGCCTGCACATGCCTCTCCCCTCTCTTCCAAGACTTATTGTGGAGTTTGTCCTGTACATGGCGGTCAATGCTGCCACGCTTTACATCTTCATCAGTAAGACCTTCCACTGGCCGGACAGCACAGCTGCACAGAGGTTCATGTGGTGAACAAAAGAGAGTGTAAGACTGAAGACGGGATGTTGGTATCAAAAGATTTCCCCAGAGAATCACAGCACACGTGACATCTCAGAAATCAAAGAAAAGGCTCTTATTTTCACAGCTTTTGTACAAACGGTGTTCGGTATAGCGTGTAGGGACGGACGTAGCTTACAGTGAGAATCAGTATTGTTAGTTTTAACGTGAAAGTAAAAGAAAAAGAAAAACTCTGCAGCACGGCTGTAAATGTACTGTGACTCAGTTACATGAAAGAGTATTCAAACAGAAAATTTGAAAACTTTTGGCTCAGACAATACAGTGGTGGTATCAATATTGAGTGTAAAATCTTGGTTAGAATGGTCTTTATAGAAGCTGTTTCTACTGTAAATGAACAATCTTTGGTTGAAATGTTACTAATCCTTCCACAGGGTGGGAAAATAATCATGTAATTGTGATATTTTCTGCAGGTTGACGAGGCTGCGTGTGGTTTTATTTCTATGACAGGAGCTACAAAAATGATTTAAAGAGACCAAAAATGACAGCCATATTGTAAACTTCAGAATTTATATTGTATTATTGTACTGAGATTTTTGCTTTTTGATGGACACCCACAGATAACTTTGTAATTATGGGACTAAATTGAGGATATAAATGTGTTTTTGTTTTGTTTTTTTTACTTTGACCAAGCCATAAAGATCCACTGGAGGTGATTCAGAAATGTGTTGATTCATTGTTAATTTGTTTTTGTGTGTCAATCAGTTTTTTGCACTTGTGGTTGAATTGTAACACGTGATCTTACCCTCGTATCTTTCCCCTTTCTGTTCACTGTTTTCACTGTGCCTGATGTGTGTTTATTTAGCTACTGTGTCCACGTTTCCTCTTTTGTCTTATGTTACAAATGTAATGTCCTTCCAGCTGTTTGCTGCTCCCCTGCTGAAACAATCTTGTGTACGTTTGAATAAAATGAATCATGCAACATTAAGTCTTATGTCAGGTTTGTTTTATAGAGCACTTTTTATGAATGTAGTGTACGAACAACAAGAATACAAAGAGTGACAAACTAGAGAGAAGAAGCAAAACACATTTTTTATAAAAGTCATATCCAGTGAGGTTGATTTAAAAAATGAGTATAGTAAAACATGGAGTAGTTTAATTTGCTAATATTTTGTTGATTGCAACCCCCTCACATCATTCACTCCTACAGGGGCCCTTGACACAGTCGACCATGCAGTCCTTGTATCTTGTCTAGAGCAGCACGTTGGCATCCATGGCACCGCTCTCCAGTGGTTTAGGTCATACTTGGCAAACAGGAGTTTCTCTGTCGTGATTGGTGACCACTGCTCCTCAAGTGCATCCATGCCTTGTGGGGTGCCACAGGGATCTATTGAAAACAGAATAGGGCCGAGAGCCCTATTCTGTTTTCAATGTACATGCTACCTCTGGGATCAATTATAAAAAAAACCCACAATCTGTCTTTTCACTTTTATGCTGACGATTTGCAGATATATTTGCCCATGAGACCAAACGAAAACACTGCACTTACTAAGCTGTTGGACTACATTACAGATATAAAGCAGTGGCTGGCACAGAACTTTTTGCACTTAAATGACAGCAAAACTGAATGCATTTTGTTTGATTCGCCATCTATGTCGAATGTTTTCACCACAAAATCTGGCAACATTTGATAACAGGCTCGAATTTAACGAACAGATTAGCTCTGTTGTCAGCACAAGCTTTTTTCAGCTCCGTCTCTTGGCCAAAGTGAAGTCTTTTCTCAGTTGGCAGGATCTCGAGAGGGCAATCCACGCTTTCATCAGTTCCAGACTGGACTACTGCAATGCCCTCTACGTTGTCAGTCAGTCCTGAATTTCTCGCCTCCAACTTGTGCAGAATGCTGCTGCGATTTTTAACAAGCATGTCCAGCCCTGACATTCATCTCAGCCTTTTTAAATCGAAGCTTGAGACCCACTTCTTTAGATTGGCGTTTCAATTCTGACTAGGGCAGTACTGTTTATTAGGTGTACTCATTCTGTCTGCTAGGCTTTTAATACCCTGCAGCGCTGCAGCACTACAGCACTTTTAATTGTATTTGTTATGTATCTGTTATGTATTGTTTTATGGCTTTGTTGTAAAGCACTTTGGGTACTGCTCGGCTATTGTAAAGGGCTATACAAATAAACTTGATTTGATTTGATATACTCCAGTAAAGTAAAAGTACCTCAGAATTGTACTTAAATTAAGCAAATGAAGTAGAGCAAGTGTGCCTAGTTACTCTCGGGCACTGTCAGCACAGAAAAACAATATTTCCACAGAAATATAAGGTTCTAGCTCTATATGCTCTGCAGCATATTTTTGGTTATTAAATAGAGTCTAAGCTTTACATAAACAGATGAGCCAGAATCAGTCACTAGGAGGAGCTGTAAGACAAAGCTACAGATTCCTATGAACAGAGAAAATGCTTTAATATGAAGTAAATCAATCAAACTGGTTCAGCACTGTAGATGATAACACAGTGTCAACCCAAATTTAAAAACATGATTAGCCAGTGTGAAGCCAGCCTTGAAGAGTTTTTAAATGATCAGATACTCTTAGACAAAGACAAACAAAGAAGAAGAAACCCAGGCAGACAGATTTGATTGGGACGTGATGTAGCGATGAAAATGAAACCGGTCTGTTGCTCACAGTAATTTTCGTCCTCTCTACTTTGTAAGTGAAAGTCCAATTGGGGAAAAAAAGAAAACAAGTAGCACGATGATTGCTCTCCATCTAACTCATTTCACTACTACATTCTAATTACATCAGGCAGTGTGGGGCCAGCTCACAGGAGAGACTTTAATAAAATCAAACTGGGATGATTATACAAATGTTGATTACACTATTCAGACTCTCTGAGCTGGCATGGAGGAGATGCACTACGTGCTGCTGGCTTTGCAAAAGAGCGTTCAAGGTGGGAATTTCTTTGAATATATATTGTGTCATTTTCGTTTTGTGTTCTGGCTCTTATTAAACCTCCCTGACTCCCTCTTTCCTTTAACACTGTCATTGATTTTTACTTTGGTGGTGATAAAAGTAAAGATTAGTCTTTTCTTTCCACTGTGTTCTGACATTCTGAAAATTACAGCCTAAGAGGGAGCCTCTGCCATCATTCATAGATTTATTTCATGATGCAGGTTTACTTTGCCCTTCTATAATACAGACTTACAAAGTTACATTGACTGACCCCAAGGGTATGGAAGATCTTTAATGACAAAACATTTGAGTAATAGGAAAACATATTTGGGGAGTAAATAGCTCAAATTGGTTACACAACAGGCTTTTTTTTTACAATGATTAAAATACAGTAAACATGTAATCTTTTAAATATATTGTTAATTGTTTTGTTTTTTATTAATTAAAAGAAGAAAAAAAATCTAATTATTTTTCCACAGTGGCTGAAGCAGTGTGCAGTTAACATGTTTTAGTGATGGCAGCTGACGGACTAATGCTGCATTCATATTCATATTCACCAATTTCTGGCATGTAAATGACGTTCACGTCAACATCCAAGTCATAAGTACGACTAACTCGCACAACGAGCTCACACAACTCACATCAACTCTGTAATCATACGACCGCCTTGAGTTACTGCACAAAGTAACACAATATTGTGTGCATGTAGCAAAAACCCTATCAGGGAAATACAGAGACAAAGTCAACAAACATGCCATGCTGTTGTTTGAAAAATAAAAACAAACCAGCATCTAAATGGAACAAAATTGACATTCACTGGTTTTTATGTTGTTTAGTGTGCTGCTAATCTGACTGCCCTATGCGGTTTGTTGCACAGCACCATCTGGTAAATTATAGTCAGATATTGTTTGGCAGGCGCTGGCTAGGCGATTGGATGAAGCACGCTTCAATCAATCTGATCAATGAAAGCACGGATTGACATGTGGGTGCTGTTATAGGCGGCTTGTTTTAGCACCCAGTCCATGGCCAGCTAATGGAGTGGTTGCACAGCAGACATTTTAACATGTCATATCATAGCAGGAAGCTCACAGGTCTGACAAATGGTAAATGGACTGTACTTCCATATATCCATACATACTATACATACTTCTTCTGACCACTTCTGACCAGGACATATCTCATTCACCCATTCACACACACATATATACACTGATGGCACTGGGTGCCATGCAAGGTGCCAATTGCCCATCAGTTTTAGGAGCTAAACATTCATACACATACCTCCAAGCCACAGCCTTGGGCAAGTGGACAATTGTGTTCCACTTTGGGGTGGTCCTGCTAATGTGCATGCAACAGTCTTGAAGTCAAGACAAGAAGCCAAGATGGTCCCTATTTTTGTGGAGCATGTGGGTAGAAATTACAAATTGCTCCTGCATATATGGGCGTGTTGAAACGTGTTGGTTGTGGGTTTGAAATATTTGGGCTTATGCTATATTAAGCTTATTGGCTATATGAAAACAAATTGTCCATTACGTAGAAAGATTTACAACATTCCAACTAATTAGTGTAAAACAGGAAGATACTATCAAATATGAAATAGAAATTCCTCCCATTTAGGTTTCTGATTCTGAGAATAAAATTTTTAAAAAAAGCAATTTTAGTTTGGACTTTAAGAGTACAAACAAATAAGGATTTGTAAACTCATGCAGAATTTAGTTTTGCGTGATTGTGTGCACAGTAGTTTTGTCAGTTATAAACTTCCATATAGGAGATGCTGCACATATCATATGTACATTTGTTACAGAACAGAACTGCATTATTTACCCTCTCTCTCCTGTTTTCATGTGCACATATACACACATGCAAGCACAAAAGCACCTTGGTGTTTTTTCATGTCTTTTCTCGCTGACTTTAACTTGTTCAGGCATCAAGAAGCGCTGAGCAATTAATCTGAAGAGGCGCTTCAACAAGGAGCCATTTGTTTTCTGGAGCCAAAGGACACAACAACACTGAAAGTCACTGAGATGGATTTGTTTTTCAAATGTATTCAGAGTTATTTAATCATTCGCTGAGGTAACATAAAAGTTGCAAGAGCAGAAAATAATTATGACGAGGAAGGAGGGAGAGAAAACATGGATTTACAGGTATGATATGACAGCACAGTAAGAATCTCATTACTAAAAAGGGAACTGTAATTACTGCGGATACAGACAGAGTGAACTAGTCACTGTGTTCACTTGTACAACCCACTGCAATATGCTGTTTTTTTATGTACATGTATGTCCACACCTACAGATGACAGGTGAGAACAAGGTAACATCTGTCCCAATGCTGGTGTTATTATGTTTTTCTTACTTTTGAAAAAAGCCATGAAATTACAAAAAACAAAAAGACGTTACACTTTCCTACCCTGTCTGTAGAAGCTCATTTATTTCAACTGAGAATTAAATACCCTGTCTGTAGAAGCTCATTTATTTCAACTGAGAATTAAAACTGTAAAGTAAAACGCTGCCAACTGTAGTTGCTGTTAGCTAATGTTAGCTCAGTTTGTTAGCTGGGATGCCTGGACTGTGAGCTCAGAGCACCAGGGGAGTTTTAGTGTTTGTACTAAAAGTCGCCAAGAGTAAATCTGGGACTGACTTTTAGTCGTTGTTGAGAATTTCATGAAATAGCTTCTTGCTGTTGGACTGGTATGTAATATTAGCCAGCTGCTATGTCTTGTGTGGCTGCACCTGTTTGGCTGTTAACAAAGTTGTCGACTCGCTAGTTTTTAATCATTAGTAATGTAATCAGAACAAATACACATGTACATCTGTCCATAATTTAAAAAATACTAATTTCTACGCAATGCTTTGCTTTGCTGTGCTCAAAACTGGAGTGCATCCAGTTGCCGTAAAAATGTAAATGACATATATGTTGGATGATGGAGATAATGTGACTTGGTTGCACAAAAGCACATTATCATTAGCAACTTATCCAATACCTCATATTGTGTGGACTGCATTTCTTCAGAACATATCTGAGTATGACTGAACCATCACCTCCATTTTCTTTCAGTTTAATGAAGTAGTTGGCTGGAGAACCAATACGCCGCCTTTAATCATCACTGACATTATTTCAAAGGCAAGGCACATGCCATTCCTGATAATTATTATCATCCCTACAGTGGGTGGTTACAACAGAGACCTTTTCATTTTCCACTCTGCCTCCTCGACTGGGAGCACAGGGATCCTGCGAGTTAGAGCTCAGAATAAATGTCTCTTTTTAATAAGAAGTCATGATTATCTCAAGCTTCTTTAGAGCATTATTCCTTGGCCGAGCGTAGCATTTAAGTTTTCATGAAGCTCTTAAAATTCAGTCTGTGTTTTGATTGAAAAAAATGTCTTATAATATTGTGTAATGTAGAAAAATTGAGTGCAGAGCAACTGTGCAGAATAAAAAGTATAACAACCCTGTTTGAATCAGATGCCCCCCTCGCTTTCTCTCTGACATGTTTGTGCTCTCTGACCGAGGTGAAGTTAGGTGTGACTTCTGGGAGCTTGAACAAATTAGACAGACATCTCCAAACTAAGTCAAATGAACTTTTCCTGTGCAGAGACTTTTAAGAGCATGTATTTTCACAGCGGGTCACTTTTGGGTCTCGAGGCGAAAAAGTTTGGGTGCCCCTGATCTAATTAAATCTGGTCTTGAAACCAATATTTGGAAATAAGAACCATCTTTAACATATTGTGACTTATGTGATTTAGTTTTTTTCATAGTGCACGCTCGTGTTCTCAGGTGACCTGATCTCAGCGGCAGTGACTAACTGAAATCTCTCAATAAGTACTTGTTGAATTTTTCCTCACACCAATTATAACTTTTAATAGACTGAATGTTCCCTGTAATTTATTCACAAATTATTATTTACTTCCCAGTTCTCTCCAAGAGGAACAACATACACCCAGCAAAGTGTGTGTACAAGAGTGTGACAAGTCAGCAGAGCGGTACTTATCGCTCAAACTCATCCCACGCTCTCGACCACACACACACACACACACACACACACACACACACACACACTTCCACATGTCAACAGGTAAATTCACGTGTGCGGTTGGAGACACGTTGCAACAGAAACTCACCAGATTCCCCATGATGCCCCATTACCTTCTCTTTCCCACACACACTCCAAACTTACAAGGCAATGAGGCTTCTAGCACCCCATGCATTTGCCGCCTGCTGCACTGCATAATGCATTAGAAGCCGAGGTGGAAACACACTTACAGTTAGAGCCGCACGGAAACGCTCAGCTGCGATACATAATATATCAAACCAGGTTAGGGGGCCTCATATGTACTGCTAATTGAGACAAAGGAAAGTGTGTCATCTACTGATTAAACACAGCAAGCACAATAAAAACCATTAGTCAACCCAACTTGATGTTTTGTCTCACTTAGCTCTGTTGGTGTTGGTATTTGTGGACTATAATGAAGAAGCACCGCGTTGCAGCTCTTTCTCTGCGTGTTTAATTGGATTTGTTTCAAATAAGCGGAAATGAAAGAGAGCCCTTTTTTCCCCTTCTTCCTCGATAGAGAGCTCCCGCTGTATCTAATTTCTGCTTCACCCCCATTATCTTCAGATCAGGACTTAATTATCCCATAATCTTAAGATATCAAACTTAGTTTTCTCGTCATCACTGCTTAATTAGCTCCAAAGCAAATTATTGCTCTGTTTTGACAGTAAAAATGTTTTCTTCAGATCGTGACTTAATTAGGCTGCAGTCGGTGCCTGGATCGCACCTTCAAGCAAAGTAAACACAGAACAGGGACGTGAAGAAACAGATGGCCAAGCAGACGGTACTGTATGTTACCATGACACTCAAACTGTTGTGAAGGAGTGTCAAAATAACTTTATTCCACACGTCTCGCAGTAGCAACAGGAGTGGGATATTTTGGAATGATTCAATAGTATTTTCTTTTTAAGATATCTGCTTGAAACGTGAATCAATCAATCAAGCTGTAGGATGATAGGTTTCCTAGCTAATTAGCACTGATCATAAAGTTTTGCAAGTACAATACAGTACAACAATATTACTGCAGGCTTGGTTCAATTGTTGAGTGTCAATGTGCGATGAAAAAAATGATGATCCAGGCATTAAGAGATTTAATCATAATAAGCTACTTCTGAATTTGTTTTCATTAGCGCCGAGTGATTTACCGAACATAGTAATTTCTTCTGTTAATTTCTTTAATTACATAAAAGTGTAAAAACTGGGTTATCGTGTGAAACGTCTAAACTAATGAAGCGATAACTCTCCACTTGTACACAATAGCTGCAACAGTGCAGCAGAAGACTGTTCATGTATTAATCCAATCAAACACAGAGGCATTTCAAAAGGTTTTACAGACATGCATTAGTAAGTGATCACACCAAGATGTGTCACTGGTTAAAATATTCTCAAGTTTTCAGCCCGAGGCATCTAATCAAATCAAGCAAGAGGCTTCACTACTTTCTAACTTCCTTCCTGTTTTGATGCTGCTGGATGTGATAGGAACGGTGGGACGAATGCAGATGAGAGGTTCATGTTAGTGGACACAACTCAAAACTCACGAAAGAAATTATGCTTCCGCATGAATCAGTTTTTTTTTTGTCAATAATATTTGATCACCTGGTTGCACATGCACACCAGCTGTTAAGTCTGTGTGCCTGTGCCTGTAGCAATGCTTTTTTTGTCCGACCAGCTCCTTAAAATGACATTTAAAGAGCCAATCCACCGATCTGAGGCATGAGTATCAGTTAACTACTCACACTGTGAAAACATTTGTAAAAGATGATGTCATCAGGGTTACCAGGGTTTGGCTCTGGAGCAGAAAGTCTACTAGTATTTTACAAAGCAGAGAGGGGCTAATCAAAGACACTGTTGGGTTGCATTATGGGAAATGTAGGAGTTTTTTAAGATCGACCCACAAAGTCGGGATATCTACAGTTTGAAGCAGCATGAAGATGTCCAAACATCCAAAAACTAACACAGCGAAGAGGAAAATAAAATGAACATTGCTCACATGTCTGCTTTTAAACATTACACATGCTGTAAGGAAAAAAAAAGAAATTATAGCAGAAAATCATTATTAAAAGTTACATAACGGACTCAGAATTCATGAACCTGAACAAAGCGGCTACGTGCCGTCTCTCAGCACCTTTAAAAAAAACAATACAACACATGGGGAAAATGTTCTATTTATATAAGATTGGTGGGAGTTCAGTGGGCGGAGTGGCCAAAACATGTGTTTTGTTTTATTAACGGCACACAGTAATTATGCAACCTGCCCACATTCATATCAGTGTTCCTTGCACGCTGTCTGTAAAAGTTTGACGGTGTTGTTGTGATGGATGTCCAGAGATGTCCTAATGCCACCTTCAGGTTTAAGAAAACGCAACTGTGCACTTGGTATTGCACCAATCACCTGAGTTTTTTTTTTTTAATTTCTGGGGAATATTCAGATGAGATCCAACTTTAGCTCTGTCTCCGTGGCAGGTTGCTAAGCTACAGACTGTGTCTGGAAGTGACAAGCGAACATAATTACAACCCTGGTTGACAGACACCGACCACAGTGTTCATTAGACTTACTCAAGCATTAAGACATCAAGTCTTTTTAAAACGGAAAAAAATCCTTCACATGACCTTTTGTACTGTATTGACTAATTACCACATAATTATTTCCTGAATAAGTATTTAAACAATTAAGAAGCAAAGGAATTATTTAGTCTGTCTTTACGTTATAGATTTTAATATCTAAGTGCTGTGGGTATGCTTATTTCTGGTTGGATTTTCAGCATTATGTGGGCATAAAATCAAATTTCTACAACAAAAAAAAAAAAATTGTAATTAAATTATGTATTAAATTTGTCTTCAATGCTGCTCATTTCGTCCAGGTGTAGCTGGCTCTGAATGGGTGGCCTTTTTTTTTCATTGCTGTTAATGAGCAGTGTTGTCCTCTGCTGTGTTTGTGCAGTGTGTATGTTTTGTTCTCACAGTGTTACGATGCTCTCTCTCCCACTCTATTTCTCTCCGCTGTCGTTGCATTAGATGTTGATTGACAGTGATATTAGCACCTTTCCTCCACTCTGCCTCTCTTCGCCCCTCAATCAATCCACCCATCTCCTCCCTTGGGCTCGAGGGACGCTGGGAAAATGAAGCTATTTAAAGCAACCTGAGGCATGCACAAGGCTGTCACGTGTCACAGAAATCACCTTCGCATTACAAAACATCCAAAGCAGTCGTCTGACCCGCTCTGTATTTTAAATATGACAAATCATAAATGTGGCACAAAAATTAAGGTTGACAAATTATAGATAGATTATACTTTTAATTCTCTGTTAGTCAGTGATCTGTGACCACATCTTTAAAACTGGCTTTTCAGTGATTTTGATTAATCTTCAAGTGTATACTTTTTGATGTAGATATGATCAGCTGTGAGAGCTGTAACGGTCAAACTGGTGAGCACAGTGTGTAATGGCTGTAAGGCTGGACCCAAGAACAGCACAGGCTGAGACCAGTGTTGGAACAGTTCAACAGTTTATTGGACAAACAGGGTCGTAGAAATCCACAGCAGGTACTCAGGAAGTAGTCTCCAACAGAGCCAGCCAAAATAGTCCAACTCTGCAGCAGAAACCTCCAGGGAGGGAATCCAAGCAACCAGGAGACAGACAAGGGGCGAGCAGGCAGAGGAGTCCGAGACTGGTCAGGGACAGGCAGGGTCAAAACCAGGGAAGCAATCCGACGATAAACGTGCGAGAAGGAGTGGGTTTAAATCAGGTGAGGGAACACAGGTGAAGGTGGTTGCACTGATCAGGTGGGAGCGGCTGGTAGGTGAGTGGAAAAGTACTGGCAGGAGGAATGAAAAATCAGGAGCGACTCATGACACAATGAAGGGAAGTAAGAACAAGTAATCACAAAAATAATTAACACAAAATAAAAGTTAAAAAAAAAAAGTTTTATTGTAAGAACAAGAAGACAAAGAACAACAAGAATTACTCTGTTCATTTCTAAGTAAATTTAATTTCCTCCTTGGCGAACAAAACCAAATATAACCAAAAAAAGCAGAGCGGGAGGCCATCACAGGAACTGAAACTAAAATATTCACTTAAACTGAACTCAAAGAGAAATGAAACTATACTACAGACCAAAATGAGTACAGAGAACTTCATGTTGATGTTGATCTGCAATTTCCTTGAAGAGCCACAGTCACATTCTGCATGAAATATTAACATATACACAAAACCATATGTGTGGTCCATAAAATGAATATGCGGATATGTCTGTAAATAAATCTAAAAAACAAACAGTGATTTCATTTTTGGAATCTTTCCCTCATTGCTGTCCAGATGTACAAACTTCATTTAAGCCTCATTTCACTTCACGCCATGCAGCCAATCTACAGTTTCAGGCTTAATTTTTAGCGGGGCAAATGTGACGCTGACCGAAGTGAATTTGTTCCGCGAATATATGCAAATGTTGGTTTATAATAAGGTAAATTCATCAGGCAATTTTGTCTGCTCTCTAAATTTATGAGCACATTTATGAAGGGGAGAAATGGATGGGCCAACAGATGACATCTATCTAATACACACAAGAGGGTTGATGGTGATTGATCGAGGCCTCTGTGGACAGCAGGACGCTGTACGCATACTTGATTACATCTGTCCATGTCACTGTCTGTCATCTTTATTATCAACATCATGGTGACATGTGGATGTCCTACTTCTTTAAACGCAAGACAAGCCATCCATTCTGAAATGTCAATGACGTGTTCAAATCCATACTAACAATCTGGAAAATTCCCATTGTTATTTTTTGTTTGGAAAGTGTCAGCACCAATGTGTAGTACATCTAATACATAATTAAAAATCAAAACACCCTATTTGTTGGTAAATACGATTGTTACTTTGATATTTCTTAGTCGGCGGTCTCCATGTTGCTCCTCGAGGAGATAATTGGCAACAAATCCATATGTTGTTGATGCTCCATCGTCCTCATCCTCCACCTAATGGTGACAGATTGTCAGCATACGGTATGTGAAAATAATCATCACGTTTGTTTACAAGCCAGAAAAAGATGCACAACGAGAGGACGTTTGAAGGAATAACGCTAATTGCTAATTTAAAAGGTTCCAGCGGCTCATATGGACACGTATAATGGTGATCAGAGAGTTAAAGTAATTGTAGTCGTAATGTAGAGAGTTAAAGGTTGGTGATTAGGATTTACCCTGGGGTCAGTGAGTAGCAACAAGACAATAAAGTTGCAATAATAGACAGGGAATTCATAAATATTAAAAGATTCAAAACAGCAACATAAACACACAAAAAACATTACATTATTTAAATACTTAGAGGTCTGCAGAGTCAAAATGTTCCAGTAATTCACAAGACAAATGCAAAAACATAGCTGATTTTATGTAATTTCTTCAGGTATTTTCAGGCATGTGCGACAACACCTGGGAAAGTCCCAACTTCCAGTTTTCTGACTTAAAAGCAAGCAAGAAAACATTTGCACACCTTTTGCTTCATGAAATAAAAACATGGTCTCCTAAATTTAAACATTTGTCTTTAATACCTGTTCCAACCACTGACAATAAAAAGACGTATTTGTGATGTCAGTCATAGGTTTCTGAAGAGCCAATGCGAAGAGTGTGGTGGTGCTATGTGGGCAATGCTGAATCTTCCACCATGCTGTTAATTATGCGTAACTTTAAGCCTTAATATAATTTGAACAGGTGAGTAAAAAAAACAGACTCAGTACAGTTGTCATGAACGGGAAAATTAGCTATAGAGACCAAAACATTTTTTGTACCAGGCTGTAAACATGTTTATTTCTGCTGGGAAGTTTTTAACATTTTAACATGGGGGCTCATGGAGACTTGTCCTGTAGCCAGCCTCAAGTGGCCATTCAAGGAACTGCAGACACAGAGGTTCCCGCTTGGTGCCAACGTCCAGGGAACGATTGATGCCACTCTAATGTTCTCTATTAAAGCTAGAGCCGGGAGATGATTCCTTAGCAGTAGCAATAGCCTGTTTTTTGCAGTTTTGCAGTTTGAACAGACAGGGTACAACATGTTGAACAGTGAGCTAAACTAATCACCTGCTGGCTCCAGGTCCCAATGCAGACATGAGAGTGGTATCAATCCCTTGGCAAGAAAGCAAATAAGCGTATTTCCCAAAATGTCAAGTCAATACTTTAAAGTTTGAATGACCTTTGCAGCATAACTCTAAAAACTGTACACCTTCTGTCGCTCTGAGAGACTTTCCTAAAATGCTGACAAAAACAAAGCTGGATCGTGACTTTTAAAACTTCAGATCTCAGCACCTGCCAAAGTGCTTGCTGAGTTATTGAGTGTTGATGAAGAACCCCATCAACCCCCCAGCAGATAAACAGAAGAAATTTGGGTATTTTGTGTGATAGAGCGTTGACAGTTTTACTAATTGCCTCTTTAAACGTGTCAATTAATACAGGAAATAGTTGCCACCTCAGTGGGTGGATGATTCAGATTTACCCCAGAATTATTCATAGAAACAGAAAAATGTTCTGATGACACATCTTTGAAAAATTATTAAATGTTTCTCATGTTTTATAGAAGCATTTAGTGCCTTGCTCAAAGATAATCAATCAATCAACACCATTAAGACCATTAAGAGATTTATAAACCAGTAAAATAATCTTAAAATCGATTCTAAAGTGCACAGGTAGCCAATGCAGAGACTTTAAAATTGGTGTAATATGTGCTCTCTTTCTGGTCCTCGTCAACAGATGAGCAGCTGAGTTTTGTAATAACTGTAGTTGAGCTAGATTTTTGTTAGAGAGACCAGAAAGAATACATACATTACATTACAATAGCCAATTCTGCAAGTTATAAAAGCATGCAATAATGTCTCTGTTGGCTTGAGAGAGAAACGGTTGTACTTAGGCAATGTTCTTAAGATGATAAAAATTATATTTTTAATGTGGGGCTCAAAGCTAAGATCAGAGTCAATGATAACTCCCAGGTTGACAAGGTGTTGAATTCAGTTTTTAAGAGTAGGTCCTAAAATTGTTAAAAAGAGTAGGTCCTGAAATTGAGCCTTGAGGAACACCAGAATTGATTTGATATACTAAAAATGTCTGTCACTGAGGTAAGATTAAAACCAGTTAAAAACAGTACCAAACGGCAAACCAAGAGGGAAAAAAATCAATGAGCTCCAGGAAATTTTGTGTTTAATATGAATATTTATTTAAAAATCCATAGTTCGATACAGAAATAGTCATCTATTATATGTATTATCAGACAATCAGTACTTCAGCCATGCTTTCTCTGATTAATCACGGTTTCAAAAAAGTACAAGATAATTTTTTTTTTCCATAATTGAACTTGTGCAAAGAAAATACACTAGAAAGCAATAGAAACACTGACACAAAATAGAGAACGATTAATTAAACAATTCATTTTTCTGAAGAAGGCATCGCACAATTCCAAGAAAATCAGTGAAAGATTTAAGGCCATTTTGTACAGTTAAATTTTCATATAGATTTCTATATTTCAAAACACGCAGTTTTTAACAAAAGGAACTGGTGCATCCTTTGTAAAACTGTACATGCAAACATAGTGCACGTTGTTAAGAAGATATGACGAGCATACAATATATTATTTGGATAGCTTTAGTAAACAAAGATCTTATGTGTCTTAACACCTCACATGGTCTATTAAAACACTCTTAGAAACGTGCCACACGGGCACACACATACATACAACCGCACACACACACACACAAAGTATATTTATATCAAACACATGCATGCACACCCACAGAAACCCACATACACACACTCTACTCACACTTTTATGGGGCTTGGCAAAGTTAGTGAGCTGTTGGAAAGTCAAAAAATATATAATCATAGCCGTCCGCCCAAAGCAGACCAACACAGAATAACTGCCACCGATGACTATGGCAATAATGTGTGTATGTTTGTATGGAAGCAAAGAAAGGCCAAAAAAAAAAAATATATATATATATATTATATATTATATATATCTAACTATATTATATATATATATATATATATATATATATATATATATAAAGAAAGAAGAAAGAATTTTGGCAATTTCAAAAACTATTTTTTTCCTCAAATTCCGATAAAATTCAAGTTTCCAGGTTTCACGTCACTCATCTGAACTTTTTTTCCCCTATAAGATGTTGGTCTGATATATTTCATTCAGGTTTGATCGCTGATCCATCTTTAATTCTGATGTCTGAATTTCATTTTTGATCTGAAATGACACATTTGTTTTGAGCAACTTCAGTGTAATTATTTAGACACTCTCTGAAGTTGAGTGAAGTGAACCCAGAAAGCTTAATTCAGTTTGATTTTTAACAGAAGTTATCTTATGACACTTTCCATAAAGATGAGGTCTATATTAAAATATTTAAATGCTATAAGTACAGGGGTATTTCAGTAACAACATTAAGTTTTTAATGTTTAAGGCCTTTTTTTTGCTTTCATACTGCGTCCTGTCCTAGTTGACAAGCCTTTGCATTAAATTTGATGAAATGAAGTAAAGAGATGCATTTTCCTACCCTGCAAGGATTTGCTGAAGAACACGTGACTTGAAACAGGAGGTAGTTGACAGGGGCGTCCTGTAGGCTGCTGTTTGTATAGTGCATACATGTAACAACAGCACCCTGGGGTTTGAATCTGACCAGCCAATTATCAAGTAAAAAAAAAATGTCAAGAAACTTAAAGAAATAGTTTGGAGCCATGTGGACGTTTACCTTCATCTGACTTACTAAATCACATTGATTTAATCTTTAAAATTTAAATGTTACATTCTTCCTAAATTCATTAACAATAAAATTCTCTCATAACATTCTCAGGGGTCTTTCACTACAGCTTTACTTAGTGGCTAAAGTTAGCAAACCTTAGACTTAAATATTGCTGTGTAACGTCAGTTTAATTTTTGGAATCTCAGTTTAATTCTTCTTGACGTGTACAACTTCACTAATTACAGTAATTTAGCAATAATAATCATAACTGATAGCCAGAGCATCAAAACTAATTGTTATAAACTCAGTTTTCCTTGAACATTATCTCATAATTGTCACTGTCCATAGTAGCTGCTGCACAAAACTTGCTTTTATCTTCATATTCATATATATAGAAATGAATCTCTACCTGAAGGGTTTCCTGCTAAATCGTCCCTAAAGACACAACAACAAACACTCAGTTAACCAAGCAGGTAACCCCACATTCAGGAAAGATCCCTACTCTCTGCCTTTTAATCAACAAAAGCTATAATAAACCCAGCTCTGACCCCTGCAGCGTTGGATCTTTAACAGTTTGGAGGATGTGAGTTTTACAGTATATATCTGCTGAGGCAGTAATGAGCTCCTTATGTTGACCTGCAGTCCTAATGATGTGTCCAGCTAGGCTTTGAACACAGTGGGTGGCTGCAGGAGTGTGACTGCACCAGCTAAGCAAACACTCGTGCAATTAATCCAACCATTTCGGCACTGTGAAAATAATAGATTCAATGTATTTGTTATGCTTAAATATGCAAACTGAAGATATGTGTTTGGAGAAATTATTAGAATAACCAGAAAGTTTTTTTTTTGTATTAACTGCACTGTCTGGTTTTACTTGGTGGTTAGATGTGTAAAAAAAGACGATAACATCTGGAAACATCAGGTCCACTATAAATATGGATGGTATGCTTCATGTTACCACGACTTATTTAAGACTACTTCAGAGTGTTGATACAACAAATACAATGTAAGCAATGCTTAAATATCACATTTTTGGTGCTGCAATGAAATTCACTCTCTCCAATAATTCTTCATGTTCCCACATCCCCATGTTTTGTAAGACTTTTTAAACGTTTCATCTAATGTTGTTTTAAAAGACAAAAGTTGTTTCATACAACACACAAGCTCTCATTCACATTTTCACTCATGAGTGAGACACACTTTCATCAATCCTTCCACACGACTCTCATTCTTCATCAGGCGTCACTCACAAACATATGAGACGGGAATCGCACAAATCATCCTTTTCCACGATTGGCACATATAAATACACGTCATAAAAACAAACATATAAAAAGCTATATCAAAGCTAAAGGTGCAATAAAAAATTTACACACCAAAAAAATTTAAATTAAAATGGAACAAAAAAGCCAACATAGGGAAAGTGTGTTTTTCTCTGCATTTTTGACCACTGGGCTCTTTATGCTCAAACAGTATTTAGTTTGAGAGCAGCTGCTGTCGTTTTTAAAACATGGGGCCGGGATGTGGTGTTAGACGACACACAATGAGACGAAACCCCTGGGCATGTGGGCATCCTAATGCCAAGGCAGTTTGGAGGAGAATGAGAGACGAGAGAGAGACAGAGTAGCTATGCTTCCATTCAGGAGTTAAACAAACGCTACGGAAAAATATGAAACTGCACAATTTGTATCTTCATCAACCGGTGTTTGAATTAGAAGAAAGTTTAAACGTTGTTCATAAATGTTTCCTGACGCTGGCCATACTTCACGGTTCCTTTGAGACAAAACACAAGAGTTTAGTGTGTTAGCATTTTGCTAATTAGTGATAAACACGGGTTATAAATCAAAGTACTGGGCAAATTCACCGGACGATGCTAGATTAAAACTAGATGTGAAAGGATGGAACAGATCATTTACATTTCAAATATAAACTTTGAAGTCATAAATCCAATTATATCAACTGAACAGAAAGGAAACTCCTTTGCTATTGATCGTGTTCTGTCATGAAAGCCATCCCTCTTCTGATTAACGTAAAAATAGCAGCATGTCGAGGATAACCAAAAAAAAAATAAAAAAAGAAAGTTGTATGGAAACACAGCTAGTGAAAGAGAAGAAAGAGAGAGAGAAAGATAGACAGGAAGAAAAGGTGTAGAAGGGAGACAGGTAGACAAGACTCCTCAGGCCTGAGAGCAGTGCAGACAGACAGACAGGCGGACAGACAGATAGATGGTGGACTAATGGAGATATAGGCAGACAGACACTCACCCCCCACAGACAGACAGACAGACAGATGGGTAGAAGAGGTAGTGCAGGGCCACTATATGCATGCACTTGACTGAGGCTACACTCATGCAAAAGGTTAATACAAACACCAGAATACAGTACGGTACGGTACAGCACGGTACAGTACGGTACAGAAGGGCTACCAGGACCTGCACTGCTGCTACCTGACACACATGCCAGGAGAGAGAGAGAGAGAGAGAGAGAGAGAGAGAGAGAGAGAGAGTATTACAAGCTTCATATTGAAACTATGTGTGTATAAAAGTATCAACAGTAAAAATCCTTGTTAGTGTTTACTGTAAACAACGAGTGAGTTGGAGAGAGAGAGAGAGAGAGAGAGAGAGAGAGAGAGAGAGAGAGAGAGAGAGAGAGAGAGAGAGAGAGAGAATAAGTTACATTAGTCCAGTTATTTACAGGAAAGTTTCATTTAAGATCAAGTAATTCCTTTGTTTTGTCTGGAGACATTCTCTTTACAATGTTTCCCAAGAGTTGTCCTTCATTTCCTCTTTCCTTCCTCTCTTCGGTGTTTCTTTTCTTCCCAGCTTCAATTCAAACTCTCTCCAAAGCTTGTCCAGGTTTCCCAGGTGAAAACAAAAAAAATTTCCAGACAGTAACAGGAATGCTTGACAGTGGAAGTAAACAGACTCTCATTGGCTTTTCCTGTCCTCAAAAGCGACACTCTCCTGGCCTGACATGCAGCTTCCTGAACACGAGAAAGACCACTGTGATCCACGGCGACGAGGCATGGAGAGCGGCTTTAGGGCAATGGAAGTATTTTGCGCGTAAAGTTCAGCTGACCCCTGACTCCGAAACCTTTCTCCTCCTGGCTTCTCATATCTGGGTTTGGAGGGGTTGCCCTGGTGGTGTGTAGGGAGGTGGCGCCGGCGACGGCTTGATCCCGCGGGTCCTCATGTAGGAGAGGAATTGGTCGGGGATCTCGGCCAAGACGTCTTTGGCGAGCCGGGCCATGCTCAGGATGTGGTTTCCCGTCCGGTCGATGTAGTCCCTGAATGGAACAAACTGAGAGGGAGGAGAAGGAAGAAAATTAGTAAAAGTGAGAGTTCATCATTGGTGAACTTTGATCAGCGAACTTGCAGCCTCAACCAATAGCAATTAGGTGTTGCTGTTAGCTGATGTTAGCTTAGTTTGTTAGCCGAGTTGCCCGGACTGTGAACAGAGTGTTGGTGATTTTGACCACCAATGGGTTTTAAGTACTGGGGTGTAGAAGAATGCTGATGGGGAGCAGAGCCAGTGTCGTGCTAGAACAGGAGCTATGTTCATAATGACAGAGTTGTAATGACTGAAGAGGATGTTGATATAGGAAGCAAAGAAGAGAAAACCAGAGTGTGACGAGCAGGAATATGAGAGTAAATCTGGGACTGATTTTTAGTTGTCGGCAAAAGCTCTGTAAAATAAAACGCTGAAATACAGACGCCAAGCTGGGCTTCTTGCTGTTGGACTAACAAATATATAACGTTAGTTTTTGATCCTAACAAATGCACGTGTACAGTGGTTCACAACAGTGGTATTGGACTCTGAAACTAGGGATGCTAAATTGAAAAAAAGGGCGAGGGAGTGTTGCTTTAAATTAGAGTCAGCTGGAGATATTTAAAGGTGAGCCACAGACGGCATTGTCGACCAACTCATTTGATAAAATCTGGTATAGCATACTATGTGAGAATAGAAAGCTTGATGCTTGGAAGAAGAGGAGATATTGAAATGAACATTCAAGAAACACTTGGCCTAATAAAGAGAGGAAAAATGGCAATGGTGAGAAATGAGATCTAAAGCAGAGGACTGAGGGTGAAATGTATGGCAGCAAATCAAGTGCAGAGGAATCTGGAGAAATGAAAAATAATTTCCAAGAGAGAATTTGAATTATATAACATAATTCATCCTCTTTGTTCACTATTTTTAAGCCAAAGAAGCTCATTAAAGACAATCATCTCTCCCGCCTAGATCACAAATTGGCACTGCTACAGAAAAGACAGTATACGCTAATTAAGATGCTACAGATTCGCCCTATTTTCTCAGATGAAACTCTGGTGTCTGGTTGTCTGGTGAACAGGAGGTGGTGAATGTCAAAACTTTCACTCCTAAACAGCAATTGGAGACCCCAGGGTTACTGAGAAAAGCAGTTAATGTGGACATAAAGAATGTACAAATAGTGAAACTATTGGGCATTAAAGCTTGTTGGAGCCATTTGGGGCTGCTAGTGTGTGAAATTGAGCAGCTTTAAACTCTAAGACAGAGAGAGGAGATGGGCACAGAGCCAGGAGCTGGATACCAAGACCTAGTTAACTCTGACAAATATTTGGGAATTACTGGGATCTGATATTAGGCTGAGAATATGCACGTTCAAACGGGGGATCAGAACTGCTAATTCTCACAATACTCCGTCCGTCTTCTTCCGCTTTATCCGTTTTTATCGGGTCGCGGGGGCAGCAGCTTTAGCAGGGAGGCCCAGACTTCCCTCTCCCCAGCCACTTCTGCCAGCTCTCCCAGGGGGACCCCAAGGCGTTCCCAGGCCAGCCGAGAGACATAGTCCCTCCAGCGTGTCCTGGGTCTTCCCCGGGGCCGCCTCCCGGAGGGACGTGCCCGGAACATCTCACCAGGGAGACGTCCAGGAGGCATCCTCACGAGATGCCCGAGCCACCTCAGCTGGTTCCTCTCGATGCGGAGGAGCAGCGGTTCTACTCTGAGCTCCTCGCGGATGGCCGAGCTTCTCACCCTATCTCTAAGGGAGAGCCCAGCCACCCTGCGAAGGAAGCTCATTTCGGCCGCTTGTATTCGCGATCTCATTCTTTCGGTCACTACCCAAAGCTCGTGACCATAGGTGAGGGTAGGAACGTAGATCGACTGGTAAATCGAGAGCTTCGCCTTTCGGCTCAGCTCCTTCTTCACCACGACGGACCGGTGCAGAGATACTACACGTATCACGATACTGTGGCAATATTTTTTCCCTCCCTTCAATTAAAGACATACTGGTACTGATTCCCAACCCAATACTAGTGGTCTATTATTGAGTGGTCAAGGCCAGGGATTGCCACAGTGCTAAAGCAGCGTGGTGTGACTGTTGTTATGGCTGCCACCGACACTCCTGTGTGTGTGGTCGCACGCCCCTGGAGACATGGAGGATTACGATCGCAGCGACACCTATCCAATCCACAGGACCCAATCTGGAGGAACTACATATTTAAAGTCTGAGATTGTGAGCGAAAGTGAGCGTGACTTCAGTGCATTCAGCAGACACGCCCCTACAGTCCTGTAGCTGAGAATACTGCTTCATTTTTACCTGATTTTAACACTTCATTTCATAGACTTGATATTTATAAACATTTAAATTTGGCTGGGTGGTTAATAACACTTTCTTCTTTGGTCTGACAAACCCAGAACACATGTTTATTCTTACTTTACACGGACTTTAAGTTAGAACCACCCGACAGTCATGGCTTCTTGGTTTATGTGTCGAGATCACCTTGGTGCCTTTGTGTTTGTTGTGAATTAATTGTGAATGCTTATTGCTTATGGACTGGGCCAGGTCTAGTTATTTTGCTGTTTTTGTTTCTCTTCTGTTTGGTTCTTTGTGTGTTTAGTTATTAGATAAAAGTTAGATAATGAGATTTCTTTTTCCTTTTTGATTTTGTTTAGACAGATCAGACTCTTTTTAGAAACTCTTTTGGTTATATTTATTTTGTTGGTTTGAACAGTATTGGCTATTGTTGTGGAGAAATTGCTGAAGTCAAAGGTCAATGGTGAGGTCAGAAAGGAAGAAAGTGTTCAGGAGCCTCTGATGTCTTATGCTTGATCAAGGAGAATCAAAGGAGAACCTTTGTACATGGGACGGATGCTCTACCAACTGAGCTAAACGAGACCCCTACCTCACCTCTTTTTGTTGTATTATAATTCATCTAAAATTCCTGGAAATAAATAACTTGTTGGTCTCTACAACCTGATTGAGTGACTGCTTGTGTTTATCACCGTCATTGGCTATGTGCTCCCAGATCTCAGCAATTAACTTGGTGAGTGCAATGTGATGCAATGCGTAAAATAAAGTACAAAGTAATAATTAGTTGACAGTGAAGTCACATTATTCAGACTAACTTATAATAAGATGGTTTGCTAAACAACCCATGGACACATGTTGTTGACTTCTTTAACCATCAGGCCACCCTGATGTGAATCATTATTTACATCTCAAGTCTGCTCAATATTGCTCAACTAAATGAGGACAGATATGAGGACGTCGCCGTTTCATTTACTTAATGAGCTGTTGTCACCTACAATCACAAGATCATATGAGAGGCCAATTTGTGCTGGAAACCCTTGCTGCGAAAAGTGAACCTCGCCATGTCACTCGGGGTTATTAGTTCGCTGATAATGAGAGCCTGTAGGCAGGAACTGGTGTAATGTTCCAGTACTGAAACTTGGTTTTGTACCATCTCCGGGTCTTTTCTACATGTGTGTGTACTTCAGCTTGTTAAAAAGCCAACTAACGAGCGTGCCTCCCTCGCCCACATGGTGCTGAAGGGAGGGTGTGAGGGAGAAAGATATGACAGCGGCAGTATAAAGGTCACAAAGGAGGAAAAAAAAACAAACAAACGGCCTATTCTGAATGTATGAATTTGTTCTCTTTGTCTTGATGCCAGGCAATGACATAAGTATGAAAAGTAATGCCTATCAAAAAAGAAATAAGGGTACAGATAAAAGACATGAACAAAGGGATGAACACATGATTGACAGGCAGGAGGAATGACTAATCATGGTTTAAATTTTGGCTGTTTTACAGTCACGAGTTAGCCACTTTGTATACCAAACTCTACATGAGAAGATTTAAAGGAAGAAAGATGCAGTAAAGTAAAAATTGTAATTGTAGCAGCCCAGTCAAAAAGTGTCTTTTTACTCCAGTTCATAGGACACTCCACAGGTCCCTTCTGTCTGACTAACTGCAGACCTCGAGCTGCCCTGCAGCCTTTTTAACCTATACATTGGGCCGAGGTTAGAGCTGAGGGTCTCTGTTCATCCAGTTTAATGAGGAAGACACAGAGAAGCAGAGATCTGGCAGACTCTTTGCTGATACTGGGGAGCATGCCATTTTCTCTCTCTCTGTGTCCATGTGTGTGGTGTCCATCTTGCCATCTGTGTTCTGCTGCACCGCAGGGGTCGAGGTGACCAGGTGTCTGTCTGTACGGACACGAGTTGAACGACCTGGATGGGACCCAGGTGTTTTTCAGCCACTCGCCTTTAAAAATACAGGAGCAAGACTTGCACACAAATCCTTGAGTGCACTTCCAAATAAATCCTCTGCAAAGCTATGTGTTCCAGCATCAATGTGTCACTAAGGGTTGCAAAATTCAGTGAATTTTCGAAATTGGAAACTTTCCATGGGAATTACCTTGAATTAATGGGAATAAACAGGAATAAACCAGAAATTTACAATATTGAAGGTTGGCCCTTAACAGGGAACTTAAATATAGTTGGGGAAAATATATTTTAGCATAATCTTGACTAAAACAACCAGATTTCATTCAAGTACACCCGAATATCTGCTTTTCCTCAATCACATGCACATAGCATGTACAAATAGCACATGCACTCAAACAGTAGATAGATAGCTGATAAGTTAGATGCTAAATTGACCATTTATGAGGCTATCTTACCATGATGCTATGCATGCATGATGACCCAGCAACTAATATTTGCCTCGGTGGTGTTTAGTTGGTTGATAGAGCCACGATTTTTACTGAAATGAATCTCATATTCAGCAACTTATGTAAAATAAATCAGTGTCGTCATTAGGGATACGAATCCGAAAGAAAGTGATGAAGGAGGTTGTGGGTTACCATTTGTAATCTTGGATGTGGTTTCATTTTTCATTAGTGTAAAAGCAGTGGGGAATGGTTTAAGAGAGAGAGAGAGAAAGGAGTGTGTACCTGAACAATATCCCTCTCAGCGTATCTTCCTCTGGATGAGATTCTGACTTCATCGCCGTCCAACTCGACCATGGCTGAGGAGAATACAAATGTGCATTATTTCTCACTGTTCAAACAGAGTAGAAACACACGAATATTGTTCACAAGATTTTGTTGACTTACCATCAAATTCTGCGGGTCCCACCCCCACGATGATGATTGACATCGGCAGACAGGAGGCCTGCAGGAGAGGAGTAACATTAATATGTGAAGAACGTGTCTGCGCGAGTTGTTAAGATGAGCTACATGTTAACATCTACGTCCTCTGCTTTCATCAGCGGTAAACAAAGCGTCAAGTGTCACATTCACGTCTCGCCAACATGTATAGTACATGTACAGTATGCGTAAACGTGCGTCTTTTATAGCACCTCCAGGAAGGCTGCGTGGGTCGAGGCATCACAGTGAATATTAGAGACGAGAGAATCAACAACGTGGCCTGAGCTCGCTGACAAATGATGTGTGTTTGTGTGTGTGAGTGCCACAGAGTGTGTATTAGAAACAGAGAGCCAGCGGTGTGTGTGCTCAGTGTGTTTGAGTAATGGGTTGACCTCGGGCAGCAGAGCAATAGATGATCTTATCAAAATATCTCGTTTATTTTTTGCTCCCCTCGGTAAAGGTCTTCTTTACGTCTCTGTGCTGCCCTTTGCTCCCCCCGTTCTCTCATCTCTGCCACCTCGTCTTCCTTTTCCTCTCTCAGCCTCCTTTTCTCCTTAACATTTCGCTCTTTCTCAACCTCTCCTCTCTGTCTCTGCTTTCAAAGCCCTGAGATGAATCGCCGACCGCCTTGACAAAAATGGCTGTCACTCGGATTCTACATTGCACGCTGAGGCTTGACAGTGACGGAGGATGGATGGGGGGTGAATTACATGCTGTCAGAAGTGAGGCCGACACAGCAAACACTAAAAAAAATAACAGCCGTGAAGGCGGTCACGTCATATTTCTGTTGGCATTGCAAGAAACAACGGATATCCAGACGCGAGTATAAATATGTGACAATACTGAACATGTGAATCATTCCAATTAACAGCCTTGTATGTTTATGTACAGTCAACACGAGGTGCCTTTTCTCCACGAAGTAATCCCATTGTCAATACATCTATAAGCCGACAGTGATACGCCTAACAGCCTAATTAGAACATGCAGGCGCAGCTGTTTTCCACCGTTCATTCAAAGGCAGATTTTTGCTCTCGGGAGCAAAAAAAAGTAACGATGATCTCAGGCTAAGACACTTCTACTCATTCACATACATGTTTTTATGTTCAAGCCACTACGCATTATGAAATACTGTGTAATTACTGTGCTAATCGCAAATGGTGACTTCTTTTCTTCTTGGTGAAATGTATATTCCCTGACATTATCGTAGTTATAGGAGTTATGTATACACAATCTACATATACCATAGGTTCTAACTGAAGCAGCAGCTGTGTTACCGGCAGCGTTTCTCCCCTCGTTCATTTGTCTGCTTTTGTTTTGAGCGTCTCCACTTTTGCATCTGTCTTTTTATGTGTTATTTTTCATCTTTTGTGGCGCACATTGTATTCAATCTTTTTGTATACAATCTGCCTAGAAATGAAGATTTATTAGTTAGGGATGGAATCGTAGAATCTTTGTATTTCTGCCTTTGAGGCTTTCAGACAACAGATAACTTGAGTTAAGAGACACTCCATTGCTTGTGAATGAGGTGCAGAAATGATTTACTGAGGGAAGTTTTCGCTGAATACTGAACAGTCCTCGTGATGCGAGGCTGGATCACATCCTGGCAGCGTGCACCTAGTCAGGGCATGCAAACAAACACACGGCGAACAACTTGCTTAAACCCTGACTTCCTGATCGCTCCAGGTCAGTGAGCTTTCAGTTCCCAATTGAGCCAGGTGCAAGAACGCCAGTATGCTGGCATTTCTCCAGCTGAACTGAAGTCTCTTTTTGTGGACTGGAGTGCAGGGACAGGTGTTAGCAGCCACAGTGTATGTTCTTACGTTGACAATAGACTCCTTGGTCTGTGCCATATCTGAGATGACGCCATCTGTGATGATGAGGAGCACAAAGTACTGAGAGCCGTCTTTCACTGAAGCTGCATACCTATGCAAAAAACAGACAAAGAACATCTTTGTAGTTATTTCTGTGCTGCCTTCCTCGTTTGTTTACCACAATGATTTGTTACACGAGCATATTAGGCTTCTGTGTTTTAATTAAAGCACTTTGCAAGTACATGAAAACAGTTCTTTGAAAATGATTTTTCTCATTGAATAAATGGCACTTACCTCCCACTCTGAAGGATCTTAATCTGTTAAGTACCTCTCTCTGTACACCTACTGTATGTCAATTCTACAGATCATCGGCTCTATACTTCCTTCAATTTCTCCTGCATTGTTGAGTGTGACCTTTCACTCCCATGTGAGTCGTGAACTGACTCTTGCTGATATTTACACACTGAGATTATTTCACTCGCTTCAGCTTCTGCTAGGCTTCACCTTTCTGCACAGGGGAGGTTGGATCTATTTGTACACCTGCCTCTTCTCTACTGGAGATATCTAATATGCCTCTCACTCTAGAAGATCACAACATAGGCACATGGAGAAAGATGGGAGACATAGGGCAACAACTAAAGACAGGTAAAGAGTGGAGAAGATCACAGATGGGTGACAGCCTGTACTTGGTAGCTTGAAGTTGCAGAAAGATCCTACATGTATCTACAACGCCTGGTTTTAAAAGTTTTTAATTAGATTTAGGAAGAAGTGTTTGTAGAATATGTGCTAATAGTCTGGAACTCATCAACCTAGTAGTAGCTGAGCTGCCTGTTGCTGTATGTTTGCTACTTTATATCAGATTTTTGGGTTTGGGTTTGTTATTTGCTTGGATGAAGAAAAGTGCTTTAGTAGCAGCCAGCGACGTGTCAGCTTAGTTTAGCATAAAAACTGTAAGCAGGGAGAAACAGCAACAGACCCCCTACCAGCCACACTCTAAAGCTCACTAATGAATTCACCAATTAATAAATCTTGTTTGTTTAATCCGTGAAAACTCCGAAGTGCAACACGTAGCACTGTAAAACCATTCACACATCAGTTTACTGTTTAGTATACTGAGGTATAACGTAGGTGGCGCCGGAAAAATAGAAGAAGAGGGCACAGCAACTGGATGCAATTATAAGAGTGTCAGTCGAATCTTAGTACAAACAATGCATAGAACATGAATATGTTTCAGTCTACACAGATTAGTACAGAGTATCATGTATGTAGTATAAAGCCATGGGAGCCATGAGGAGACTGTTGGAGTGGAAATGTGAGTCTAATGTTGGCTACGTCAGAACCGGATGGAAAAAAGTAGCATTAAAAGCATTAAAGAAGCGCATTAACTCTTTTTCCAAAAAGGCAGAAAACAAATGTTTTTGGAACATTTTATATATATATATATATATATATATATATATATATATATATACATATTTCTAATGTAACACTTCAAAATGCATCAAAATACATTTACAGGAACAGAGCTAACATCTCCTAGCTGTAGCTTCATGACCTAACCCAAGAAAGCCTAGTTAGCACCTCTAAAGTTCTGTTTGTGTTCAGATTAAACACACAAGATACAACACATTAATAATTAGTGAGCTTTAGAGGTGCTAATACGTGTGACAGTGACAGTGGTTTCTGTCTGTGGAATGGTTTTTATCTAATCCTTGGAAGGAGAGCGGGTAACCGTATCTCTTCAAAGAGAGGGAATATCAAGATACTGATGTGATTATTGTAAAAGTGTTTACTGATTTGTAAAATAATGTTATCTAACATGAAGAAGAGAAGAGCAAAGTGAAACGTTCATGAAAGGCTTTGATGTAAAGAGTCAGGAGAGATGAGTAAAAGTTATTCCTGTGACATTACAGACTAAACAAACACAAACTGCTGCCTCTGCATTAGTGCTTGTTTCACCATGTCCCTTCGGAGTGCTTTTGCTATTTCATCTGAAACTACGCAATTAAGATTCAGTAAATTATCCTTTAAATATGAGAAGTAACCTGATGAGAGGCTTCACTTGAGTACATCTCTTTAATTACACACTTGCATGAATAGTTCCTTAATTCCTTTTTATTTTATTTCAGAACTTTGTCTAGATCATGGGTCCGTGTGGCTTCCCTGCAGAATAAATTATGTTCTCATCTACACAGAGACACACACACACACAAAAAAAACATGCAATCAGCTGTCAGGTACTTTCTCTGTTTGTGTCCTTACGTCTTCTCTCTCCTGCAAACTCTTGTTAGCTACCTGGCAACACTCGCTGCGCTGAGCTTATTAGAGAAAACCTGAGAACACATGCTGAGTGTCAATCGCAGAGTGAAATGTACTTGGTGTTCTTTCACACATACTCAAATGATTTGAAGTTCATTATATAAGCAGTGATAGCAAATGTGCAAGTGTAAAACAGCATGCATGTGGCATAATTAAAAACAGAAAATAAGAACTTCAAACATAAGAAACCACTACCTGGTAGAGTAGGCGGAGTAGATGAGTAAAAGTAGAAAAAATTCTGACATGAACTCCATAAATAAGATAAATCTATAAATGACATGCTTGTATGTTTGTTACCTGGCCACATGGTTGATGACAGGGGAGAAGTTGGTGGGTCCATAGAGCTGGACTGACTTCAGACTCTGGTAGTAGGCTTCCATCACACCGTCAATACCTGCACAGTACGGATTCTGAGGGTTCCCGTTCTACATCAACGAAAAGAGAAGAGAAGAGAAGAGAAGAGAAGAGAAGAGAAGAGAAGAGAAGTTTTGCTCAGATCAGACGTTTGTACAGGGTGTTTTATTTTGAAAATTGACCGGATTCTCTATGCTGTTTCTGTGTCTGACTTCCTGTCAGCTCGAGTTGCTCTGTGTGAATTTGACGCGGGGAATCCGTCAAAAATAGAACAGCCGCATATTCTCTGCGGAGCCAAGCGGAGACCGGCCTCTGGGATATTTCTGAAATGGATCATGGCGCTTCTGGTGAGGTTTGCAATTAACTTTGGCGACCGCGGCAGACCCGGAAAGTGTCGTATCTGTGCTGGGTGTAATTTTGCCTTTTAGAACAATTTATATTCGAGAGTTTTATCTTGAAAACAGTGACAAAGAATAATCTAAAGAAATTAAGACAAATTCAACTAAAAGCAACATTTCATATCTTATGTACCGTAAGGGTGATGTCAGGTCTTTAGTCCATCGAGCTTGTTCTACAGGGACATACAGTTAAGGCAGCAGTGTGTGGGATTTATTGACATCTAGTAGTGTAGTTGCTGGTTGCAATCCCCTCACCTCACCTTCTCTTTCCTAGCAAACGTACATAAAACGCATCCTAATGATACATATGAAAGGCTCATTCTAAATTACCAAAACATTATGATTCTTATTTTCAGGTGGTTATAGATTAATGAAAATATAGTTATGATTATGATAATCTGACACACTGGAAAAGTCAGAGTTAAACTCTGAATTATTATAAGTTATTTTCTTATTAACTGTTCTAATTTGTTTTATTCAGCTTTGGGATTTACTTTGAGGTAAAGTTAACTTTTTTATACAAATGCAACAGGACATACATCATCGTTCTATATCTATATGGTCACTTGAGGCTTTTGTTAGTAAAGAAACTGATATTGTGTTGTGTTATTGGCAAGCGTTGGTGTAAATTGCTGTTAAATTCTGCCCCCTCTTTCATTGCATTCGAAGTATCTTTAGGGACACAAAGTCACATAATTATTTTGTGAGTTAGTCATCATCCCTTTGAGAGCAGATGAGTGGTTTAGAAACACAATGCATTTTTTACTCCCACCCTTTTCCTTCCCAGTCCTCCATCTTGGCCCCAACCGCTCTTGTTCGTACCAGTGCAAACTCGTGGGAGACCCGTCCGTCAGGCGGTAGCTTGGCTCCGAACCCTAGCGCGGGAAACATCTTATCGCTGTCGTAGTCCTGGATGATTTCTCCCACTGCCTTCAAGGCCATGGCGTAGGCATTCAGCTGGTAGGGACTCATGTAGTGGAGTGAGGTGGGCTGGGCTGGGTTACCTGTTTGTGACAAAGGGAACACACACAGTCAGAGGATTCTCTGTGGACAACAGAAGAGGTGGAGCTTCATTCTTTGACAACTAGCAAAGGTGCTTGGCTCAAAGGTTGCAAAATGCCCAAACTATCTTAAAATTGACTATTTGTACTTCATTTAAGTGTGCAGTTCATTGCTTACTAATTCTTAATTTATCTGATGACTGAACTTCAGGTTTTGTGTTATAAAATTAATTTTGAAGTTGCCATGGTAACAGTGTGCAGAATCAAATATGAACTTTGTACATTTGTATATAGACATTTTCTCTATTATATTCTATTATTAAATAAGTACATTAGTTTCACGCTTCAAAGCACAAAGTTAGAACTTCTCTGAGAATGGGTTCAGAAATGTTAGTGACAATATGTTCCACATTATTAAAACATCAAAATAATAAAATAATGAAGTCAAATAATATGAAATTAAAAAAATGTCCTTGTTGTAGATATCATTTTAACTAGATAATAAATTACTCATCTGAGCTACAAATATAATGAATTATCAGAGGCTGTGTGGGCTGAATGGTGTTTTATGGAAACCACGATGACATTTGAATATTTTTTCAGTACTTCTTCTTCAGCCCATAGCAGCCAGTGATTCCATAAACAACAAACAAATAGTTCTCTGCTGGTTCTCTTTGTGATATTGTGCATTCTCTCCCTGCACGTGACTTTTTGACTCCCTGCACGCGTTTTAATTCACCGCAGAACTCCACTACTCGTCATTCTCAATTGAGATTGTAGTGAGAGCCAGACAAGTACACTAGCTCAGACCTCAACACATTGCATTTGTCTTTACTGCCGCTGCTGCTCGTCCAGGACAGAGCTCAAGGGTAGATGGATAACATAATCCTTAATCAAGGCCATCATAGTATGTTACTGCACTCAGCTTTAGCTGCCAGGTGTGATGAAGAGGCCAATTAGGAAACACTTGATTCTCCATCTGCATATATTTGAATAAATGCTCCTGAGGCATTCAGCATACTTTTGTGTGTCTTTGATTGTGTATGCGCAAGTGTGTGTGAACTTAACTTGTGTGTGTAAGTGTGTGTGTGTGTGTGGAGGCTCACCATTGGAAGCTGTGAAATCAATGGCCACGGTGAAGTTAATCTGGGTCCTGAGAAGACAAAAGAAAAGAGATGATTCATTAATCAACAATTCCACTCTCTCTCTCACACACCACACACACATAATCAAGTCAAAGTGATCAGTGTTTGAGAGTGCAAACAGAGTTCCTCCTGCCCTTTAGTATTGACAGTGATGAGGAGACTCAGGTTACTGGGCTTTCACACCAAACAAACAGGGGAAGGTTGTTGTTTTTAAATGGAGAATACAATTAATATGCTTAACAACCACATGTGAAAGAAGCATGTGCCACCCAAGTGTAAACCATTGTTTTGTGGGCAACCAAGGCTCGAGTTTGGCATCATGGACATTGCCAACTTGTTATTTTGGAACTAGAAATGACCACATCTGAATGAAAGTGTAGAGCAGGTGGTTGACGTACTGCGAGGTGGACTGTGCTTGGTTTTAACATTATAAAAATACTCATATTGCAGCCTAAATGTACACTAAAATAGTTTCTGAAAACATATGAGGATGGAAATAGACAATGCAGTAACAGAATCATGATTTGTATTTGATCAGCACTGTCTTGTTTTGCAGTTTGATCTGAGTTTCGTGACCCTGGTGCATTTCAGTGGATGGACTCACTGAGAATGACTATCAAAAGGTAGCCATGCCCTAAAGCACTTTATCGTATAACTTTATAGTCTGTAGCATCATGCTGTATGGAAAAACTTCAAACTAGCACTAGACTGTAAACTCTCCTACATTGGCTCCACTTTACGGACCGGAAGCTCTGTCCACTAATTACACTGTCAATGATGCCACCCTGATTTTGCTCACAAAACTCAGCTAGATTGAACTGTGACCCTCAGGTCTTTACAAGGTGTTTCCGGTGGTATTCTGGTAGGCAGGAGGTGAAATTTCAAATAGAAATGTTAGGCTAGAGGATGGAAAGACAAATGGATAATTTGATTTTGAGTAACCCAGTGTTACATAACTGTCAAGTACAATCATCACAGGATGTACATTAATAGGCAAACAAGATTAGGACTCTACAGCCATGGTAGCAGCTCTGGGAGGTTGTACAGTGGTGCGTTGGGCTAAATGCCAGCAACATACAGTAGCATGCTAACATAGCACTAAACACAAAGCACAGCTAAAGGTATTTGGTTATAAACTATAGGAAAAAAAAATGTTGATCTCATTAAGCACTAGATGAAAAATCAGGGCATCATAAAAGTTCTTACAATTAATCCTAAAAGGGGAACATGGATTCATGTAGCAAACTTCATTAGAATCTGTTCAGTTGTTGAGACATTTCACATTAAACCAAAAATGTTAACCTCATGGTGGTGCTAGAGGAAAAGTCAGGGTAACTTCAAAGTGATTAGGATTCATCTTACGAATGTCTAGACCAAAATACATGCTAATTGGCCTAATATCTGTTGATCGACATGTTGAGATTCAACTGGATAAGCGAACATTTTGACCATATGGTAGTGCTACAGGAAATCAGGCCACCTCCAAAGTCAGTAACATTCATCCTCTGGGGACTGTGAATACTGTATCTGTGTAAAATTATATAATATTACCAATAGTCAGTCTGGAGGAAAGTGGTGCACCAATGGACCAACTTTACCATCCCTAGTCACTATCCAAGAGGATGTGAATATCATATTATGTATTTTGTGCCTTTAGATATTGATTTAGATTATTTCTATTGAAGTTCAGATAGCAGCCTCGAGATAAACATCAATGTATAATGAGAAAAGCTAAAAACAAATTGTTTTTGTCACACATGTCACAGAGAGAGATAATGAAATATGGATCATCAAAGATAAATGAGACACGACAGAAACAAACAACACACCACAGCGCCCTGCATGCGAGTGGCATGCCACTCTCGATCATAACATTTCCCAACTTGTTAACCTGCAGGAACAGGATGTGGTCAAGTGCTCTGTCGGCCTGTCGCAGCTTTTTCACACCAATCCTCACCTGCTGCCACACATAAACACAAACACACGAAAAACCTCCCTGTCTACCTGACACGCATCCAACAGCCAGTTGCTCATCATCTTTGTCACCTCGGCAGGCCATGTGTGGAGCGGGGCACTGTGCTGTCCCGGAGGGGACAGGATGAAAGGGAGGGACAGAGGTAGGAAAAAATTCAAAAGACAATTTATCATCAGCACGCATGTTTGGGGTTTTCAAATACAGGGAGCCGAGAACGCCTGAGGCGTGGAGCTGCCTTCTCATGTTAGTATGCAGATATTGGTGGAGTTGCACCTTGTAAAAATTGAGCACACATATTAACCTCAGCTACAACCCGCTCTCAAAGGATACTCAAAAAATGCCAACAAAGGAGTGAGAGAGCAATGAGGCATGGGCTTGTGGCTATGTAGTCTGTAATGCAAGAGATCAGGGGACACACTGACTAGTGCTCAGTAGCATGGAAGTAGAGCAGGTAGTCGGAGCTAACTAGCTATTAGAAGCTACTGTCAGACTCTGTGTCTCTGCTGGAAAGACAAGTGTTGTGCAGCATTTGTATTCTGTTACACGTATTGTTACCGTTTGTCTGCCCTAAATACCTTGTTATGGACCTTGTCCTATAGCACAATTATGAGTGGGCTCAAGAGTTGTGTTAACTGCCACTGAAGGCGAATATATCCCGTTTATGGATAAAGTTGTTTTTTCGCCATTGTTTATCAAGCTTGCTAATGCGAACGCTATCATCAGCTACGTGTCAGAAACACAAACTGGAGCCACGCTCAGCCAGTGTTTTGCTTTTTATGCTTGGTGTGGCAGCGGTCACATGAAACGTGACTTGCCATGACTTTATCATGTCATGTTTGGCTGAATTAAACGTTTAAATCAAAAGTTACATGCAAATTTTGAGGAGTTTTTAAGTTCTTACACACAATGTTTATTGTGCAAAGTGTCCTGAAATCACCTGTGTGCCAACAAGAATTTATATGTCTATATGTGTGGGTCAAAAAGTTGCCTTAAAGTGGAACTACTTAATAACCTAATTTTTATAAAGAAATACCAAAAATAATCTTCAATTTTGCTAAGTTTCACAATTTATGTCAGTCAGAATTGCATGGTGGCTCTATTAAAGAAGAAAACTATGCAGCCTCTTCAAGGATAGATAGTAAGACTACCAGATAATGTCAAAAATCACTGTCATCAGTCAAAACACAAGGCTGCTCTAACTTTTAAAAAAATAAAGTTCATAGAATGTTTTCATCCAACAGTGACAAAAGCTGAATTATACATGGCTTTATAAGATGGTTCATATCCTCAACTGAATGAAAACATGAAGAAAATTCCAGTAAATGAGCTTCTCTAGGGGACAGCTGCAAGGACAAGAGAGCAGAGAGAGGAGATGTGAGTGAATTCTGGTCCAGTTCCCCATGCTGGCACAGACAAGCTCCAGCCTAGCAGCCTAAATTATGCATGTCCTCTTTCTCTCCCACCCAATCTCTCTCTGTCACGCACACACACACACAAAGTTTGAGAGAGGAACTCCAGTGTGAGGGGAGAGCCGGAGAAACGAGGTGAACTTGGGGGGGCGGACAATAGAAAATGACAAACGGCAAGAGAATAGATGAAAAGGTGGAGAGCGGTGTTTGATTAAATATGTCGCTCTGCAACATCAGCACAAGAAAGCGACAACGTCCACATCACATCAGCAGTGTGACTCACTGAAATTAAATATGACAAAAGACGACGTTGGCAACAAAATAAGGGGTTCCAAAACAGAAGATATTGACTGTATACTTTCCAAAACGTGGGTTGCAATTGTTGAATCACTGGCATTGATCATCAAAGCTCTGCAGTTTGACTGTGATTGCTTTGAGTGAGGCTGTAGTTTCTTGCCTTACAGAGTGAATATCAACCCATGATGTTTGACTCTGTCATTTTGACACCAAATGGAGAGAATATTAATATCCAGATCAGAGGACAGGACATTCTCCATAAAGGTCAAGTCTGTCCTCTGCATTAATCACACAAGAATTTGAGCAAGACAGTTTATTGGCTCAAGGAATTGTTCCCAGCAATCTATTCTTTCTGATATATTGTTTCCAAATCTGCTGCCTTGTTAGAGTCCTGGCTTGTGTTTTACATAACTCTATAGACTGCATATTTGTACAATTAAATCCCTTGTATTACACACAAAAGTATACTTTTCACAAAGTAATAGAAGAATGCATAAAAGACATAAAACCACTGATCAAAGTGGATATAAAAAAAAGGACAAAATAATTTGCAACAGAACTCCAGAGTGGCACAGGAAGGAATAAAATCAATTGACTAAAGTTACACTCTGGCTAATGACTTGAACTCCTTTGCCAGATTTTTCACTGACACACACACACACACACACACACACACACACACACACACACACACACACACACACACACAAAGTATGAAACTATAACAACCACTCAGCCAGAGGGAAAGAGGCCCAGGTCTAACTTTGTTCAAGACACAATTGATTTTTTTTCCATTAGCTTTTAGTACAACTGATGCACTGTATTTATTCTTGCACAAAGGTTCAGCCATGATTTTGGTCTTAATGCTCACCTTATATCCTCGATCATGGACTCTCTTCCAAGCAGAACAAAACAATGTCGACAAACAGTTGTCATGCACATGCTTTAAATGAAACAACAGCACTATAGTTAGAGCTGCTTAGTAGACAGATTTGTGTATGGTTCTGTCCTGTATTTGTGTCTATACATTTGTATACTGCCTGATGGTAAGTATGGCAAAAGCACTGCAAACATATATGTAATATGCCAGTTAATTAAATTCATACAAATATCAAAAAGACATGGATTCTGAAGAAAAAGCTGTAAGGAAACTTCCATGGTATATTTCCTGGCACTTCTTCCTGTGGGTGTCAGGTGGCACCATACAGAGAGTGATAGAAACGCCACATAAAACAATCCTGACAAACCACTTGGGTGCAATTAAAGAACAGAGTAAAGACAACAAAATCAAGAAAATAAAACACCAACTTATGCCTCCAGCACTGACTTAATAAACATAGAGACACATTCCTATAGTACATGTACTAACAAACACAAAACAGAAACAAAATCATGCGAGCAGCAAAAGCAGACCTGCAGCAATGCATCGTTGCAGAACGGGTTTAAACCAGAAAGGCAACAAAATGTTCTGGCAGGAATGATAAGGAATTTTCAGAGGCAGTGGTCTAAACCACAACATCACATGTTTGTGCTTCAGCAGAGGAAGGGGAGATGTGAGCTTAGCCTGCCTTAAAGACCAAACCTTATCGTTCTGGGTCCTGAAGGTATACTGGCACCTTCTCCAACTCACACCTCTTGGCACGGTTACATACACCTTTGGCTTCAGCAGAAATATTTAATCTGGTGGATATCCAGCTGCACACTAGCTACACTTAAGGGCACTTTATCTGATCTAGAAGAAAGCACAGATGAAATCATCTCTAACTGTTTTAAATAGCTCCTCTTCTTCCTTGATCTGTCCTGTTAAACTCAGTTTGAACTGTGAAAGAGTTTCAGTGAGGAGGCACACCCTTTACCAGAAGCACTGCTGGCCAGCTCCAGAGTGAATAGTTGGCTCAGTGCCTTCCTTTAATTGCACACTAGAGATGCTTCCTGATGTTTCTGTCTGTATCTATCTGTGTATGTAAAAAAAACTCCCCTTTTCGAATAGTGCGTGTCAGCCTCTGTGTGTAGTATGTACAGTATGTGTTTTGGGGTGAAGGGGGAATGCCACTTTACCAGCTGGTTTTCTGTCTGTCACTGATCTTTCCCCGCTGTTAAAGCCCACAGTGACTCAGCTAGGAACCAATATGACAAAATACCGCACAGCAGGGGGGGCGGACTGATGAGCAGGTCGCGTACTCGATTCAAATAAGCTTTCCTGCAGACTGAACAGGGTGGATGCTAATTTCTCTCCTAAATCTTCAAAGCATCTAATTTCTTTCTGTAAAAAGATTACCTCTTTCACATCCCTAGTGGCACGCTCAAGGCAACTTCCACTACTCGAAGAGGAAATATGATAAATACCATTTAACCCAATTTTACTGAAAACTGACACAATGATTTGAAGTGAAACTTAACACTAAATATGTATTCATACAGAAGAATCAGGACTAAAGCCAGAGGTAGACCAGATAATATACAGTCTATGAGTATATTTCCTAGCACTGCAAATAATGCTTTTACACCTGAGGGAAGAAGTGAGATAACTTTGTGCTTCATTGTTTCTACTATAACCAGTAAACAATAATAATTATTATAATGAAATGCTTTAAAGTTTTACCTCTGACCACACCCAGCATCACAGGAAAGTCTGATCAGAAATGTGCTTTGTTCACCTGAAACCACACCCAGAAGTGATGTCACAGTGTCCTGGAGTACATACTTGTACACACTACAGCTACAACTACTGGAGGTAAACAAAAACAAGAACTGAAGAGTGTGTGCAGTTACTCTTAAAATATCCAGAAATGTTTTAAATATTTGTGTGATTACAGCACCTTTCAGAACCGCCTTTCACTGAGCCTGCAGTAAGTATTCGGGATAACCTGCATGCATTGCCGTTTGCAGCAGAATCTTTTTGGCAATAAAGAGTACGTAAATGCAATCAATTGGCAAATCTAAAAGTTTTCCCCGCTGTCAAACCATTTTCCAGCAACTATTATTGAGAAAAGCAAGGAAAATACTGAAATCCTGCATGATAGTCATGACAGCCACAGGCTGTGTGTCCAGTGTAGGAAAGTGAAAACGCTCTATTTAAGACAAAAAGTGTCTCGGGATGTTCATGTGAAGTCTCCTTTCCTCTTATATTTATGTGCCTGAGTGAAGCGTATGCATGAGTGCACTGAGTGGCCTAAAAACGGCATCAAAGGTCGCACAGTGTGACCTCTACTGATGATATGCAAACAGATGTTGCTGGTTGGACAGTATCCATCTGGCATTGAGGAGAGGAGAGGAGAGGAGAGGAGAGGAGAGGAGAGGAGAGGAGAGCTCTAACGTTGATATAAGCAGTGCTTCATTTGCTAAATATAACCAACAAAGTAAAAGTCTGGTCTGGGCTCCTTCTTACAAATCTTTGTCTTCATTCTGAGCGTCTGCTCCTCTATCTAATGATAACTTCTCAGAATGATTTCAATACAAGCAGAGTTCCCTCCTGCTTCTATTCTGGTTTCAATACTCAATTCAGAAACCAAAACAAGGAGAAACAATATCTGTCACTATGAGTGACAGGACTGCCTTCAAAGGCACAACTCAAAATGAAAGATATAGCCAACAATTCTTCATTTTTATCCTTGTGCTCGTGAATAGAGGCCTCTTTGTTGAAATCCATGGGTGGTACTAATGCGAGGGAAAAGAACAAGAGCAGCAATGCTCTGGTTTAAGATGCAGGCTTCTCAAATCAGTCATTTATGCTAATGCTGCCAGTGGATCATGTTCCTAATTAGGTCCAAATGAACAATTAGCTGATTGGGTTGACGCTGCAAAAAGAGGTGTCAATCAGAAGATCAGTGGGAGGAGAGCTGAGAAGAAATACCAGAAAAAGCAGCGACATGACTGAAAAAATATCTGTGTAGACAGTCAACAAGACTGAAACGCATGCGCGAAGAAAGTAACCTAGGTGGGTGTGTGTTTGTGTGTGCATGCACAGGTGTGTTTACATGTTTTGTGTGCGAGTACGCTCACTAGTGTGTCTGCGCACAAGGACATAGTCTACCCATTATGCAATTGGAGTAGGTGCAACTGGACCATTACAGTCCATTTAGGTTTCAAACAGTGAGACAGCACTTGGCACTTCATTTAGCCACACAAGCGTGTTACAGCAACCGCCTCACACTCCCAAAGCATTGCCAAAAAAAAAAAACCCCAAACAAACAAAAAAAAAGTCCGCTCAAAGTGCTCCCTGACTGACAGCGCTGCTGAGAACGTGGTTCGTGTGTAGGGAGACTCGGAGATGGGAATTCTCCATTAGCAGTTAGCGACAGAGTGAGGAAACATATGCCAGGACACGGGGTGAAAATACACACATCGCATTTCAAAGCCAGCTGTCACACTGACACGCGCTGTCATTCTAGTAAGCTTGACTACAAATTGATCACACTTAGCACATGGCTGTATCATGAACCAGTATACAAATCCATGTAAAGTAAGAATAAATGTGTTCTGAGTTTGTCAGACCAAAGAAGAACAAGTTATTAACCACCCTGCCGAATTTGAATGATTAAAAATATCGACAAGTTTATGAAATTAGGTGTCATAATCTGGTAAAAATGAGCAGTATTCTCAGGTCCAGGACTGTGGGGGCGTGTCCGCTGAATGTGCTGAAGCCACACCCACTAGTGGGAGCAGTCAAGCAGCCATTTTGAAGCGACTGAAATGTGTCGGATGAGTTCAGAAAATAACAAGACTAACTTTGAAACACTGAGCAAGATGAATTAATCTCTCTCTCTCTGCTAGGGGTGTAGGTATGGTCAGGGTGGTCTCAGCGTGTCATCGAGCCACCCTTTAGGACCGCCTACAAAATCCTGGACTGCAAACTCTAACTCCACATTTCAGTAATACATCTGTTACACAGACAGATAACAGATACAGTAGCTCTGTCCAACATCTTAATTCAGCATACACAAAGTGTAATGCTCTGTGAATCAATAGCATATTGATCTGTGTTCTTACTCACAGAGAGATTTTTTTACTTCCTTATTAATGTTTGCTGTCAGTCGGGATGGAGTTTTGTGACTTAATTTTTACTAAGTTTACTGCATTTAAAATGTAAAAAGTCTTTAAATAATATTAAAGAAAGTTAAATAGTCCTAAATACCTTACGTAATTAAGAATAATAATAGCTTTTGTGTGTTTGAAGAGGTTGACAACAGGTGGAGGTTGAGATCAGAGCAGCCTCAGAGTCGACAGGACAAATTGAAGGTCTTGTAGGTAAGATCCTTGTGAAATTGTAGCTGTGAATTAGTGTTCTAATGAAATGCATGCCTTGGGTAATGCAGAAACAGGTGCTAATATGTACAGAAAACACATCTGCCTTGCATTCTAATAATTACTGAGTTGTCTGATGAATAATTCTGGTGATATCACACTTTTTCTTTCATACAGTATTTAACCGTTGTGTTTACCAGTTAGTTAGCCTTTTTGGCTCTGGCTTTTCAGATAATAAATACCAGCTAGTTGATCATTTTGTTTGTTAGCTGTTTGGGGGATCAGCGGGACATATTTCATAAGAGCGAGTGAGAGTGAACCAAATACTGAAAAGCCCACAAGGCTGGAAAACCAAAATAACGAGTGGAAAGAACTCTTTAGATGTTATGTTTGTGGGTTTCTCACAAAGAGATACAGAAGTAGTCATACTGTATGATCATTGTTAATGTAAAAATACTGATTACAGTTGCTACAATCTAAGTGAAGGCAATGTTTGATGGTGAAAACATGTCAAGTAGGAGAAACAACAAACAGTGTCTCACAACTGAAGGCAGGCTTTTACAGGCAAAGTCTTTTAAATTGTTTGCGATTCAAAGAGACGACAGTCCAGTGTAGCAAGTGTTGGCTTCTTGAATAATCCTTTCATTTGCTTAAGCAATTCTGGACAGATTTTTTACCCTTCTGCTCCGAGCATGTGTGTTACCTCTATTGAAATCTTCCCAAAATGAGCAACAAGGGGGAAAACACACAGGAAGAGAATAGATATGTTGTGTTGTTTTCTTGTGCGTTTGTTATAGAGGTATAACAAGGTTATACTCTCAGTGTTTATATGGAGTTTTCTCCCCTAGAATCCAGCAAAAACTTTACTTACAAAATCCTTTAAATGCCAGCTGACTTTCCATAGAATTGAAAAACACAGCTACAAGGACAGCAGGAACAGAGAAATACAAGGACTGGGGATTTTTTTTTTTCCAAAGTTGCGCACACACTCCCTTTCTCTCCCTTGACAGTCTCCCCCTCTGTGAGTCTAATGAAGGCAGAGTGTGTAGGCGAGGATTCGCGCCATGCCTGGTTGCACACGGTCAACCTTCCTGAGCAACATGCTTCCACAGGCACATGTACATAGACACACATATGTGCACACATGGTGGCACATGGCATGGCCGAGTGCTGAAACACAATGCAGCATTACCCGCAAGGGCACAGACACACACACACACTTGAGAGTCTGAGCTTTGTGTACTTGACTTCAGGTCAGCCCATCTGTCAGTCTCTCTCTCTCTCTGTCTCTCTCCCTTTCACTGTCCTTCTCTCACATGCAAATGTACACTTTTCCATCTGATTCACCCACACTGAGGGATCATTATCTTTGGCATATTGCAGACACAGAGTCATGATGGGGTTGTTATCGAGACAGGGGCGAGCACACTCAGCATGTCACTTCTCATTAAAAGACAACAACCCCCATTTCCCAGCGTGTGTTCAATGGATGCATGGTCAATGGCTTACCCTCCTTTGATGTAGTCCAGGAAAGTGACTTCAATGTCCACCAGGAATGACAGCAGCGTTACCTGTAAGTGATAGGGGCCCAATCAGCTTTATGTCGATGATAATGGCTTTCAAGTGTTGCCTCTGATGGGATAAATAGAGTGGCTGCTTCAATTATAAAATGAAACACTGCGCAGGATCAAACAGGTGCCCATCTGGATCTACTGCAGCAGTGCGTTCAGCCCATACAACTCTATGTATCAAATAAAACAATGAGACATCAGATTTGATGGATATTTCCTCACCGTTCCAGAGTTGAGGTATTTTTTCTTCTTCCCTTTCTTCTTTGGATTTACCACCTAAAAAGACAGGATTCTCACTTGAAATTACAGCATTTATTTATTCATGCTTTTATTTTGAATTCAGTGTGTCATTTGTGGTCAGCTCTAAATTAGCATCGCTACAATTGTATCATCAAATGCAGGCCAAAAACCAAAACAATGAGCTGAAAGATCCTATAATACTAAAAAAAAAGCTGAGGGGGACATAGGGTCGGGTTGTAATTTTGTGTGGGTTATCACAAGCAACACCTGTTACATATACATAGATATGAACTCCATTGTTCCATTAGATTTATTAATTATATCCCTATTCCTGTACAGAAAGTTTTGGACCTACTGCACATCCATCTACACCACTGGTTATTCATGTGTATAGTGTTTTCAATACACTAAAACATGAAGAATTTAATGCTTGATATAATGATGTAGTGTTGAAATGATTTGAAAAATGGCAAACATTTACAGTAAAACTAGGATTTGATGAGAACCAGAATTGGCCAGAAAAAGTGGAATCTGATTCACGTTCACAGAAAAAAAAGAGAATCTAAATACCATATATACTGTATGTGTGGTAACTGAGTCATATGCCGTATCATTTGTACACCTCCCTCTCACTCTCCACCCACAAATACTCCCCTCCCTAAACCAGAAACCATGAATATGCCATAGCACTGTACTTAAAGCCCAATTTATCCAGAGGAGCAGCTTAATCCAGGGGTGGATTGTGGCTCTAACCCGGCTGGTGTGACTGTTACATGAATATGTAACAGGACACAAAGTGAGTGCATAGTCGAACAAGCTTTGTTAAATTAAGATTCCTATTCATCTAGAACAGCTTTGTTTATTCCGTTGTGAACACATCCGAAAAGATATACTTATTCAGTGGTTCATTTCTCATGTGTCTTGTGTTGCGACCCGAGCTCATTAAAACATACAGTTGCTCTTGTGATGTGGGGACCAGTCAGAAACAGACCTGAAACTCCATTTGAATTCCAAACTCTGCATCACAGCTTTCAGATCAGAGCTTTATGGTCTAATTAAACTGGGCCAAGGTTAAACAGAAAGAGAGGACCTCAGGGAAACAACATACAAATGTGTGGATTGTGGATTTATACATTTCTCCTTGGTTCACATTGCAATCGGTACACACAAGGACACGTTTGCCTCTGGAGGTAAGGTGCAATGATTGAAACACACAAACTGAGGGCCTTTAGCCATGCAAAGCCATGCCCTCTGTAAAAACCAGGGTCAGGGAACGGGTTGAAAATCCTTGTGTGTATGTGTGCGTTCACGTCTGTTTGCTGTTCCTCATATACTTGTCAATGTGCCTCTGTGTGCACACAGGAGGCAAGCAGCAGCTGTTTAAAAAGACGGTCCCCTGTGTGCTCTCCTCTCTATGTGGTACTCTGTTAATCAAGAAGTGTTGACTCTTCCTGGGAGAAGATAAGCCAGTGATCCATCATAACTGCCAGGGTGTGTGTGTGTGTGTGTGTGTGTGTGTGTGTGTGTGTGTGTGTGTGTGTGTGTGTGTGCATGACAGGAATAGTGAAGGAAAGAAAAGATGCACAGGGGAATTTTAAGTTCTTGGTTGGCAAGGCTTATAAGATAGATATCATCTTAAAATTGATTATTCTCCACACAAAATAATACAATATATACGTTTTTTTCTATATATGAAAATATGAGTTAGCTTAACAAAGAGTGTATGTAAATTTAGTTCTTTGAGTAAAATGTTGCACTGAAATACAGTAAAAGTTAAAGGGGAGCTCAGATTCTACACATCAGAGTCTGTTCGGAGGAGTGAGGAGTACTACTGCAAAAAAATCTTGACAATCAGAATTAGCACCCTTCTCTGGACCACCCCCTTAACCTTTGTGTGTTTTAGGGTCTTTGAGGTCATTGTTTTGGTTTCTGGTCCACGTTAGTTTATAGCCCGCCCCTTACTTTTGCTTGAGGCTAGTAGGTTGCAGCTAAATTAGCTGCTACTAACATAGCACACTATTTATTACTTATTTTATTTTTTTATTCTACAGTATACTGAGCACAGTTTAGGGCACCTGAATTTCGTTGTATGTTTGTACAATGACAATAAAGAATTCTTAAATCTTAAACACTGACACATCTTAAAAACATGAATTTCCAACCAAACTGTTGGTTGAGTTGCATTGAGGGTAATGTAGGCATGACGAGGAATGTGTGGAATGTTGATTTGAATTTTTTTTTAATATCTGTCTATTGTAACACATTGTTATAGGTGTAATGCTAAATCGGTCCTCTTTTATGTCCCTTGCCCACTTTTCATTTACTCTCTCTTGCTCTTTTACTCTTATTTTGTACTGGTCATGCAGGTAGTTACATAAATGTCAGTAAGAGAACATATTTCCATCCCTAATCCACCCTGATGCGTAAACAACAACATTACCATGGCTGCTCTGAAGTCTCATGTTCGAGCATCTGGTTTGTGTCTGTTTGTATGAGAAGTGACATTATCATAGATACATGGACATGATCCATAATGTTTTTATACGCTTCAGCTCCAACTGCCCCAAGCTAAAGAAACATAATTCTACTTTTAAAGGCTATTAATAAGGCTTTTTTTTACCCGCAGTTCACATCTTTGGCTGTCTTTGGCTGAGTAACAGGGTTAGACTTTTCAATGTGTGTTTTGTTTTCCCCACCAGATGGGACCAGCAGATTTTGAACTGAACTGAAATGCGCAGTTCAGCTTTACTATGATTTAACTTAAATAGAAAAAGCGCCAGATGAAAAGCCAGAGGAATCAGTAATCTAATTACTGCGTGTGTGAGTCACCTGCTGCCCTGTATACTAGTCCGGAGAGGAAAGTCATTGTTGATTTAAACACAGTAACACACATGTACAGTACACGCAAGCTCACACACAAACTCACCTCATAGACGTTGAATTGGCTTTGCCCTCTGGACAGCTCTCTGTAGCTGGTGCTGAACTCTCCGATAAAGTCGTGACTACAAAGGGAAGCGAGGAAGACACACAAGAATAACAAAGGCAATATATGTATATATGAAAAAATTGTGTTTGACGACACATTCCCTTTAATTATTAAAGCTTGGCACGTGTGAATTTTAAAAGCAAACCGCTTCATGCTCCCAAAAAGACAACCTATGTGACTTAGAGAGAGAGCAACAGTGATGAGGTTTGTTGTTAATGAGTTTGAAACGTGAGAGAAGAAGACACCAAACACTTTCATGTACACGGACAACTGTCGAGACGAACACTAAAGCTCCATTCAACCGAACAAGCTTTTAAAAATGGATAGAACGTCTCAGTCCCATTGAAAACCATCACACCCAAATGCCACTGTGTTCCCTCTATCAGACTGAGAATGACACTGAATAGATTGCAAAGTATAGAGAATAGAGAAATAACTCCCTGTTCAACTACAGCTTGACAAATGTCACTCCTCTTTCTTTCTGTCTGACTGTCAGCAGCCAGAATCCAGACTCATCATTAAGCAGTCAATCTGTGACGATCCTGCACCCAGCATCCTTTCCTACTGGAAACATAGACTAGTGTTAATTATGTTTGACTTGGATTTGATTAGCAGTAGGAGGCTAACATGTGCTGAATGTTAATGTAATTAAGACAAGAAGTAATAAGGGAATGCACTGCTGCACATTTATCACTGTTTACAAAAACTGAGGTTATCATATCTGTTTAATCACCTGCTATCCTCGCAATCGCATAACCAAACGCCAAAAACAATATAAAAACTGCCTTAACAGGTGGTTTTCTTTTTTGGTTTTAATCACATCAGCATGTTAATTTCGTCAAAGCTTCATCTTCAGGTACAGACAAAATGAAAATCTGATCCAGGAAGTCCAGTTGGAGTAATAGATCCGTCAGTCTGAAGATGTATCAGATGAGGTTTATAATATAATGAGGAAAGATCAAACTGTTCAGGAAAGATATTATGGTGAAAATCGTTTTATCATTAGAAACACAGAATTCATGTTGCAAAGTAATCCACCATGGATGTTTGCTTGCGCACTGATTGGCCAATGCAGGCAGATGATGTCATAATGCTTTTAGCTGCTCTTTTCTCCTGGAGCACTGTGAATCAGCAACTCTCCGAATCAATAAAGTATCTCTGCTTAATTATTTAAGTTTTTCCGACTCTGCTGCAGTGTTCACACGATTCAAATAATAATTATTATTATTAATTTTTCAAACTCAGTGCTGTCGTCTGTCTGAACACAACCTCAAGCTTTGTTCAAACTTTGGCAGTAAACTAACAAAACGGCAAAAGTGTGGAACGACATGACAAACATAATTTCTTCAATCATGCTTTGAGATCAATACAAACGAAGTGAGTCCTGAACTATCAGAGTTTGCCAGATCAGTTATAGAATAATTATTGATTCAGTCCTGAACATATTATGCAACGTGTTTTCAATTTAAAAAGATGTAGGACGGTCAAAAAAAGACAAAGAAAAAGAGGAATTACCTGCCGTCTCTGTCCCAGTCGTACACCTCCACCTTGATTGTTCTGTTGGAGATATAAAAGAAGCAGATTTATGAGTCTATTAAAGTTACTTCCGATACAGATTTAGATTTTATATTTGTTGAGGCATTTAAGTGCTCAGTTACCACATATTTAAAAAGCCAAAAGGTATTGCTAGATATTTTCAATACAAGAGACAGATCATTTCCCCCCTGAGTACAACTAAACTGACTTACTATAACATTATTCAAAGTGCTAAAAATCTATCTTCTATACTGAAATGATGAAATCTACACAGATTTAGATATCACGTCTTACAATTCCTTTGTCATCGTTGTCATGGAGCTATTAGAAGAAGCAGATCTATTCTGCAGCTTATCTTTATTCCAACACACTGTCTGCCTGTCACTGTATTTGCCTCTGGTAATGTGCTCTCCTCATCTCCAAATACATCTATTTCTGCATCCCATTATAGCTTACAGGGAAATGGGAGGAAAAAAAAGAAAGAAGAAAACTAGAATAGTCTGCAAGAGACAGATATGCTGTGCTATCATTCTATCTACCAACGTGTTCAACAGAGGGGTAATTTCTCCCTGACAAAAGCAGGAGAGCGATACATAGAGAGCGAGAGGGGTGAGGCTAAAGGATAATAGAAGGGAGATCAAATTAAAAGAGACAGAGCAAAAGGCACTCTGCTGGAGAGGACGGGGGTCAGAGCGAGCAAGTAGAAGAGAAGATGGTGTGGAGAGGAGTCAAAACTGACAGATAATAAATACGAACAGTGACAAAGTGATGTAGCACTCATACTCCAATCGATTAAGTTTGTCTTTTTGACAGTCAGAAACAGAGTCAGATGTATGATTAGAGCTTTATGACCAGACAGTAGCGTTCCATTCATTTTGTATGACCTACCGTCGTTCGTTTTTGAGACAGCTCTTAAAACAAGTGGTGTCTAATTCGAAACCCCAGCCAAAACTGCACTTCTCCATACTCCTCGCCAAGCCCTCATTAACGGGCCTTAGAGCTGCTTAGGGAGCCAGATGCACATTAGAGGAAATGAGGCAATTAAAGGTAGGGAGTGGAAAGAGGGGTTCCTGGTGATGGAATGAATGAATGAATGTCTCCTCACTTTCTCTCAAGAGAAACCACAAAGTGCAGAGCTGTCTATGTATGTGTGTGTGTGTGTGTGTGTGTCTGTCTGTTTACGGGGGTGTGTCTCATTAAATCAGTGCTTTGACACATCTCAGTATGAAACAAGCCGTCACTCTGAGCTTTATGATGTGACAGGAACTAGATGATAATTTTACTTGTTAACCGTATGGTCTTACACACACTTGCATGTGTGTGTGTGTGTGTGTGTGTGTGTAAGAGACAGAGAGACAGAGTGTGGGTGTGTGAACACAGGCCCATCAGAGTCCCTATGAGCAGATACACAGTCCTCCATTGTTTGCCAGCTTGAGCTCATCCTTATCTCTTTTCCCAGGCTGCAGAGAGACCGGCTCAGTGTGCGTTTGTGTGTGTGTGTGTGTGTGTACTGTACGTGAAGTCCACTGTGAGTTTCCCCAAGTCCCCCATTGATAAGGCATGGTGTGACTCAACTCCCCTAATAAGCTTATTGGACCAAACTTCAAATGAATGCTGCTGTCTGCTAGCTGTGCTAAACTAAACCCTATTGTCTGCTTCTTTGTGCCTTTTTCAGGACGCAGCTGCTGTCGACACAGGAGACGGACAAAAACATGTGACTGACATGAGAGGGACACGCTTAACCTACTTAACATGAATTTACTCAGAACTACCAAGACGTTTTCTGGAAAGAACCATGTATTTGGTTGCAAAAACTCAAAATTCATCTGCATGCAACCATCTTAAGGACATAAAAACTTGGATGACCTGCAAATTTATGATGTTAAACTCAAGTTTAAAAAACAAAAAACAAAACTGAAGTTATTGTAATTGGACCCAAACTCTTCTAGCTCCAAAGTAAAGAATCTTGGAGTTATCTTCGATCAGACTAAGTCCTTTATCGTTCACATAAAACAAATTTTAAGGACTACTGTTTTTCACCTTGCTTGCTCATAGTGGGAATTGTCTTAAAAAGTATTTTAAGTATTTTAAGTAAATTCATATTTTCCCAGCAAAGTAGGGAGCTCTTTCCAGAAACCATGCTAGGAATTCTGTGGAGGAAACACTGCGATTACATCTCAATTAAAGGAAAGACTACAGAGCAGTGCCAAACAAACAATTAACAGGAACAAAAACAGAAGTTACTGCCATTCCTTTCAAAATAAGATAATTGTTTAGAATCGAGAATAGTTAGCATCCCTTAAAATGATTCACTGCACCTGCCAATTAAAAAAAAAAAAGAGTTATCTTAACACGGTTTCGTCTCCTGTTTATTTGTTCTGCTTCATAAAGACCTGTGAAATAGCAACACAATCATGTATCACATTAGTATTCAGAGCATATATTATATTAAAACAAATAGACTGTGTGTGTTTGGCGGCAGGGTGACACTTGTTGTTGTAGTACCAAAATAAACACAGACGAATGTATCGGAGTCCTGACTTGCTAAAGAAAACATTGCTTTCTTGGCTCTTGGTGTCAAATGACAAGAAGATTAAAGCAGTCTGCTCCTTCTCTCTATAAACTCCTGAACTAAATATAAACGAGAATGTAATTTATCTGCCAAAAAACTTGTGAAGTATACTCCTGAATGCATCATCTTGATCACTGTTTCTCAATGTGTACCACTGGTGGTACGTGACCTTTTTGTGGTGGTACTTGGAGGAATCTCTGGAATAAATAAATTTTTAAAACATCGAATACTGTAAAAAATACTATGCTGGAATGTAATTTAAAATAAGTGTTTCATTTTGTTTCAACATCAGCCTGATACGTAGTCACTTTCATACAGGTAGAGCATAGCTCTCTCTGTGATTCGCTAAAATATGACGTTAACTTAAGTGAGGGTGAAATGAATGGTCCAAAAACACAGTAATCATGTCTCTAAACAGGAAATATTAGGGAAAAAAGTGCAGATAAGGAGTATAATACCATAATAAATACGTTATAACCTTTTCTAATATTACGGTAAAAGGACATTAGTACTGTTGATTTCATGTTTTAGGTCAGTGTAAAGTAAGAATAAATATTTGTTCTGAGTTTGTCAGACCAAAGAAGAAAGTGTTTAAATGATTAAATATATAAGTTTATGAAATTAGGTGTCAAAATCAGGTAAAAGTGAGCTGTATTCTCAGCTCCAGGACTGTGTACATATTTAATGTATTTTGAAAGAAATAGCCTTTGGAATTGCCTTTACACAAGCTTTAGGTTGAGGTTTTATTCCATATTTTAAAATGTCTGCTCTCTTTGTATCGCTCTCCTGCTTTTGTCAGTTTGGCAGATAGAATGATAGCACAGCATATCTGCCTCATATCTTGCAGACTACTCTAGTTTTTCGCTGTAAACTTTTACTGACAGTAAAAGACTGTAAAATGTCATTAAATATTACAGTGTTACTTTATAATTAACACTCTCTAATATAAAATACTACTTTATTCTGTATAAATTGCCTTAAAATGGTGCATAAATAAAAGTTTTGAAATATGTTTTACTGTATACAGAAAAACACACTTCATGGCATATTTTACAGTATTTTACTGTCATACAGTTTTTCACTGTAAAATCTATCATTTTTTACAGCGTAGAATAAATCTGCTTCCTACGTGAACTGTATTTTAATGTTGGTCGTGATGGTGGTACTTTAAGAGCCACTATGCTGCTATGCAAAAAGAGAAGAAATTGCACCTGCATATGAAATTATAAACTTAGATTAAATAATCCTTATAGAAAACAAGGCTGTCGAACAATTTTCCAGAGGAGAACCGAATAACAAGATCATGCATCTTCACTTTGTTTTCCAGGAAATATGACAAAATAATAAGCAATTTTCTTTCTGCCGAATCATCTTTATCCTCCTGCTGAACCTATCAAATACGATATTTCTACTTAGCTGGAAATAGCTTCATACATTTTTCATTCAAACTGAATTTATTGACTGCTATTTTGCATAGTGCCTTACAAGATCTAGTGAATACATTTTTCATATGGTTGTGAACTTAACCCAGACTGTCACAGTAATACACCTCTGTCAAAAACCATCTATTTAATCACTCTTCCCGACGCATGGTAAACAATAAAAGGCTGAATATGTGAGTGTGTTTGGATGCAAAGTTCATTGTTCATATCCCAGTCAGACTAAACAGTCATTGTGCAGCCAGAGGTAAAAATAAAGGAGTAGAAGCTGTTTATGTGATCCAGTACTTCCTTTAATATTGCAAATATTTGGCTTTCTCATACTGAAAATGGAATTTGTTATGAACTTTACTCTGGCAAATATAGCTTTTATGATTTGAAAAGAAGCACTGAAGTTTGTGGGCCTAATTAACCTTCATATTGTTGTGTGTGTTTTGTCAATAGATACCAAGAGACAAACCACTTTGGCTAACCACAGCCAGCAAAGTTAGTGCTGTGTGAGACCATTAGACACTGCAGGACCATCCATCAAATCACAGGAGTCGTGCATATTACCTTGCATGACATTTTCAGTATGTTTGATACAGAAAATAACTTCTTGATGGTTCAGAGGGGTTGTCTGTGTTATTGTAATATATTTAAGTGGCAATAAAATCTAGTATCTAAAAATGAATCTGACTCACCTGTCATAATCACCGTTGCAAAGAGCCCGAACAGGGATTTTAAAGGCCTGCCACACTGGGTTCAAAGTATTCTTCACAACCTCTGTCTTGTGGCAGATGGTAAACCTGCAGAGAGAGGAAAAGAGAGGATGGGGAAAAAGGGAATGAAGTGAGAAAAAGAGGGTGAGAAATACACACATGAGAGGAAATAAAACAGGAAACACAATCAAAGATTAGATTTCTACAAACTAAGAGTAAAAGTGGAGAGCTATAGAAGCTGGACTACTGCCTGACACACACATGCACAGAAACACACACATAAACACAAATGGCAAAGAGGTAATTTCATTAGTTTCTTGGCTAGCAGGTGGACTTGGTATCTTTTGCCCTCAGGGCAGAAGGTGTTATCTGACTTGTGACACACAGCAGTGGGAAAAAAAGACCTCAAGAAGCTGGATCGAATAGTATGTTCGAATTTGAACATACCAAAGCACCACACTTTCACCACACTTTCACCACACACACACACACACACACACACACACACACACACACACACACACACACACACACACACACACACACACCTTTTGCACATGTGATTCACACACATGCTTAAACAGGCAGCATTGCTTTTGATCTGAGGCAAATCAATGAAACCAATTTCCTTTGGATGCAGGGGAGGATTAAACCAAACATGAAAGGGGAGAAGGAAAGACGGAGGGAGGGAGGGAGGGAGGGCTACTCACGTGCCGTCCTCATTGCTCCTGTAGAAGACCAGGAAGGGGTCGGATTTGCCGAAGAAATCCTTCTTGTCCAACTTGTTCCCGCAGAACTGCATCATCACTGATTCCTGATGAGCAGAGACAGAAAAGGACAGAAGGAAAACAATAAAAATGCTTATGGAAAGCAAAGCACGGTTAGAAACGTCAATTCAGATGACAAATCCACTTTCTGATATTCGGATATATGCATTAAAAAATCCCCAGGGATATATTTGCTTCATTCAGCTGTCAATCAGGAGTAGTCAAGTTATTTTGTGGAAGTTGATATATGATCACATCTGCAGCCTATATTTCCCTTTGAATGCAATGTTATTTTGAGATGTAATGATTTCTGGTGTTTTCATGCTGCTGTTGGTGGGAATTTTAGGTAAATTTAATGACATACTGAATCCCAAAAGCTGTCTTTTATTGTTGTATATTTGTTTGTTCTTTTTTTCCTGCTCCGCTCTTGAGCCCCAAAAATGATTACATGTGTGCTGAGGCCAAAAAATAGGACACAAGTGATAAAAAAATGAGTTGGAGTTGGAGAGACTAGGAGAGAAAGAGAAACACAAATAGAGGAGAAAAATAAATATAAGCACGAATATATTTAATAAAACGATAAAGAAATAGAGCTTTTTCACTGACTGGAGGTAAAAGGAGAATGAAAAGCTTTAATATAAAAGCTTTTCTTATTACAGTATTATTTAATACTATTATCTGACTGACATGATTATTTATTGATGTATTCAGGTGTATTTGTGACTCAATTTTACTTCTCTTTGTGGGTGTTGGGGGTCCACTCTTTCTCACTAGAGGGGGCAAATTATTATGATTATAATTAGATTTAGTCTAATATCAATAAATTGGAACAAATAACAGCTGCTTTTAAGTGCTTTTTAAATGTTTAAGTACTTTTGGGGTGATTTTGTTGTTTAATGAAATATTCGAACAAAAGGTCAAAGATGGATTTGAACTTTGAGTCTGTAAACACCCTGTTTACGCTCAAAATTCAAACCTAACTTCTCCCATCCTCTCTGCCTTAAATCATCCGAGACAAACGTCCTGCCCACTTGAGAGACATGAAACCACATGTGACAGACGACCAGATAAAAGATGCAGAAAAGATGGCGCAGCAGAACAGAAACAGGAAAACAAAGAGTTCTCAGGAAGTGTGTATCCGTCCTCACCCTGCAGTTGTTGAGCTCCTCTGCTTTCACAATAACGGTCCCGCATTTCTTCCCTTGGATGCCTCTGTAGACACAACACAAGATGTGGTACGTTCAGTATGTTTAGTAGTACAGTATTTGGCATAGCCACACTGTTTACTCTACATGTACGCTTCCTTGTTTTTCTCAGCTGTTCAACGGTGAAGTTGTGGGAAAAAAATCCCAAAACATCTCATATTTCATAACTGGAATTATTGTCTCGATACCAGAACAGTGTGTACGGAGGACAGTTATGTTTCATCTTTGAGAACAACGGGAATACTTCAGTACACATCACAGAGGAGGTTGCAGGCTCGATGGCGACCCTGCATGTGTCAAATCTGAAAGTTCATCTGAAACTAGTCCAAACCACGTTTGAGCATATTTGTCTATTTATTGTGTGATTGTCTTGTTTGTTTACTCGGCGATGCTCAATGCTGGCGCCGTGGTGTGTTGACCACAGCATGTCAGAAATTAGTAAAGAAACCAACACAATCAGTCCCATGACATTTTTCAATAACTGCGCTTGATTACACACTGATTGTGTTGAACATCATCACTGCTCTGTATAAGAAATGTACACAAATTCTGCTTATTGGTCATTAATCATTCACGTCTCTGTTAGTCTGCTCTTTTAACGTAAGTGTTACATTGTGAGATGTTAAACAGATGAAGCTGTTGAGAGAAGCTGTGACTGACATTATGTTCATACTGAGGAAAAATCAGGCGCAGTGTAAATGTTGCAGTGCGTGTCCAATGTGGCATTTTCGTTTAATTTCCTTCAGAATGTGGCCTCAGGTGACGTTTCTCTGTTGTTCCTACATCGAACTTGTTGATCCACAATGTTTCCAGCTGCTAATAAGTTGGTTTTACAATAAATCCTAAACCGGGTGTAGGTTTCGTCAGTTATAAAGGACCTCAGCTTAGGGTCATTTTGGGAAATGTCAGATCATAGATCATTAATAGAACTCTCTCTTAAATATGAAATCACATCATGAAGTACTGGAAATGTCACACCCCTGTTTGATCTCAGACCAGGAACAAACCTCATGGAAAGTTTTACTACTTCACACTGCCTCAAAACATTTCCAAGATACAAAAGGAACACTGTTGAGCATGAGGTGTTTTTGTTTGCATGTGGGTGTATGAGTTCACCGTGGTGGTGGTGGTGGTGGTGGTGGTGTGTTTATGGGGGTGTGTTTCACTATTGGGTCATTGCAGCCGGGGTAAAGTTGGGGATAGGTGATGTGTGTGGGTGGGTGCCTATGTGTCAGCACTTTCTCTGAATAAACATCACAGTCTTGAAGGTGAACTCAATGACATCATTTACAACACCTCCTCCCACACAAACAAACACAAACATACACACACAGACGTGACTAATTTTACTGTCTAAAATGTTCCTTTAGTTCATTAGGTGTTTTAACTTCAACTCCCGCTTTTTAACCAGTCCACCACACACGTTCATGCTTCTTACCGGCAATCAAATACAGTATATTTAATCAACGCCTTGAATTGAGATTTCAACACAATTATTTATTAAACTAAATAAAATATTTTAGAGAGATCACGTGAATAAGTTTGGTAAAACGTGATTTTAATTTTGTTTATTTGACCTTTTTAAACCAGGAAGTCCATTGACATTAAAGTATCTTCTTCAAGGGAGACAAGGTCAAGAGTGACAGTGACAGAGACACAATTGTATGTATTTCGAAAAAAAGACCTGTGAAAGAAAGCAACTTTAATTTGTGTTGTCATATGTTGGTAGTGAGAGAAACTTCTATTAAAGTTGCATTTACTTATTTCTTGGCAGTAAACACAACATATTATCACCTAAAGCGGTTGATATGGCTAATGCATTAGCAAACACTGGCTGCCAAATGTAAGTCAAATATTTACACTCTCTTGAGTCCTGTTTTTGGCTCCATCACTTCCTCTAGGGAATACCTGGCTCTTTAGCTGCTAAATTTTCTGCTATGTTCGCCAGATGGTTTCTAACTTTATCTGTCTGCTGATAGGTGCTGGGCAGGGAGCGTCCAGTGGATTTGTTGCTGAGAGAGCTGCCTGTTACTGCTGATTATGGGATTAATGAGAGCAGCGAGACTGAACTGGATCTAAAACCAAAACATTGAGCTGAAAGACACTAAAAGGATCTGTAGAGCTGAAGGGAACTGCAGAGTCACTACCGTGAGGGAATTTTCTATTCCAGCATGCCACATATGAGGGTACACAGGGTCAAGCATGTATCCTGAGATCACTGTAGTGTTAAATCTTAGATTTTTATGGGGACACTAATTTCTCTCCTTTAGATACAGCAGCTGAATGTGTTTAGGAAAGCAGGTGCCATCATTAGTATAGTAACTGAGGTCAGAAGAAAGGGCTGACACAACAGTCCCTAGACACAGCAGATACATAAGGTAGAAACCAGGAAGAGTAGAGTAGTCGTAGCACTATTCTGAGGGCATATAGATGAGTCAGAGAGGACAGCTTCTTCAGAACTGTGGCGACATCGTGACATGTCAAGCCTATTGATAAATTCTCCATTCTTCTTTGCCTTATATATTATAATCATTTTATTCACTGTTGATATTAAAATGTCTATTTGCATTAAACATTTTAAAACTAAATCTAATGTTTGATTATTTTATTGTACATGTTGTGTGAAAGTTTCAATTCAATTTCAGACTTCAGTATTTTATTCTTCAATAATTCCTCACATAAAGATCGTAATAGTGATGACTCTACTGTTATTACAACCCTCAGACCGGAATTAGTATTTAAAGGAAGCTATCCATGTGTGAGAGGAAGAGCAGGACGACATCATTTGACATAACTTTTGAGAGGTCTTGCAATCTGACAAAGGGGCCTGTCGTCTGATGAGCTCCGCTTTGAGAGACCCACCTGGCAGAAATCGACTCAGGCAGCCATTTAGACAACCCAGAATTGGGGTCGAGGACCTCTGCATGAATGTAATTCAAGCCTCCTTTTACTCGAGCCCAAAGAACTGCGGAGGAGGGGAGGTGCTTTTGAAATGGCAGAGTTATCAAAATGAAATAGATCCTGGAACCACTGCTTTGTATTGAAGAGCTGAGAGGTTTTTTTCCCCCATTTCTTTTTTTACTTGCAAAAGTAATACCCTTTTCTCTGAGAGAGCAGCTAAAATAGCACCTTAGGGTGAGAGGAGACCTATTATCCTCTCACTTTTTTTCTTATTTCCAGACAGCAGAGAGAGGTGGGGGTCAGAGCATTAGACGGATAAATGAGTAAAATACATTCAGAGGAAGACAGACTAAGATTAATTAAGACTGAGACTGTGAGAAAATGAGTTATGCAAACAAATAAAATCTTAGTTTCCCATTACCGAGATCAAATCGCTCCTGTGACTGAAAAGGCAGAAGAATTCTTGTATACTATGTGTGACTGGAAAAAAAAACAGCACACCCATGTTAAGAACCACTGGAATGAATTGTATCAAAACCTGACCTGTGAAATTCCCATAAGACAGTTCATAAGTACAGAAATCCCAAATCCCAAAAATCGATATGGCAACTTTCTCTAAAAGTTCTAGATACAAAACAAAATCCCAGTCGTTAGTACGGTTGCAAAGGAGTGGAAAATTGTGGGTAAATTTCCAGAAACTTTCCATTGGAAGTTAAACTGGGAAATTTTGGAAATATTCCAAATCAGAAACTTTCCATGGGAACTGTGGAAATTAATGGGAATTAACTGGAAATTGGGGGTAAGCTAGCAGCATGAGAAGATGGCCTCATAAATGGTCAATGAAATGATGCTAGCTATAGCTTATTTATCATCTAACTTATCATGAATACATTTTCATGTGCTGTTTGCAAGTTAAACATTAATACCATACATCAAATGTATTTACTCCATAATATCATCTAAACTTAATTCACTTTATGTCGTCCATGGGCTGAAATGTGTGGCCTCAATAGTTCTGATAGCCTCAATAGCCCAGCAGTAAGCAGTGTGCTGGGCGTGTGATGGAGGAATAGCATACAAATTGCATGAAATTGCATTGTTTTAGTCACAATATATATATTTAGATATATTTTCCCAAACTATATTTAAGTTACCTGTTAAGGGCCAACCTTACCAATTATGTTAATTCCTATAAATTCCTGTTAATTTCCATGGAAAGGTTCCAACTTTGAAAATTCCTGTAATTTTGAAAACTTAGGTATAAGGGTTAGATTATGGATTCCACCTGTATTTTAAGTAGTAGTATAACCACTTTTTGTAATGAAACAGCAGCTCTTAAGACAGTTTAGCCTGTCATGTTGCACTGTGATGCCCTCGGGTTTAACATCCTCGCGTATATTCTTTTACCATCCAAATGACTGACTGGAAGTGTGCATGTATGAGGAGACACAGCTGACCTTTTTCTGGTACTGGAACACCAGTCACACCTGGAGAAGACTTTACTGAAAACATTTCCAGTACAACCTCTGAATTGAGCTAAATTTGTGCCATGGAAACACCCATAGGAGCCCAACCAAAACCTTGCGTCTTACTGTCAACTTCTAGTGCACATGAAAAATCATAGAACTACAAGAGCAAAGTTAAAGTGATGTGTGACATGCAGGGGGAAATGAGAAATTGTAATACTGTGTTGTGTAAATAGTAATTAAGCGTCTCATTCTGTACATTGTGTCCACACTGTGAAAGAGGAGCTTTTTACTTGGCTTTCCATCCACTTCACCTGCTATTTAACAGTTTCACAGTATTAATTAACAGCTCTCTCTCGGGTTCCTGCTATTCACCTTTCAGTAAGGACCCTGTTTACATGCTCTCCTACTTTTACTCTTTGGTCTATGGTTCAGATCTAATTTACCAAGTTAATTATTTTATACTATTGAGCTTTATACTCACCCTTTCAGAGGGATATATATTACTTTTGACTCCATTACATTCATTTGGCAGTGATAGTTATTAGTTTTAATTTTAGATACTGTAAGATTAGCTCATAAAATCTACTTCCACCAACTACATCAGTAAAATACTACATACACATGAATTAATTGGTAATAATAATAATCTAATATGTATGTAATTAATTCAAGTACATCAATATTTAAAAAGGTAGTACTGTAAATGCAAAACTGGAATAATTACTTTTACTTACAGATGCTAAAGGTTGGATTTGGTTTGACTGCTGAAGCCTCACATTAACTTTTGAATTAATGTTTCAACACATTTTTGCATAAAATGAGCACTGTGGATTTTGAAAGTGAATCAGGGAGCGATCTTTTTAATCCAGAATGAGAAGGTGAAACAATAACAAATTGCAAAACCTCTTTAAGTGTACGAGTGGGCACCTTAGTGTTGTTTTAAAGGTCCAGTGTGTCAGATTTAGGGGGCTCTATAAATCTGGAGAGTTAGATGAATAGATTGATACCACTCTCAATTCTGTACACTCAATATGAAGCCCCAGCCAGCAGCTTAGTTTAGGTTAGTCTCTAAATCTACTGCTCAAAGTTGAAAATATGCACTGAAATATTTATGGCTGTTTCACATGAGGATACCACAACCAACATGGTGGTAATGTATAACACTTAAAGTCATTACAGCTAACTAACAGTGAAGGGAGGTCCTTCGCTTGACTGCTATGACAACAGAAATGGAGGAGAAAGGAAAACTTTTTAGGAGCACAATAAAACTCTTTCCTATTGTCTCTCACTGAGACTGCAACAATATGCAGGGAGAAATAGTTAAAGACGCACAAACACACGCAGACACACCAGACAAGCACCCAGAATCTGTGTCGCCATGACAACTCTGATGAGCTGGGTCCCCCACAGTGGGATATTGAATGGGATTCCTCTGCTCGTTATTTCCTCAAATGCTCATTGTCGCTCGTCTATTTTTCATAGAGACACGGTTATTATTCTGGCTGTGAGATTTGCCCTAAAAATGATACATGGGTGGCAACTGACAAGATTGTGCAGTTGCTGTATGAATAATGTATCTCACAGTTCAGTTTTTTGCCTTACATATGCATACATGCATACATATATATGGCATTGTAATATATTGTGGTGCAATCACTCTAGTGTTTTAATTATTTGCTGTAACACTGGTGTTTGGTAATCTACAACAGAGACAGAAAACATAATTCTAGATATGAAATATAACTTAAAGTCTGTGTAAAGGCAATTCTGAGATATCTCTCAAAATATATTAAATATGTTGGAAAATAGTTGCTGAAAACATGTGAAAAGGCTTTTTCACCAGTTTTCAGTCCAGGATTTTGTGGGCGGTCCTAAAGGGTGGCTCGATGACACGTTGAGGCCACCCTGAGCATACCCTTGTACCCCTAACAGAGAGATAGAGATTAATACATCTGTCTCAGAGTGTTTCAAAGTTAGTCATGTCATTTTCTGAACTCATCTGACACGTTTCAAAATTGCTACTTGACAGCTCCGACGAGAGGGCGTGGCTTCAGCACATTCAGCGGACACACCCCCAGAGTCCTGGACCTGAGAATACTGCTGCTTTTTACCAGGTTTTGACACCTAATTTCAGAAACATGTCGATATTTTTAATCATTCAAATTTGGCTGGATGGTTAATAACACTTTCTTCTTTGGTCTGACAAACTCAGAACACATATTTATTTTTACTTTACACAGACTTAAATGTGTGTTCGAATACAAACTGAGCTTTAGAAAATGCTTAAGATCTGGAAATTTTAGACAAGTTCATCCTCACTCTTAGGTAAACTGCTCTCTGCTTTGTAGTTTATTCATGACACAGTAAAGCACTTCAAAGTTGAGAAGTGCTTCAGGAATATCTCTGGCTCTGGTTCTTTCCCTGCATGCATGTATGTGTGTGAGAGGAAACACTGTGAATCCTCTAATCAAGACATTTGCAATCAGCGTCTGGCGAGAGACGGGTAATTAAGTCTGGGCCACTTCTGGGCTGCAGTGGAACACACATGCATGCACAAACAGCGGCTCATGCATACACACACTCCTCACACACATGTAATTTTCATTATATTCCCGATGAAGGGTATATACCTGAATGAATCATAATTATAAAATCATGAGAATCCATCTATTCTTGGTCATGCCCTGACACACAGGCACACACAATCACACACTTTTTCCCCTGAAGGGAAACTCATAACCATAATTCTCTCTCACAAAAGGAACATTGACATCAAATCCATGTTGCACCAGAGGCAGATAGAGTTTCTTTGTCCTACCCTTACAATTCCTCACAATCAGGCTTGTATTCACAGTTATCAGCCTTTGTGTGTGTGTTTGTGTGTCTGCCTTTTTGGCTCACGCGTATCAAAAATTATAGCCCACTCTTCTATAGTTCCCCAAGGGTTTCTCGCCGACCCTGTACAAACAAGATCTTGTTTGCGGGAACAAAAGAGGCTAAAAAACAGAGGGTGGCATTTGTGAGAGGGATACAGATGACGAGAATAGAGACAGAAAAAGAAAGAGGTAAAAAGTGATACACAAACTCACACAGTGTCTCACTGAATATTCAAAAGCCCCTCAAAATGAACACCAGCATCAGTATTTCAAGTGAAAATGTTATCAATAATAAAACGCAAATTCACTGCATACCGTCTCAGGTGGTGTTCACCAAACCTGAGTGCCCTCACGCAAGTCTAACCAAACAATGAGTCGGGGCAGCATGTTCATGCATTTCTGAAGTTAATAATTGAAAAGGTTGAAAAGTTGTTTCAGAAGAGACAAGCCTGTTGTGAAATTAACAATGAGGTTAAATGAATTAAAGTTTAAAGTCTAAGTGAGCTTAATTGCATGTTGTGAAAGGATCCAAATTTGACATTTTCGGAAATACATATTTGTTTTCCATGGAGTTAGATGAGATGATTGATGCCACTCTCAAGACTGTACACTCAATATACAGCTACAACCAGTTAGCTCAGGTTAGCTCAGTTGAGCTTAGCATAAAGACTGTAAACAAGGATAAAAGCTAAACTAGTTAACAAAGTCTGCCTACCACCACGTCTAAACCTCACTAACCAGTGTAGAGGTGGCCCAGCACAATAATTTTCTCTTAAATGACGCAGCAAAGAAATAATATAAAATCACTCTGTCATTTTTACATTCACTAGTACAGCAGGTTAGTCGTATCTGTATCCTGTGATTCTTCATGCAGGCAATGTTGTTTGTAGTGTAGGACAGAAATTGATCAATTGCAGTAATAATCTGTTTAGATGACAGCGGCAGCGTGCACTTTATTTTACACATTACAACCTTTATATGACACATTATAACTTGTGTGTCAGTGCAGATGGATTGGTTCATAGACCTAGAAGGTCCAAGAGCTAAAATAACATCAAATAATGATTTTTCTTCTTCTTCTATTCTTTACAAGATGGTAACATTTTAAAGACAGGATTAACTTCTGAAACTAAACATTTATTTCATGGCTTATTGTTCATGACATCATTACTGAGCAGCACTGAGACTAATCAGACAACATGGAAACACATGTAATACATGTACATAGTACATGCACACATGCAGGAGCCATGCATCACAGGATACTGTACTTGTCATTGTTTTGCTTCCTGTTGGTCTCAGTGTTTTTCCCACAGACACACACAGACACACACACACACACACACACACCTGAATGCTCACTGGAGTTTGATTGAACAATATAATTAGCTGTAATTAGCACTCATTAAAATTGTTAAAGATCTCCCCTGTCGTGTCAGACTGCAGGTGTGTGTCTGACGAAGGCTAAAGACACACACACACACATTCATAGATGCAAACGACTGCAACAGCTGTGGCCCCTATACCTTTGTTTTTAACAAATGTTGACAGCGTTTCTATTTCTGCAGCACATCAGTCGTGACTTAATTGAAAACAGGGTCTATAAATGCTTCATATGACACTTGTGAAATATATGAATCTATTAAATGCAGTCCTGATTTTTTTTTTAGCTACATATATTTGCAGTAACATGGCACAATATATGAAGAGCGAATGTCCTCATCACCTAAAGTACACAACTCCCACGTTCTACTGACACAGCCAATACTTTCCTGAACTATAAAAGTACAGAGCTTTTATTTTCACACAACCTTTTCTCACAGTAATTAAAATAACATTGTGTACAAGACATCTGAAATTTTCAATTTAAAATACTTTTGCAGCCATGAAAAATGGCAGCCTAAAATTGATGATTCAATAAAGGTTACACTATTGATCTTCTTCAGAATCTGGATCATTTTTTATGCAGAAAATGTTTCCCGTCTCATCTCTGGATGATTCATTAAATTTCCTGAACACAGAAAGCTTTATTTGTTGCTAAAGTAAGTTACCTGCTAAGCTAGTTAGCTCAGTCCATATTACCTGGACTAGTTATTTACGAAGGGAAGCCAGTACGTGACGCTGCTGCACTAGGAGCAGAGCTGGTGTCATGCTAGAACCGGAGCTGGGCAAACAGTCAATGTAACCATGCTCAGCTAGCGGACATGGCAGAGGCTAAGAGACCCTAGAGGATGTTGACAGAGGTGCAATGTGCAAAAGAGAGAGTGCAGGAAGCAGAAAGCCACCAAACAGGAGTAAATCTGGGATTGACTTGTAGCCCTTGGCAGGAGCTTTGTGAAATAAAAGTCTGAAAGACAGACACCAAGCTGGGCTTCATGCTGTTGGAGTAGTTAGTAATATTAGCTAGCTGCTATGTTTTGTGTTGTTGCACTTGTTCGGCTGTTAGCAATGTTGTCAACTCGCTAAATGCACTTGTACAGCTGTCCACATTTACAACAGTGCATAAGACAATGAATTACACAATACAAGTCTTACATAATGTGGCTTTAATACACATGAATTCTGACAGGACTGTCAAAATCACCCATCAGTCAAGTCAAAACTTCAAATAACCCTGAGAAAGACTAAGATCAACGTATTCAAAGACTAAGTATTAACTAGTACACAGTACTTTGACAGTGCAGACTCTATTAGCTTAGCATCATCCATAATGTTGATTTGTATGCCTCCCGAATCCTGCTACCCAGCTGCCACGCTAAAAGAGAACAAGCCAAGCATACATTAAAATGAAGGCTAATCTAATGTAAGATTATTTATTGTCGCTTCGACATACATTCTTAATAAAACCTCCTCAGAATAGGACTATACTGCCACAGTGGAGCAGTGGTAGTTTTGCAGTTAGTGTCACCATTACCAGCAGACATCAAATATGTGTATGCTGTCCGAGTGTGTGTGTGTGTGTATGTGTGATGATGAGTGAAGTGGAAAGATTGAAGTAGCGCTTCAGGGTAGACAACATCATTTTGCACTTTAGAGGGGCCCATGGTGCACGTGCACACACACACACATATACACTGTACATGGAGAAAAGCAGGTACTTCCTTAACTCTCTCTCTCTCTGTCTGAGTGGGAAACCTGCCACTGCAATCACCATGGCGATTGCTGCTCAAGTGGATGACAGCGTTGCCTTGAAACGAAGAGGAATCGCGGAGTGCACGCACATGAAAAAGACACACACAAACACACACACCCAGGTTGTCAGGTTGTTGACAATGTTCAGTGAAGGAATACCAGCATGGCTGTTATTTTCCTCACAACTGAAGGTCTGAAGGCTCTTCAAGGTTTCAAATGAACAAGTAAGTAGGATTAGAAAAAAAAATACAACTGAAAGGAAGCCAAGTGCGCTTCAACCATGAGTGAGAGAAAATAAATAAAACAAAGAATGCCAAAAGAGCAGCTTCATGAGTAAAAAATAGATGATGTATCTTAATTGGAGCTCTTAATGACGTATTTTAATATCTCCTAATGTTTGACACAGAAAAACTGTGTGCACTGCATCCCAGCTTTCCTCTAATCCAGTGTTTTGTTTAAAAAAAACAAAAAAACACACTATCTGTGTCAGTGTGGAACCTTTGTGGCAGGAGGATTTGGGCCAACAGTAGCACTTCGGAGAGTATGCCTGCAAAATATCACTAAAATAGAGGCATAGCGATATCTTTAAAAAAATAAATAAATAAAACTGAAAATAGCTCCCTGTCAGAGTGGATATCTTTATTTGTGCTGCTGTGTGGATCACTTAAACACTCACTGTGTTTTAAAGAAGCACACAGGGGCATTGTTGACAGCTAGAGTAGCTGGAACCCAACGGTTTTTAAATAAATTAAAAGGCCTAGATCTACAAGTGAAAGTATTTTAAATGCTCGTATACATACATTGGCACTTATATGAACCATACATCTTTAGCATCGTGTCTAAATAGGACATTTACAATCCTGAATGTCACACCAGTTGCACGAGGAGGATTGATGTTCGTGTTGTGACTAACGATCTGATGCATCTGCCATTGATCTGAGCTTGCCAGCACATCAGTAATGACGTATTAAAGATGAAAAGCCTCACTCATGGTTATCTGGTTTATGTTGATGTGTTTACTCTCTGCGGATAAGGAAGAGATGGATAACACATGTTAGAGCCTAATGGGGAAAAAACGCCCCACTTAAGTCTTTTTTAAAATGTTAGATATGAAGTATTAAAAACTGCAGCTCACCCTGACTGCACTGATCTCAATGTGTGATTCATGTTGGATTATTAAGAGTAAATTTAGTCTAATTTATAGAAATAAAAGGTGAATAAAATGGATGCATTCATCTCTGATGGATATACATACCAAGGCTCACTTAAGCTATTACGTACTGCTGCTTCTTCTACTTCAAATAACTTCATGTACACAAAAAACAACAACAAGGACATGTAAAAGTATAATTAGGCCCACATCTTCACAGACAGGAAACACATGTATACGCACACAACAGATGAAGATACTGAAATGTGTTGCTGCCGAGGACAGGTTGCCTGATGAACACGATCGATGCAACGAGCCTCTGTGTTTGTGTGCGTGTGAATACCCTCGAATGTGTTGGAGTGTTCGTGTGTGTGTTCATTAAAAACCTGTAGATATGCACTGTTTCTGAGTTTAGTTTCCTCAGACACTGGAGTCAGGGATGCAGCCTCTAGCACTCCAATTATCAAACAGCAGGCATTCTTCCGTGCAGAGTTAAATCTACATATAGCTCAGTGTCTGACACCTCACACATTTAAGAGTGTTTTCATCCACTGAACTGTAACTGTAGCTTATTCGTCTTACGGGATTTCAGTGTTTTTGTTCATAGATCTACTGTCAGGTGGAATCGCAGGAGCAGTCTCAAAGTGTGTGACAGACTTGAAGAGATGGTGAGATTTACCAAGTTAATGCAAACTTTACATAATCACAAAAAAACTACAGTGTATTTTATATTTACATTCAATTTTGATAAACTATAAAAAATATATAAGTGAATATAACACAAGATAACATGGCTGGTGAATATCTATGCCAGCCATAGATAGGACAGCTCTGAATGTGATTTAAAGAATATTTTGACATTTTGTCCTAACAAGAATTAAGATAAGAAAATCACTTTCATGCCTATTGGCCAATATGAGTATACAGTCAGAATTAGCTTAGCTTAGCCAAAAACTGGAAATAGTTAATGGCTCTATCAAAGTAAAAATCAACCTAGAAAGCTAATTAATTAAAGACTTGTTTAATCTTTATAAAAACAAAAATGTAATAATGACAAGTTTTGGTTTTATCGCGGCGGGTTTTGTGCTGGAACTATTTCTTGAGTTTCCAGCACGTAAACAGCAACTACTTTGCTGGTCACCAGGCAACCTCATGGCGACAACAACAAGACTTCAGGATGTCCTTGCTCCTGGCCAAGAAATAGCTCCAGCTAGCTGTACCTTCATCTTTATTCTAACAGACATGGGAGTTGTATCTTTTTACGTAACCCTCAGTAGGAAAGCAGATAAGTGCTTACTGCACTATTCTTTTAAATCTGGCTATTTTCAGCTATTTATGTAATATACATTATATGTATTATGTTTGTGTAGTCACTTAACCCACTTTTCACAAAAGTGCAGCAGAAGATAACTACAGCAACTCGTGCAAAGAGGACTGACTGTTTCAAGGATGTTCCTTTGGGAAAGACTTGCTCAAGTAGAGAGTTCTCATAAAAGATGAAGTCATGGACGATACAGAGTACAACCTTTGTGTAATAACTGCAGGTGTAAAATGTGCTCACACACATTCAGTGCCTAAACATGGTTACTTCCAAAGGATGCGCCTGGGACCTCATGTATACTCTGCAGGGAAAAATATCCCTGATTTGATTTCTTTTCTGTGACCATCAATCAACATCGGTAAGAGAATTACTGAAATATCAGCACGTTCCCAGCTACCCAAGCTACTCACCCAAGAGGTTTTTCCGAGCGACTGCCCAACGATCCAACCACTTCTCCAAGAGTAAAGTAGGCCTGGCCCAGGAAATCCTGCAGAGTTAAAGACAGAGGGTGAGATTTGAAAAGCAATGCAAAAAAATCAATCGTGAGCCTCATCCCTGATCTCTACAGAGAGAAACCCCACAGGGGCATACCCTTTTAAATACCTCCATGTTCCCAATTGACATGTAATATAGGAAAGTAAATTAAGCCTTCCTCCCACCAGCCCTCACACCTGCACCTCTCTGCTCCCTCGCCACTTTCCTGTTAAATTAAATCACCACCACATACAGTCGTGAAACTTTACAGCTGATTCTGACAGAAAGGCAGAGAGACAGAGAACATACACAAAGAGAAATCAGTGTGCATCAGTCCTGGAACGTAAAGACATTTGTTTGCACGACAATGTGGATTCGATAAATGTTGTCTGTCAGCATAAAAACAATGCTAAGCTTACACAGTGTGAAAAATAATCCTTTCAAAACAAGCCGAATATGAAACACAGCTACTGTAACACACACACACTATGGCAGATCCTTCTTCTCTAATTGTATGAAAGCTATTACAGAAACATGCCCTCTTTCACCGGGGGGCACACTGGTGAGACTGTTTGTCATGATTGGACACACTCTCTAATATCTGACTGGAGCAGCTCCGAGCAGCACTAACATAATGGGTTCTCTTTGCTTCCCTGATTAGCCTCCTCCGTTATTCGGCTGCTGTCTCCATTTATATCCACCCATCTAGCTCATTTATCTCAACATACATGCAGTCACATGACATTGATTTTCCATGAACTGTTTTTGGCCCGCTGAACTAATATTTGTTGACGATTTTTATGATATTTTCCACTGTCTCTGATGTAGAGCCCGGTGCAGTAAAGTTACAAATCACCTAGCAACTGCGGCTTTTGGAACATGAGGTACATCGGAGGATTGGCTGCGTGCAAGCCGAGGTTAAATATAAACAAGTATGGGCTAAAAAAAAGATTTAGTAATGTTCCAGAAACTGTTTGATAGATAAGAAGAGTTCAGGGGGAGTAAGCAGATGGATTTAGATGGTTATAAAAAAACATTATTGAGACTACTTTTAAGGAGGATGTACAGGGAGCTCAATACTAATGCTTGAGTCTAGCAAAAATCTTCTTTCAAAAATGTTACCACATGTCTATCTAGTGTTTTTATTTTGTTTCTTTCCACAGCACTGCAGCATCAGTGACTAATTGTTACTACTAACCAGGACGGGTGTTCACTGTGGTCCCGAAAGTGCTGGTCTGCCGTTCCAGATCATTCCCGCCCACGATAACCTCTGGCTAAACTACCTACCTTGGTCCAAAGGTAACAAAATCCACCTACAAGCACCTCTTAAGCCCACTCAGCAACACGATATATTAGTTTTTTATCCACAGAAAAACCCTAGTGTTAAAAACAAGTTGCAATTCTTCAACATGCAATAATTGGAGTCTTTAACATTTTTAACTTTGGGGTTTGTAAATAAGCATGATATATTAAAAGGACGTGGCATATGCCTTTCTGTGCATATTCTCCCAGTGTCAGCGTGGGTTCTCTCCGGGTATTCAGGCTTCCTCCCACAGTCCAAAGACATGCACTTAACAGGTTTAATAGGTGACTCTGAGTTGGCCGTAGGTGTGAATGTGAGTGTGAATGGTTGTTGTCTCTATGTGCTCTGTGATGAGCTGGCGACTTGAGCCTCTCGCCCAAAGTCAGCTGGGATAGGCTCCAGCTCCTGATGAGGACAAGCGGTTACAGAAAATGGATGGATGGATATATTAATAAGTGAGCAAATATTGAACTAGCTGTACCACCTATTTCCAATCTTTATTTGCTAAGCTAACATTCGCCTGACTGTTGCTTCAAATTCACACGAGAGTGGCATTAATATTCTCATGAGGAAGCAAATAAGTGTATATGTAGGTTTCATTTTTTCATTACTAGTTAATAAATACAGGTTTTTCTCGAAGATAAGTGGTGGAGAATAATCACCTGCCAGAGAAATCCTTCACATGCTGGCAATCAAAAACTCATTTTTGGCTTATAACTGATTTATAGAGCATGATTATTATTTATGAACCATTAACAATGACATTATCTACAACCCCTTTATAAAAGGTGACTTAATAGCAGGTAGTACCCAGAGTTTTTAAACATATTTTGTTGCTCGCAGTATTATGTTAAAAATCAAGATAAGATATATATATTATATATCTTTCTCACACAGTTCTCAGGTGTGCCTGTGGCCTACACCTCCCATGTTAAAACACGATCTAATGGATTGGCTCTGTGGCCCCCTCCACCCCCCTCTGAGACCTGGATCAAGGCTGGTACACAGCCTCGGAGCCAAGATGCCTGTCTCTTCTTGTATGAAATTATTGATCGTAAGGAAGTGAGGCGAGGGCGGAGGGAAGACAGAGAGAGGGAGGGAAAGGGGAAATGGAAAGTTCGAGATAGAGAATAAATGAGAGAACAAGGGGTATGGCAATGAAATCAAAAAGAAAAGGTGACAGAACGCCAGAGTGAGAGGTACAGACAAGAGAATGAGATGAGGAAAGCAGAAAAGGAACCGATAGGAACTGCAAGCCTTTCTCACAGCAGTATTCAATTTATCTACACTTGGCTTTATGCAGTTAGTGACAAAGTGGAAAAGCCACATGGGGTTATCTTACTAGAGGAAACTGTTCCGCTTATAACCCCCCTGTGAAACACCAAATTGTCTTGTTTACACATTTTTGAACAGATTAATCATCCAATGTGCAGCATGGTTAATCGGTGAGCTTTAGGTAGGTGGATTTTGTTACCTTTTGGACGCATTCACAGACAGCGGCGAAAATGCAGTCAACCTGAAATGTCTCTAAAACTGAGAGTATCCAGGAGGATTCATAGACTAAACTATGATACTGATATGAGACACAGAGAGAGAGAGAGAGAGAGAGAACGAGCAGTGGTCGAGAGACAGAGACAGTATATGAGAGTGAAGGAGCGCCGGCTCGATAAAGCCAGTTAAACAGCTAAATAAAGTTATTTCCTGGTGGTGTCACGGCTGTTACGTTCAGCACAAATAGACTAAACCCCAGCAGCTGCCCCTCACCCCACCAGCGATTTGCCACAGTACCTGAATGCAACCTAAGACTGTGTCAGGATAACTCTTCCCCTTGTTTCCAGTTTTGCTAAGACGCTAAGCTCTTTTGATCTTTCCAATCTAACCCAACAAAAAAAGTGTATTTCTTATAATGTTGGCAATGTAAAAAGGGTTGAGTGACTGACAAATGACTGAGATGACTGTCTGACACTGTCATCTCTTGATCCAGTCGTCAGAAATAAACTGAATCAATCAACAGAACTAAACAAAATGAACTGGCTTAGATTTCAAGAAAAAAAAAAAACTTTGCAAGGGTACAAGCTGGATCAGACTGAACTGCAATCCCCATGATGCAGTAGGCAGGACACAGCTATTATTGTTTGCAGGCAAACACCAAGTTATCACACTGTTGTTCCTAATTACTGTTATGCTAATCACTGCTATCAATGCAAAAAATAAAAAAAAGCAGGGTGGACAGGGAAAATCAATGTTTATTTAATTTCTAAATGAACTGCGGGCCGTTCAGGGAATGTGCTATCAGAGCAGATGATAAACACACTCATTGTCATGGCCAGATTACTGTTATGTGGCTGAAATGAGGCTAATAATAACAAGGACAGCAATCATGCTCGCACAAATACTCAGTCACACCCACAGAATATAAATCAGCAAAAGTGCAAAAAATGCAAACATACATGCGTGGAGAAACACGCGTAACCAAAGACGAGTTTGGGTACTTACGTGTTTTGACAGGTTGGCACTCTTCGAGTCAACATCATACCTATAGGAAGAAGGAAAAAAGAGTGAGAGTCAATGCATTAGGAAGCGATGGAGGGTGACAGGAGCTCAGCTGGGAACTCGACGGGGATTACAGACACAGTAAATCAGTAACGGGGCCAAGCAGCTTGTCACCAACAATCTCACCAGAGGCTCCGGGTATTTCACATCCCGGCATCACAGGCTCACAGGCGTCCTCCATTAAAGTGACACTAAATGGACTAATTGGCAGTCATACATGTGATTGTGAGAGTCTACGTGTTTGTGCATGTGAGAAAGACACAAGGAGAAAGCAAGAAACCCAGTGCCAGCGAGTAAATAAGAGTCTGCTCTGCTTTGTGTACCCATCTCTGCTCATAAATTTGACTTTCGTGTTGTTGTTTTTTTAGGTAATATTATTCACCCTTTTTATCCATCTGTTCCACTTGCGGGTCTTTCATACGTACAATACTTGCAGAGATAAAAAATTTGTCCAGAAATGGCCCCTCCAGTGCAGAGGCTACTCTAAAGAATGGGAAGCAATCAGACAAGCCATTCACTCAGCAATTTGAGGTCATTTCACAGCTCAGGTCATTTCACCCACCACTAAAAATGGATTGCCCTTTGCTGGGTAATAGTTTATGTAATAGTTTAGGAGAGAAATGAGGAGCAATTTAGTTACTTTACAGAACTGTTCAAAATGATGTGCATCCTGCACACGCATGTGTGTGTGTGTGTGTGTGGCTTCTAAATTAATCTGAATCCAAAGCATGACTGAGTATTCAAAATGATTAAAGAATCTTATCATCAGTGTTTACTTTTTCAGCCTTCAGTGTGTCTCTACCGTCTGAGCATACAGGCAGTCATCAATCCTCCAGATTAGAAACGCTTCACTATCATATTGTGTCCATATTGACTCGGATGTGCTGTTTCTTTCCATAAAGTGGCCTGCTCTATTTCTGACCACCTGAATTAAAACTTTTTCTCTCTTCATATGTTGAAGCATAAATCACACAAATCTTGCACTTTTCATTAAACTTGTCATACCCTGTTTGGTTGTAAGTGTCCAAAGCTCTCGGAACCCAAACCCTAACGTATGACAACAGTTTAGCCTCTGGGGGGGCGACAGTTTATGTTTCTGGATGTCTGGTGAAGCCAGAAGACATCCAGAAAACAAACAGATATCTGGGCCAACACTTCTTCTGCAGTCTGGTTAGAAACGTGATACACAAGAATAAAGACAGATTTCTGCTCATCTCTATAAAGAGATATCTACTGTATACGAACGGATTAAAAAAAGCTAATAAAGAGCTCAATCGTCATCAGATGATAATTGATGGTTTCTAAGATTATATATCTGTCAATGTGTTATGCCTCTTTTGCTCTCCGCACACAATGTTCAACCAAAGTCTGCTCAAACGTGTAAACCAGAATGCTTCCAGTGCCAAAACGTTGGTCCCTCACCTACAGATTCTGCATATATACAGAGTTAAGGTGACTAATATATGGCTCTGCTGCTCACTTTGACCTTCTTGTTAAGAAACAAGACAAGAGACTTACGCCACGCTTTGTGAGGATGTACAGGAAGGCTTCTATTTAGCTAATTAGCACAGTGATACTCGTCAGTTTTGCAGGTATTTTATTTTCAAGTACTGGACAAACCTGATGATGGCACTGGATGAATCTGATATATTTAAATGTTGGTGCCCATCCATCAAGGAGGTGGATTCAATCAATAAGATAAATGTGATAAGATAAAACTTTGACCCAGTGGTGGCGCTAGAAACAAAGTCAAGGAATCAGGGAAGTCAGTAGAATTCGTTCTCTGGGGAATTGGCAATACATCAAATAGTTGTCCAAATAACAAACAGATGTCAAAAATATAACCACAAGATGTTAATGACATGGTGGCACTGGAGGAAAAGCTAGAGGACTATGAATTCTTCCAGAGAAGTAATCCATTAAACGGTCTGTTACATACAATGCAGTCTATGTATTCATATTCAGAGGACATAGTGATATTTCATGAGCTTTGCTCTATTTTTTTCACATGGATCTCATCTTCATGGACCTGAGGGAGGAATCATTCTTTCATCTCCTATCATCTCAGACTGTTTCTCCTCTGCAGGCAGACAGCGCCAGCCTTCAATGGCTGTTAGACAGGAGAGGAGCGAAGTCCAAAAAACACACGCACAGACAAAAGCACATGCCTGTTTCTCCAACAGTGATGCGCACACACTGAATGACACTAGCAACAATGCACACAAAGAGAGCAACCACAGAGGTATACTCTCATATTTTTACAGCTAACACACAACTAAAAGTACAGCATGGTCTTTATTTGTAACAAGTTGATACTAGATTGTTTATGTGTATATATATATATTTATATATATATATATATATTGTATACTGGGTCCCAACATGGTGCGGCAGGAGCAGGCAGAGTACATATATGAAAGGTTAAATGCTTCTCTCTCCCTGAAGAAAATCTGTCCACTCCTATATCACACCCACCATCCTCTGGAACCCTCGGTTGTTATGGTTACCATGGCTAAATTGCACACATAGCCACAAACACGTACAAAAACGCAGCATTATCACAATGACCACACGCAGTATGGGGGAACGCACGCACGCACACACACACACACACACACACACGACAGTCTTGTTTTTTTCTTGGAGTACCTTGCAATACTTCTCGACAATACGCTGGTGTATTGTGCAACCAGCTGAGACACTGAAACACTAGAACATGTATCGATAAACAGGGATACCATGTTATACCTGTACTGAAATACACTGATGCAAGACCTCAGCTTAGGAAATAAGGCTGAATGGTGGAGCTAAAATCGACCACACCATCCATTTTTTCAACATTTTTTCAAGACTAGAGTTAAAAATAAAGTTTGTGCGTTAATGTATTTATTTTAGAGTAGATGTACTAGATATACTTTGTTGGATAATAATAATAAATATGGATAAAGGAACCCCTATGCACAAATATAGACGTACCACCACCCACGCACATGCGCACACAAACAATCATCTCTCTGTCTCTCTCTCTCTCCATCTCTCCGAGGCAAACACACACGATACATACAGAAACACGAACTCCTCTTCACAGAGTCTAACTTCCGGATCCCAGTTGGGTTGTCGGTGGAGCTCCCCGGTTCACAGATTACTGTATAATATAATTAGTCTCCACCTAATAAAATAAAGCCACTGAAATCCCCTCTGTAATTCAATCTGAGAGCAAATTGAGAAAGAAAATCCCCTCACCTACAGGCAGTCTGGCGGCCCAATAAATCTAAAGACCAACCGTCTCCTACAGATAGCATCTTATGCCTTTATGCAAAGGAATAGAGTGTGAGATGCAAGCTCAGAGATTATAGCACACCGTTATGTGGTGCAGCACTGGGTGGAGTCGCATGCAGAGATTAAACCTGATTGAGTGAGAGTTACTTTGAATCACTGACGACAGAGAGGTACTGATGGTATCTGGAATAAGAGAATCAATCCTTACAGTACAGTTCTTACAGTTGAGGGAAAGCAACATGGATGCACTGATGTACTGAAGTCCATACAAATACCAATGTGTACTTTCTAATACAAACAGAGGCGAAGCAGATTGAGCTCTTTTGAAACTCACAACCCAATTTACAATTTAGATAGTAAAGTGCTTTATGTGTATCACCTTTTAAAAGCATTGTATTACTATATAGCAATGCAAAGCTTTTAAAAGTCGCTGCCAGCCAATATAGAGAGCACGCTAATGCATCTAGACAAATCAAGATGTCCCAGTTAAATGCACTTTTATGCAATAAATCACTGTCTGGAAGTGTCAAGGTAAAAGATGTGTCCCTGTATATAACTTTTGGAAAAAAAAAAAAAAAAAACCTAAGCCAAAACCCCACCAGGCACGTCTGTTATGTCACGGTGCAACGCTGTTTTGCTTTGCTCTCCACGCGACAGGAGTGTTTCAAAAGTAGAGCGTTTAGCCCAACAGGCTTTGTTCACTTGCTCAGAGATGTTCATTTTTTCTTGGTTTATGTGCCTCCAAACATGCTTCTAAATATGTGCATATGTGCAATATGCTACGTGGTTAAATTGTTTTCCTTTTGCCTGTTTCCCGTCTGAAGTTTGGGGTGTTTTATTTTGAAAATCGACTGGATTCTCTATGCGGTTTCCGTGTCAGACAGCTGGAGCTGCTCTGTGCAGATTGACACAGGCTTGGTGGAGCTGAGCCGAGACCCACTTCTGGGACGCTTCTGAACTGGACTACACTGCTTCTGGTGGGGTTTGAAACATTGACTAGAACAGCTGCGATTAACTCCGGCAGCCGCAGCACACATGGAAAGTGTCACATCCGTGAATATAATAATAATAATAATATTGGCATGAAAGTGCAGTACAAAGTATTTTTGTCTCAAACTGTTCCTGTAATTTTATTTTATAACATGCCAATATTAGGTGGCATGAATAAATATTAATCAAGAGGCACATGCATTGTGCAATCGACTTGACCTTCATTTACTTTAATTGAGAGGAAGTGAGCAGAGTAGGAAACTGTAGTGTAAGCCAACTGTACGGTAAAAGAGAGACGAATCTAAGTTCAAAACAGCCAGATTTGTAGCTCTAGGATTAAATAATTATGAAATCCATTTGCAGGTGACATCTGGAGCCTCTTCAAGGTCCAATGGAAGTCTAGTTAGCATTGTAGGATTTAATAATGTGAAAGAGATGACTTCTAACACTGAGTAAACAAAAGATCAGCTCCAGAATATTAAATGTCGTTTGAGCTCCACACAGGTGTAGGCATTACTTACAAGTCAAACCGCAGGTTCTGCCGTTCTTCAAAGAAGTAGTCCAAAATGAATTTCCGCACAAAGTCTGGGTTTAGCGTGTTGTCGATCACCTCCGTTCTGCCAAACTAGACAAAGGAAAGAAGACGGATAAATCTAGATTAACTGCGCCAGATTTTCTTAAGTAGGTTTTAGAAATGTTGGATCACAAAATAGTGTGATGACGCAAACCTACATAATCTATAAAGATGTCCAAGTTTGTTGATTTTAAAAAAATATATATTTCCGAAGCTTTTAGCCAAACCTTAAAACTTTGATCTTACTGAAGTTGCAGTGACTCATGTGAATAACTAATAACCAGCAGGAGACACCTCAGGGGGAGAGGCTGGTTACAGAAGATTATGTACAGCTTTTAGAGTAATGAATGCAGAACAGCTGAAGTATCAAGTCAATGGGGGTCAAGTAGGCCCCCAGTTTGGCATTTAACTTAGCCTATTAATAATGCATGATGATGGGCTACTCAGAACTATGAATAACTACGAATGATTGGGGCTGCAAGATTTGCCCCCTCATTTACATGCATGAATATTCATTATTGTGAAACACAACACAGGTGATTGCAGTACAGTCATACGTGAGCGCACACACTGGTTGCGTCCACGAGCACAAACAAAATGGACTTTTTTTAAAATCACAATTAGTTAATAATCACTTATAATTCATTAATACGATTGACTAGACATCAGTAAAACTTTTTAGGTGTTACAACATATTGTGAGTAATACATTAGAGATGATCTACAGTCTCTAAAGTATGACTGTATACACAGAAGCTGGTTCATGACCAAATACCTGCTAAACTAATCAGCTAATCAGCTGCTTTAACCTTCATTGGTGAGTGTTAGCACCGTGCTGTGATGCTCTGTTGATGTTTCCACTGTGTGTATTCATCACCTTTGGAGTCAGTCTTATCACTACGTGATGGATGTGACACAAAGTGGGTACTGCATACAATATATAGTGACACACACTCACCTCTCTCCACTCCTTGTTGCCCATGCCTTGTGTGTAGAGAACACAAACTGTGAAGACACATAATATTAAAGATCATTAGCGTTGTAAATGACCTCATAGAACATAGTACGGTTTGTGTTTTAATGTTTTTATTTTTAAAATGCTTTTATTTTGAAGGTACCCTATGTGCGTAAGGAACAGATACTGAAAAAAGTGTCGGCAAAGAGTATGGAACAACTGAGAAACAAAGTAATTAATGAATATAAACGGCAAAAAGCAAGTTCAGCTCCCGTCGAGAGTGGCACATGGTATGTTTATTGCTAAATGTGTCAATTAGCCTTCTGTGTGTGCAATTTCTCTTTAGCTCTTGCGTTAATTTGTGCTGAGCTACGTTGATCTACTTGCTTTGAAGCTAGTCTAAGTGATCCATGAATGCAAGAGATGAAATAAACAGCATTAGATCATCAGTCCTGGCTTACATCTATCCGAGTGGGTGCTACAAGCTTTAAAAACACATGCTAATGTCCATTGTATTCGCCCCAGGCATTTTCCTCAAAACCATCACAATTATTCATTTATAACAACAACTCCCTCACCATCGTACAATAGGATTATTCTCTAGAATCATATTGTTGAACAGGTGGTCAGGCTAACAAAGGGAAGCATGGGGGAGCATTACTCTTCTAAAACAACAAGCAAATAAACAAACTCAAATGTCACGATATTTACTGTACCGGATCCATCAGAACATGACTAATAAATGCCTGAATTAGGAATCTACATCAAAGCCCAAACATATATATTATATTCCCTTCTTCAGATGGTAAAAGACGTAATTTGGGGTCATTATGCAATTTCCAGACACAAGACAATTCACTAAAAGGCAAATTACTAAGCTCCCTCGTCACACACTTCATTTCTGATGGCCTTTGATGTTCTTTTCATAAGTGCCAGAAGGATATATGAGGATGTAATGTGCATGCACACACCCACGCAGTCACACAAGATATTTCTTGGGGTCTGATAGAGACAGATATTTTGGGGAACAGATATATTTAAACCAGTAATAGAATAAAAAAATCCTTCACAGTCTTGTGTGTGTTAAAGTGCTTTATGTCTTTTTTTCCCCACTTGTACCAGAGAGTCTTATTTTTTCTTTTTGGATCACTGCTCTTTACATTTTGAAGGTATTTTTACCAGCAAGTGACAGATCCGATATAGCTCTACATTTCCAGCGTTTCCTTTCTTTTTTTTTCCCTTTACCTCCCTGCTCTTTCTTCAGCCCTGTCAGGCTGTTTCTCATCAGGAGAGTCAACTCGCCATGCTCAGCATAATCACAAGTGCTACTCAGCACAAGAGCATGCCGAAATGTATGGGTGAAGCCTGAGCTCCTTTCTCCAACCCCTCCTCATCATCGTGTTAATCACTGTCATCCTCGTCATCTTGTTCATCACTGTCATCACCTTGAGTTATCCCATGCTACTGTAAATATGCTGACATAGTATGTGTGCATGCATGTCTATTGGTGAATCATTACAGAGCACTAAAGGTCATCCTGATATCATAATCCCAAAAATGACCTCACCTCAAGCTAACAAATATCTTCTCTCAATATTTTATTTCATTTTATTATGGCTGGAATATGACCTGATCTCATCCTACTCACACTCCCACTCACATACATGGTGACTACAATACCCATGACACCACCCTCTTATCTAGTAGGAAAGTATTAAGCCACTTGTTTGTGTAGGGTCTGATTAATTATACAACGCCTCCAGTTCAGTCTCAAGTTAAGTCAACTTTCAGAGAAGTCTTAAACTTACTGTCCTGGCACTAACAGGCTTATTATAATGGTTTTTAACAGTTGGTAGAGGAGTGGAGAATTGCCACCCGTTCCGTGAATCTATAGGGAGAAACTTCTTAGCTGGCCTCATGTATTAGTCAGAACTGCCTCGAGCCCAGCTCACACATTTAGAGAAAAAGAAACACACATAAGGAGTGACTCACGACTACATAAGACAAGACCTTCCCTCGGTCCCTAATTGATTTCTCACTCCCCTTACACTCACACATTTGTTCCCCCTTATATTCTACATTTGTTCACATCTGTTCTTGACTTTCATATATATATACACATACATACACACACACACACACACACACACACACATATACACACACACACATATATATATAGTGGTTTTGCAAGGAGAAGGTAAGAACAGTCCTCTCCTGCTTCCTTGTTTCCTATTCTTCCCGTTGTGCAGCTCTATTAACAGCCATGCTCTGACAGAAACACAAACACATTCACCATGGGTGATAGACAGACAGAGACAGAGGTCGTGGTGGAACTTACTTGGGTCTGATTTGGAGAAGGTGTCCCTGTCCAGCAGATTTCTGTGGAGACACAAAGAGGAAAGTAGTCATGAACACAGTTCCCTTGGTGAGAAAGAAAAAAAAAAACAAAAAAAGATTTGTCATCCAAATGCGGCGGTGAATGCATTCTAACACACAGACTATTTATGTACTCTGTTGGCCATGAGTCGGTGCATTACCGTCTACACTATCCCCGTGAATCTCTTATCTGAGCTGTGAAAACACAAAAAAAATATCACAAATGCTGGATTTGCCACAGCATTAGTCGTGATGCTGAGGCGTGCGCACGACTGGTGTTCATAATTTAGATAACAATGTGGAAATAAGTGAACAAAAAACATATATATCTTTTTTTTTGTCTACTGACCTTGATAATATCCTATTTTTTCTTCACCAACAAAAAAACAAACAAACAATGAACGATCATCCACGTAGCAGGTGTTGCATGTGTGGCTAAAGCCGGATATAGCTTGTTCCCCTTCAGTGTCAAAAAACTATTATAAACACATCAATGAGCCACACAGTTGCACATGTTCCTACACGGTGATACAAATGGGCAGTGTAGTTTATTTTGAGTCGTTCCCAAATACACCGTTACTGCTGCGATGTTTTCTAAATGTGTATTCATCTATTCATCCTAAAATAGTCCCCAACAAGGGGACAATTGACTCCTGGCTGAGTCACGTTTGTTAAAATTACAGTGTCAAACTGTTTAAGGAAATGACTCAGCACATTTTTAAAGAGAGTAGGAACCAGTGGCCTATCCAAGCTCCAATCAACTGCTTCTTAATTCCCACAGTGAGCAGAGAGTTGACTTTAATTAAACAGGACATAAGAAGACAAACGGAGCTACGGGTCCAACATGGGCTCCATTGAAACCTAAAAACATTTCAATGTTTACAAAGGAGCTCCAAAACCTTTCCCTTTGTCACACAATCAGTAGCTCCTGGTAGATTGCGTACTATGTAAGAGCTGGTTTCAATTCCAGCCCGGGGCCTTCAGCTGTTACTATTTAAATAAAGCAACAAATAAACTAAAAAAAAAATAATAATAATAATATATAATAATATAATAATAATAACAAGAATAATAATAATAATAATAATAAACAAAAGTCCAAGATCGTATTCTGTGCCACTTGTGATATATTGGGCAGACCTCTGTCTTGGCAAACCACTGGGCCAAGATGACATTAATATAATCCTGAAGAATTTATGTTCCCCCAAAAAGAGGAGGGAGGACGGCAGTGGAAAATTAAATGAGATCTTGTCATTAATTCTAATTTGTGAATAATGAGATGAATGACCGTGGTGGTGACGCTGATGGCACCTAATGGTTTAAAGAGGAGAGTTTAAATCACTCCAGCATGTCAAGGCTTCAATAAGAATTCAAATATACCCTCCAATCCACTTTCTTTCGTCTATTTAGCGATCCTGATGTTTCCGGGTTGCAGAGAAGGCATCAAAACGTGGGTAATGCTTCCTGTCATCCTTTCAAACCCAGGGATTGAGAGAGACTTTGAAAAGGCTTTCAGACAAAGCTCTGAAACCATCACTGGCTGTTGAGTATCCAGGCTGCAAGCTGGTTTTCAGCCTCTCAAACTTTTTTTTCCCACTTTCAGCTCACTCCCTCTCTGTTCCTGTCTGTACTTCAGTGCGAACTTGTCAACATGGCATTTTGTCTCCGTCTCACTCGCTTGTGTTTGCTCTCAAAACAGAGAAACACCTCTGGTATCCAATCAATCAGTCCTTCCTGCTTCTTCAGTTGTAAATTGCAGCATCACTTATATCAAATTATTCATATCAAATGTACCCTGCGTGATGATTTGCTGTTACTTGTACAACACTTCTGAGAAACTTGAAGCAGTTATTTGTGGCATTTGGCTCAGGTTCCATGTTCCAGATGAGTAAAGTGTTTGAGTTTCCTCACAAAATCCAAAGACAAACAAGTCAGGAGCTCACCCATACGTGTATGTGTGTCTGTTCATCCATTGTGTCTGTCCATAGCAAGAAAAACAATAATGGACAACTGTCCAACTAAGATGTTTACATGGTGCACTAATCTTTCTATTCATACTCTTTAGATGCTCTAATGTCCGAATGATTCATGAAGATGCACGGTGATTTCTCTCAAGTAGCGGACGGACTGCATTCATCGTCAATACTGGTAGCTGCAGCGATTAAGACTGATCAACATATAAAGACTTCTCCTTGGTCACTAGTGTTCTACACTGACACATGCAAGAAAGAATACAATATAATGTCATCACCATAACTCCTACTTTTGGTCTAATTTAGCCAGTCGCACACATTAGTCCCTGTGTGCCTAACAAAGCAACAATATTCTAAGTTAGACATGAAGAAACAAGTAGCTGTGCGGTTATCTAAATATAATGATGCCTTCAGTGTGTTATTTTTCATAACAACACTGGTCAGAGTAGATTATTGTGCTCAAATATGCATCTTCTATATAAATTGAGCCTCACTGTACTGAACGGCAGTATATAGACATAGGTACTTTATTATGGGCCAATCTGGTGTGTTCTGTCATGATTACTCATTACCACACATGTATAACTCTTTAAAATAGAGAAAAGCTGAACATTTTTCAACCAGAAAATAACTGATTATCAATTAACATGATAGCTGTTGAATAAATCTGTGTGGATTACCCTACAGAGCCTTGCTGAAGAAGAAATTATTGAGCTTTATGTTTGTAGTTAGAATAAATGGACTTATGTAAGCGGGAAGTTATAAAGTATTTAGATACGGACTAACACAAGTAGGTTTTTGTCTCTGGAAGTATTTGAAAACAGGAGAACATGCAATATCATCTGTCCATACATATTAAAGTTAATCAGAATTGAGTATTCTCCATTGCCACTGTATACACAATATTAATAAACTCACTTCGCGTGCATTTTACATGAGCCTTTTCACCATGTATCTCTTTAACTCGAGTAAAGGCTCCAAAATAAGTCTTTTCAGTCCATCTGTTGTCAGTACGGAGGGGGTGGTGGAGGTGAATGAAATTAACAAGCCACTTTCACCATCTAACACCCTCTATGAATAAAGCTGGTCATCAAAAGATGAATGCACTCCTACACTGCTGGAAAATACAAACACTCCTGCAATAATGTGGCACCATTTGGCTGCTGGTTTGGAGTTGTTTCCTGCTCGGAGTTGGGGGTACAGTTAGGGACACAAGTTAAAATACACTTTCTCCCTTTGAGAATGAATTTGAGGCTCCACACTCTCTGACTTGCTGCTGCTCTAAGCACATCACACATGGTGGCACTCCAAATGGGCTCCTGGGCTCCCCCTGCGAGCACATGTTGTGTATGTGTGTGAGCGTGTGTTTTTGTGCGCGTGTGTGTGTGAGTAAGACACGTTTTCAGGATTTCCACTTCAGAGGATAATGTGAATGAGTCATGGCTCTCTCTCTCTCTCTCTCTCTCTCTCTCTTTCTCTCCTTTCCTCTTTTCATCCAGAGGCAGGCAGCGGAAAGCAAAAAGCTGCCATCCGAGTCACAGAAAGGTCTGCAAGAATAAAGGTACCGCACTAAAATAGCGTTAGTATTTTTAGCAGAGAGATTCCAAAAAAGGTTTTAATCTCATACTAGTGAGGTCTCATTTGAATTTTATGCCTTTTTTGGTCCAACAAATGACAGTACAACAGATCTCTCAAAGGAAAACAATGAATTTATCAATCAACTAATCGCCTATGAAGACTAGCAATTGAATCCTACAGATCATAGCAAAGTGAAGTAGTCATTCATCTCTAAAAATAGCGATTTCTTCAATAGATTTCCCTCAGGCTTTCAGCTTTGGTTTGTTAAGATGCAGCCTCTCTCACTCTCTCTCATTCGTCCTCACAAACACACCACCTCTGGCATTTCTGCTGGCTCTTGCACTCTCTGGGGCATGTCTGCCAGTGAGTGTGTGTTCATACACACACAATACAACACTTCTCAATGCACCTTCACTCTCTAATTGGACAGTTTTTGCATCTTCCTCGTTCCAAAGAATGTAACTTACGTAGAGCCGTGCGTCAAAGCATTTTATGTCAGTGACCATAACTGGCTTGGATCCATTTGTGGATGTGACGATAAATGCTGCATTCACGATGACGTTGTACAAACGTTGCACACGCAGCCCCATGATGGATCTGTTGCTCAAATTTTCGCCGTCTTTCTGCCGGAAGACACCCTTTTGAAGCATTCACCTGTACAGCTTTTAAGGCAATTAGTGAAAAAGAACAGAGACCATGCATGACGCAAAGCGCAAAGCACCCCCATTAGATGATTACAATGTCGGAGACTTAAACATCTACCTTTTACCGAGAAGCAGTTAGCACATTCAGCACTCACACGAGATTGTGATGTGAAAAGATGTCGCATGTTTGTAATGGAAAATGATTAGCCAGTGGTTCGGCTTAGACAAATACAATTACAGCTAGGTTAAGGTAGCTGCAACTCAAGTAATATTTTTTTTATAAATCTATACTTGATAAAAGTTTCTTTTAATATTTTCGGATTTTATATGAATTCTTCTACATTTCTGGTAGATGTTGGCGGGGTCCATCTCCAGAAAATATGCTGATTTGTTGTACTTAAAAGAAGGCGTACATGCATAAAAATGGTCCATGGCTATGAAAGCCATTGGCTAACTGCTAAAGTGTAGTTGTAGTATATTTTTTGTAGTTTATTACCGGTTTGCCAGTTTATCTGAGTTTGCAGCTGTAGATGATGATCTTCTCTTCTTCTTTTAGTTGATTTCTCACAAACTAGATGCTGTACCGCTATCGATACCTACACATTTAATTAAAGATGTGATGGCGTATCATGATTTTGCAATTTGGTATCACCAAAGGCATCAAACAGGATCATGTTCAGGGTTAAAGCGTTGCATGACTGTCTGATAAAAAACATCTAATTGTTGTCCCGTTATAAGTTGAGAAAATTCTCTCTGAAAAATTCTCTTAAAAAACAACAACAACCGTGATGTTGGCAACTAAACCACTCTGTTAAAGGTTAGGAAACAGTTTTCTAATTCATTAAGTTGTTTTCTCCTTTAAATTAGCTGGATACTGAACTATTGTCTCAGTGCCAAACTATTACCTGAATTAAACCAAGATTTCCCCTCGTCTTCTCGTCTTGCAAAGTGACATGTCTCTCTTTCTGATCAGTTTTACTCATACGTATTATATTTAACTCTCAGCTCTAAAGATATACACCCATAAGCAAGTCAAATCCACTGCCTAAGTCATCACCAGATATGACAGTACTGATCTCAGATCTGATCAAAGTGTCTAACGTTGCTGTCAAACCGTGCTGTCTCCTCCCTGGGGTTGTAGCCTATACCAGTACAGTTCACCGCCACCCTGGCCTTGCCTTTGACACATCGACTCTGACAGCTGTCAATCGCGGCAACAGGAAGTGAAATATGACACTAGATGGGAGGGGGAAACGCATACAAACACACACTCTCCGCATGCTAATCTTATTCTGGAGGGAGTTTATAAAAAGGGGAAAGAAAAGATGGGGGGGGGGGGGGGACAACAAAAGACAGACAAGAAACGTCACAGAAGAAGACAGGGGGATGGTGAGGCAGCATCTTTAAGTGAAATGACAACTCTCTAATTATGTGGAATGTCTCATGGACCGTCAGTGCGGGGTCAGAGGGGGGCTTATCTCTTCACTCTCTCCCTCTCTCTCACACACACACACACTGGAGACTGACACCTCTGTGCGTTTGCTCGATGGGGAGAGCCACACGATAACGGCAGTATGGGGACGGTAACCATGGCAACTACTGACAGCCAATTGGGGCGACTTGACTGACTTGACTGACAGTTGTGCGTCGTTTTTTTTTTGTTGTTTGTTTTTTCCACCCGACTCGACAAGCGGGGGATGCCATCGGTGCTGCGGTATTCGTGGCGCTCACCTTTCCACCCCTTTCTCCCACTTTGATCTATTCTTCCATTTTCCCCCTCTTCTCCTTCCTATTTTTAAACTAATGAACACATCTAGTGTGCCTATAAGACTGGCTTCAGAGTCCATGTCCCCGTTGACGGCAATTGACAGCAACCCCCTCTGGTCCTGTTAAAGACTAACAGAGGAGGAGGAAGGAAAGGTGGGAGAGAAAATGGGAAGCACTCTGCAAGAGTTGAAGAAACAGTACAGGTGTTGAACGAATTGCTGTTGAGGAAGAGAGGCCAGCTAATTAGCTGCCCCAGCGTGTATGAGAGCAGCAAGAGAGGTGAGACGTTTTTATGTGTGTGTGTGTGTGTGTGTGTGTGTGTGTGTGTGTGTGTTTGAGTTTCTTAAGCAGCTCTAATATTGTCTTTATGGACTCTATTTGGAGTCCAGGCTTCACCATGATCAGGAGAAAAGTTGAGAGGGAGTGTGAGAGAGGAGTGAGGGGTGCTGATGACTCTTCCTTCCTGTGGTTCAGATTCAGTTTTAATATGAGGTATTACTCCTGATCCGTTCCATCAAATGACATTTATTTCGATGGCTGGTTTCCATACTTTGATAGCCACCACGGATATGCATCACTCTGTGGTATTTCTGGTAATTTTCCCATCCATTCAGTGGCTCCTCCTCCGGCTGCTCCAGACCCTGAACTTGCTGCTCTGAAGCTCGAGACATGCTGTGCTGTCTTTTCATCGCGTTTCTTCTGCTTCACCTCTTCTTCCTCAACAAGCCTCTTCTGTCTCTACTTGAGCTCTCACACACCTTATTTCATCCTCCACTCTTTTGACATCATTATTCTCCTTCATTACGACGCTGTTCTTTATTTCCAGGTCCTCTTGTCTCCTCTGCTGTCTCCTGTTCTGTCCTCTTCTCAGGGGAACAAGGGGTTTTCTCAGTGAGAGCCCAGAGCTTTAATTCTTGTCTTCTGTCTGACTTCTTTCCCACCTCACTCGTCCTCCTCCTCTCTCTCTCTCTCTGTCTCTCTCTCTCTTTCTGTTTCTATCTGTCTCAGTTTGACCATGACCTGAATAGGCTCTATGGAGACTACACCATCTCACTGAACTAGATACAGTTACACACATGTAGATAAAAGCAGAGAACCACACCGTATGGTCTAATGATTTTCCAATTCAGCTACCGCGGATGTCCACCACGCCACACACATCATGCACGCGCAAAAAAAACAAATAACTCTCTGAGCAGTATTGCTTCATTATATGTGCAGGTCCGATATTCCACGTCTAATAAACATCTACTCAATAAACAAGATAAAGAACCCACACACACAGATAAAGCAGCAATGCTGAAGATATCGCTGGGTGGAAAACAAAGAGGCTATTTTGGTGGAGTGACTAATCTGAAATTAGAGTCCATGTGTGACTGTAAACACCAGCAAGAAGAAAGAACGTCACCCTGAGAGAGATGCAGTTCACACTTGTAATTCCTTACACAAGTTATTCAGTGTATTGTTCGTGAACTACATTTTATAAACAAGGTTAGGGTTAGGGAAGGGGACATTCTCCCTCCAGAAAGGAAAGGAGGGTGCACGGTCCACTCAACCCTCGGACCTCCCATAACCCCAGTCCCGAATCTCTTCTCGGGGCCGTTGTTGTCTCCGTCGACCGTAACAAACCTCCGTCCAGTCACTCATAGTGCTTGAAAAATATTTTTTTTAACAAAAAACATGAATGGCTCTGAGCACCCGTGTTCAGGGTTAGGGTTAGACTCAGACTGGCGGCATCCAGTCTGACATCTTGAGCTTCAAAACAGCTCTTGAAGAACCTACTGGTGATGTCACGCATACGCTGTCCATCCTTTATACTGTCAGTGTAGTTAACTTCAGCAAATGTCACATTGTAAAACACAGCTGTCACTATGATTACTTGTGTTATTTCAGGAAACATTGTGATCTGGCTTAATCACACTGTCGTGGACCTTACAGAAGATCTGATTCATACTGACATCTACTACTGTAGGTTCAATCTTCGCCTAACAACACACGAGAAACGCAGAAAAAGCTCTCACTCACTTTACTACTCAGGTGCTAGTGTTCAGTGATCAATTCAGATCTTTGCTTTGGCTCCTAATTTCTCCTCAGGGAGAATCATTTCGGTGGAGATAACGAAAGAGGCATCTCATTTCTCCCCCAGAAGGTACACAAAAACCACAATGCAGCTAAACGCTACAGACTGCAATGTTGACGCTGAGGGGGCCAGGCAGTACAAGCAACCCTTTCACCTCTCTGGGAGTCTCTCTCATGAAATGTTAATGCAAAAAAAGACTGTGTTTAATGGAGCTTTAAGCGGTCGTGAGGCAGATCTTACACACTGCATGCATTATGCAGAGCCAAATCATTGACTACTACGAGACTGGAGATAGGTTTAGAAAAGAGAAACGCTGGGATGTTTTCCTCTCACCGCTCAAATGTCAGGATGATATCTTTAAACTTCAGTTTGAGTGTTTTCCAGTTGAGAAGATCTATACTGTATCAATGTCCTACATTTAAACAGCGGTCCTATTCTCTTGGCCACTTATGCACTTGTCGGTATTACATCCACCACTAGGACTCTTCGCTGCGTGTGTGTGCGTAGCCGCGCTTAGCAACAAGACCAGAAATATTCTTGGAAACATGTGGAGCGAGAGGAGTCAACTGGGCATGCTCAGATGTTCTCAACAGGTCGCTGAGCATAGTGCTACAGGTACCTGCATCCCCCTCTTTTCCTTTTCCTCTGATGTTTCCTCCATCACTTCTCTCTTGTTGCATGTTTACTGATCTGTCCAATTTGCTCCTGATCCCATTTGTTACAGCGCGTGAGGAAAAGCACATGCTTTTCACACACACACACACACACACACACACACACACACACACACACACACACACACACACACACACACACACAATGAAGGGGAGCATCAGCAGCTTGTATTCTCTCTCTCTCTCTGCTTCTCTAAGAGGGCTGCCCTAATTCTTCTTGACAAGGGCTGGGAGAGCCAAGAGAACATCTCAGCACACACATACAGAATTATGCCACGGCACTATCCGTTTACACACAGACATGTGCGGCAAAACACACGTCAGTCATGCACGACACACAGCCACGCAACTGTGCTAGTGGCGTTTTACCTTAATTGCCTCCATCACCGCTTTCAGTGCAGTTTAGTCCAACTCGGTTGTACTTTCCTCCATCGGCACACACACACACGCGTCACCATCCTTCACAGTACAGTATGCCTGCAACTGTCACGTCTCAGCTGCTTTGCATATAGAGTGAGACGGACCGAGGGTGAAGGTAACGACAAATAAATGTGGTTCGTCTCCTGTGTCACACTGCAATGTCAGTGTCAACGCGAAAATAAATGGGATGTGCTCGGATGGCATTTGTCAAGCAGCCAAATCGTGCACGAGTGTGTGCAAAAACTTGTGCGTCTGTATGAATAATTGTGCCACAGAATGGCGGACGGTTCGAGTGTGTTTATGAACATACAGTATGAACCTCCACCTCTGTCTCTCTCTTTTTCTCCATGATGTTTGCTATGGCCTTGTTATCAACAGTGTGTGAGAGAAATAAGAGAGACATGCGTGGATGTGCAGGCCGAGGCCAGGGGCTTCTACACGAGAGAGAGAGAGAGAGAGGCAGACAGAGTGGGAAGCGGCATTCCTGGAGGAATTCAAACAGCCTCTGTGCTATGTGACCAGGATGGAGATGACTTCATTAGGCCAGCCAGTTTCTCTCTCTGCCCTCTGTCTGTCTCCGTGGCTGTAAACAGGGCTGTGAGGATGATTTACTGTATGTCAAGTAATCTTACCTGTCAAACAGTCTAAATCTGTGTCGTGCTGACAGTCTTGGGAGCTTGGCGCGCCTCTCTTTTGTGCAACGGCAAATCCTTATCAGATAGAGCCAATTTCTGTCCAGATGTCATACCCAAAATGTCAAAAAATCTAATTTGGCTGGCAGAATTTAGAAGAGATGTTTTGATTTGTTTTATTATGGCTTTATGTCCCACGGGAGTCAATCTACATCAGAGTGAAAATGAAATGTCAGAGCATCAAATGTGATCGCGTTTACACGTGTGTGTGTGTGTGTGTGGTGCGTGCTGGAAATGTCATCAGCTGTCTGATTGATGGGAGGAGCAGCAGCACTGAGAGTGTGTGTGCACGCATGGGTGTTTAAATGCTTTAAGTGTGTGTGTGTGTGTGTGTGTTATTACAGTCCTTCAGCTGAAATGCTCCCCGAGGCTTTCTGCTATACATCTTGGCGGTTATTGATGAATTAATTTGCGATTAACACTTCAGCACGTTCTCCAATGGCCCATTGAGCAGAGCTTTTTAACGCCTTATTGACCCCGGAGGTCAACGGGGTCTCCATGCTCGTTTATTCTCCAGAAATATTCTAAAAATATCCTGGAAGGACGTCTGCTAGACACCTCTGACGAAGCAAGTGATTCTGCGAGCATTCACAACATTCTGTGTGCGATTCGTCAAAACAGTCGTCAGCAACTTCTCAAGAAGAGCAGTGACGGGGAATGAAGTAGGTAATATGTTATAGTAGGCTCGCCTTGGAGTTGCTGATGTGAAAGAAATGTGTGCGTGTGTGTGTGTCCTTGAGTCCATGCTTTATCACCTGCATTTTAAAATAACACCACAGCTGTCTAACCTTGAGAGTAAGGTCAATCTGTACACCTATTATGCCTCTACTTATTACTTCTGCGTGTAGTAGCAGAGTAGAACACAACTTCTGAGTGTGTGTGTGTGTGTGTGTGTGTTTGTATGGCCCTTGACCTTTTGCAAATGACTAGCTCTCTGTCTCCTTCAGATCTTTTATCAATCCATTTTCTCACCACAGCTATACAGCTTGATGTATGGAGCAGGAGGCATTGTATCAGAGTGTGGTTTGTGTGTGTGTGTGTGTGTGTGTGTCATGGTACAGTGCAATTAAACACACACACACACACACACACACACACACACGTAGTGACACAGTGCACATACCGCCTGGCATAGAAAACCACCCGCAGTGAGAGAATAACAGTAGAAAGGGGGTCGATAGTAATTCCCTCCGAGTGCAGTAATTTCCTCCGAGTGCATAAATCTTTACTGACCCAACTTGAAAAAGCCGAAACCTGATTACAGAACTGGACCTCCAACACACACACATACACACACACACACAGAAGCAGTTAGTGTAAGACAGACAAGACAATGGCATCAATTCGTGGCAGCTCTGAAAAGCTTTCTTCAATATAGCTTTGTCTCGCTGATTGCCAGCACCACTGTGCTCTCGCCCAAAATCATTGGCGCTCCCCGCTGTACAGAACCACATGTAAACAGACAGGGAAAGTTAGCGGTCGCCGTCATCGTACACGCACATCCTTTTTATGCCTTTTGGCTGGCATTGAACCGGCGCTCAGCGGGCACCGCCGCCTTTCCCTTCAAAGTGATGCTTGTCAGTGGCGTCTTCAATAAAGAGAACCATTATGTGAGCTCTATGGGGCCAAAAAGGTCAACGCAATCACTCCCCGTAGACAGGAGTGGGCGACCTGAAAATAGATAGCGGGTCAGTGCATGACTCAGGGTGTTAGAGGGGTGGGGGTTTTTGCGGGGTAAGTGGTTCACCCCTTATGCTAAGAGCGAGATAAAAGGTGGTGGGGGTGAAAGATCTTCTGCAGTTGTTTTACAAGACAAAAGCGAGTTTTTAAAATGTGAGTCAATGCAATCAATGGTGTGAAGTCCACAGGGGGCAGTGGATACAATCTAAAGCATATGACCCTCAGGAAGAGTCTAAAAGTCACATCTGAGCTTTCCTTTATCTCGGTGCCTTGTGCATCCCATCATCCATTTTCTGGCACTTATCTGGGGGCAAGTTATCCCACACGTCCCTCTAGTCAGTCTTCCAGCTCCTCTTGGGGCTTTCCCAAGCCAGGTGAGATATACAATATTATTAATTCTGGGTCAAACCCGGGGTCCAGTTGGACGTGACCAAAAAACCTCCAAAGAAGAGCACCTAGGAGGCTTCCTAAACAGATGCCCAAACCACCTGCCTCATGCCGCAAGTGATAATATTTACTCTGAATATTTAAAATCCTTTCTGAGGGATTATTTTTCAGGATGACTAAGAATGAATTCATAATTACAGGAATAGCCCGGAGTTCAAATAAAATCTGAAATGTCAAGTTCTTCCTTTACTTTTCGTCTCAATTGTCCAAAGTGTGTATGTGTTTGTCAGATCCTTACACAACCTACATTCATCCAACCTACTTTTCATCTGTTTCTTGGCTGTGGCCCAATAACCTGAAGTGTCTTCCCTCTCTTTGCTTCCCGTGGTGAGATTCAGCTAAATCACTGTTTTCACATTGAAAGTCTGTCTTGTATTTAGGATGTGATTATTTGTGCTCTCTCCAGCTTTCATGGTCCAAAGGATAGCAGTCGATGGGAAAATTTATAGCCTACGTTTTAATTTGTGGAAAGACTTTTAGACTTTGGACTAGACTGCACATTGTAGATTAATTTGGCAGCAGTTCAGTGGTCCATACTGTCTGTGCTCCATCTTCACTAAATCAATTTTAACATTCTTTAAAGTGGATTTGAAAATGGTTCGAATGGTGTTTGTTTCAACTTGTCACAAAACCAAGGCCTCAACAGTAGCATTGCCTATTGAAGCTTTTTAGCAGAGTTTCAGGAGTAGGACAACACCTTAACCCTGACACTTCCGGCATTCCCATAAATACCCTCCTAACTCGTCCTCTTTTGCTCTCGTATTCCCCGTCAGTCATGCCCCGGTGCTACAACGAATTCCCCACCAAAGCTTCCCCACAACGCAGCAACAGACTGAAGAAGTACAAGAGTTCACGCTTCACTCACAATCTTTCGTGTTGCTATTAAATCATTTAAACGCATCTTGCTGATGGTGTGGTCCTTGCTAGTGAAACACAAGTTCAACTGACTCTCCTGTGCATTTTATTGATCAAAATATTACAACGATTTATGTATAGGTCAAGACTTCGGCCATCCCTTCATACTACAGCTCTCACAGGTGGGTTGTGGGTTTGTAACCAGCAGCCCAATCTCAGTGCTCATAGAATATACATTTTAAAAGATCCAGTGTGTGTTTTTCTGGAGGAATTGAATATAATATTCTTTAGCATGTTTCCATTAGTGTATAATCACCTGAAAATAAGAATCTATGATTGTTGTGTTTTCTAAAGTAAGAGCGGGTCGTCTTCCATGGAGTCCGCCATGTTGAACCACCATTTTCCTCCAGTACCTCAGAACAGACAAACCAAACACTGCTCTAGATATGAACTTTTGCATTTCATGTGACGTTCACAGCCAGTTCCAGTTTTTTACATGCTTAGAAGGAGAGGGTGAGGTATGAGGGAGAGTATTCATATGGTTGCAATCTGCAACTTCACCGCTAGGTGCCACTAAATTCTACACACTGGACCTTTAATATTACTATTACAATGACACATTGGTTACAATGTATGCCGATAATTGTGTCCTTCATCTTATAAATGCGCACCACTCTGTCATACACGATGTCAACAACTTTTTTCTGTGTGCTATTTATTCATTACAAATTTAGAGTAAAACGTAAAACCTTGGAAACACAGATTCACATTTAAAGAAGCAATAAAAATACAGCCGTTTGACAGCTTTAGTGCAAACTACATCCACCCCAAAAATCCACAATGTCAGCCTCCATGCAGCACTGGCTTGGAGAGACTTGTTTGCATTGGTAAAACAACTTTGCTTTAAACTAATTCCTCTGGCAAACACTGGAAACACACAAAATGAGGAGTAAGACGATTAAAAATGGACTGTGGTGTGTTTACGTCAAACAAAGACACATTCCAACAGACGTGGAAACACAAACTCATTCACAGTTCTTACTGTAAAGACTAACAGAGAGAAAAACTAGAGAAGTGACAGAACACTATTTACCTCCTTTACTTCTACGATCTTCTGACTCTGTCAAGTTAACCTTAAACGACCAGCGCAGAAGCCAGCTGACTTTTCAAAACCGTTCTTTTAACTCAATGAGATAAATTATCCACCGGGCGCATTAATATGGATTTGAGAGTACTAATGGAGCTGGTAATGGGAGATCATATGCAAATGTAAATCTAAAAGGGTCATTGGTGTGCTGAACCAGCAGCTGATGGGCAACGGTCATGCTTTTCAAGGAAGAGAGGAAATGAGATGTTGCTCTTCCCAATGGGACTCTTTCTCCACTTCGCCCTAACCATCGGTATGTGCCAACACACACACATACACACACACACAGAGCCCATTCAAAATTAAACAAAGGGTAGGTTTTCCACCAGGAGTAAAAATACAAGCGGCCTTGCGTGTGAAGAGTTCATACAGCTCATTAAAACACTCGACTCCATTCACTCTGCAGTGATCCATCCATCTTCTGTGTGAGAGCTGTGACTTGTGTACTTACAGCAAATTTACATATAACAACTGTACACAATGTGTGAGGGGGGGAGGGGGGTGAAGATGTCCCAAGAGATTAGCCTAAACTGCGATTACGCAACGGGTATTTTAACTCATATTTGCCGTGACAAGAAATACCCAAAAGCCGCAGGACTACTTGTGGCTTGAAGCTGATACGATGACACATTTTTTGAGTGAATCCATTAGGATCACAGCAGTCGCGTGTCCCAGCCTTCAGGCCTGCACAAATACGACCTCCTTTTTCAAAATTTGGCCTCTTTTTTCCAAAGCAGCTATTACTGAAATCAGTCAGGAACAATTTGTTTACACACACACACACACACTTAGAGGCAGAAAGTATTCTGGATATATGATGATGACGACGCAACCAGTCACACCCAAGACCACGTGCTCATCTTCACCTGCAGGCTGTAAGAAGACACACACACACCTGTCTCTCCATTTTTCTTATACACCGAAACTAATATGTTATGGCAATAGTGAGTACTGGAAAGAGATGCCTTCTTTTTTAATCCTCCACGTCACCCGACAGCTGAGAGAAAGTCGAAAGAAGAGGAGAGAATCTGAGAGTTATTACTGTCAACAGTTACGATGTTTGCTGACAGTGCTGGGATGAATGCTAAGACACTGAGAGAGAGGCAGACAGAAAGGTGTGTCAAACAGTCGGGGGAGAAAAAAACAGTTAAGATTCCTAGCAGTACTTTTTTTTTCTTATCTCTCTCAGGGTCATTCTTCTTGTCTGTGTGTGTGTGTGTGATTTCTTACTTTCTTTTTTGTCACGCTGGTAGATACAGGACTTACTGGAGACTATCTGAAATGAAGCAATCCACCACTGACATAACGCACAAACACCTTTTCAATGCCACATTAGCATGCTCGGTCGTGTTGTGGCAACAGCAGCCTATAACGCATACAAATCAAAGTCACTCTGGAGAAGTGTTTTCTGACAAAAGCTTTGTGTCTCTATTCTCATGACTACAGACAATACTTGAGTTGCAGTACCAGTTTGATGCCTGACTTTCAGGAATACAAAGATGTTCACGTACATGGTTTTCTACAAGCTTTTTAAGAAGTTGCACAAAAACTTTGCCTAAACAAAACCCCACATTGTGTCATGTTTAAAGTTGAGTAATACTCATTCTAATTTTTGTTTCTTCTTTTGATTATCTTGAATCGAATATAAAGCAGGATAAATCATGCTACTACATACTAATTCTTGAAGACTGAAAAGCCTGCCTACGGCGCTGGCACGTGTCGACAGTGTCACGCTCTCATTTGCACCTCGAATGACAGACAGTGGTGACACTTGATTTATGCACAGCTGACCTGCGAAGATAAGTGAGGGCAGTAAACGTCGGAAAAGGTTGACAATGAAAACAGACAGATGAATCTGCCTTTATTTTGCCACCTCATACTTCAATCCTATACTGCTGTGGTTGGTTTCGAAAAAAGATGGAAAATATGCCATGTGGAATTTTCCTGACTCACCACAACTAGAAATTCATGATTTTCTACCATTAAATAACAGATTTTATATGCTACACTGACTTGTAATCTGGTGAATGATACATCTGTTTCTACACTATGTAAGTTTGTGCTCTAGGTACGATCACCCACAAGTACGTAACACTTTATGGCACCACCAACTATTTCTCTGATCCTGATGAAACTGGATCATAATTTATAGAGAAAATGTTTTCTGGTTTCTCCTCTGATGTCCTCAAGCTGCTCTGCGATCTACAAAGTTTCCTGATGGACAGAAAAATGTTGTCAACTGTAGCTGCTAACACAGGCGTTTTGGATCACCAGAAAAACAAGGCTTTCAGGCCCGGGGAAAAGGGGAATGCAGGTGGGGAGTGGAGCTTGTGTCGTGCCAGAACCAGGGCTAGGCAAGCAGACAATGTAACCAGGCTCAGCAGCCTCTATGGACATAATGACAGAGGTACAAACACCAAAGAGGATGTTGACAGAGGAAGCTGAGAAGAGAAAATAAGAGACTGATGCAAGACAAGAGTAAACCTGGGACTGACTTTTAGTCACTGAGCTGAGCTTCTTGCTGTTGGACTAGTAACTAATATTAGCTGACTGTTATGTGTTGTTCCACTTGATTGTTTAGCTGTTAGTACAGTGGTTAAATTGCTTTTTTTTTTATCATTAGTAATTTAATCATAACAAATGCACCTGTTGAGCTGTCCATATTTACAAAAGCAGTACTGCACTCTGAAACTGGGGGCGCTATTTCTACCCGATGTCACAAAAAAGTGCATGCCGGAAATTTTGCAGTACCTTGGGCCCAGACATTTCTGTTCACTAGATATAGGGCACTATGCTCAGAATGTCAGGGCTGTGCAGAAGGACAGATATGCCAGCACTGTTTGATGATATAAAAATGATTTATCTGTCATGTGAGCCTGGTGTCAATCCTCCTTGTTCCAAATCAGTTCAGTTTAATTGCTCTAAAATTTGAAAGAAAGATGAGTTTTGAGCTATTTCATGTTTAATTTTATCTGACAAATATGTTTGTTTATGAAGTGCCCTCCAGCAAAAGCAAGCTGAGGCATGCTCAACTGTACAACTACAAACCTTCTTTAACTTTGTTCTAAGCTGTCACTCGTTAGAAATATGAGTATTTCTGTGTGTGTGTGTGTGTGTGTATGTGTGCGTGTGTGTGTGTGAGTGGATGTGTGGGTGGGTGTGGGTTTGAGTGTGAAAAAACAGGTAACAGTCTGTGTGCCGGCCTGATCGATGACCTTAATGGAATATTTGGGCTTAAGGCCATTCACAGCAGAGTCCCCTGGTAACACTAAAGTGCATCAGGGAGTAATTTATTCTTCTGTGACCGTCGGGAGTGTGGGTGAGGAATGGTTGATGCGTACGGTCATTCATACATGTACCACCCGTGCGGTATGTGTGAACATACTTTCGTGCGTGTGTGCTTTTGTACGCCGCAGTAGGATAGAGTTGGTAGCGTATCGATCCCAGCTGATACCCTCGGGCTCTCCCATCGATCAACAAAATGTCTCCAGCTCGCTCGCTGAGTCTGAGCCAAGCTCTTACTTCACAGCACCATAGCGTCGGAGCATTATCTGGAGACGCAGGCTAAGAGGATATGTCAATATTTCTGCAACAGTTATGTCACCACCGAGTATGCAACAATTAAATAAGGGGAGCTACTTCTAACAAGAGTGTCTGCTCTCTCTCTCTCTCTCTTGGAAAAATCTACATCTTAATAAGCCATTCAGGATCATAAAAAGGCTTGATGAAGTATGAATATCACATTAAAAGTGAAAACGAGAGATAATTATGTCACTTGCCGTTGTTTTTGTCTTCCTGAAACAGGTGACAACATCTTAAAACCAGAATGTGCGCTCAAAGCGGTTCAGTTAGACTGATTTGCATTGGAAATGAGACAAAGTAACAATATCCTCATTTTCATGAGACGCACTCAAACATTAGACTTTGGACTGAGCTGAGCTGTTAAGATGTAAACCTTTGTCTTTCCTCTCCCATTCTGTGACTGACAATGACTATCATCGCCGCACATTAGACTTATAATAATCCAAATTGTCTGACAAAGAGGCCACTCGTTGATATTGCGCTCTCTTTCTTAAGCCATTGTCTCCTCGGTGAAATTTCTCACTTTAACACCCCCACCCTACACAAGCAGAGGGTAACTTTAATAAAAAGTAGTAACCATGGCGATACAGTACACTGCCCATTGTGTCCACAAAAATTTAAACACGCACAAACACATATATGCTGTAAGCTCGCACGCATGCACCTGGCCGTAACCATGGCTCAACTTCAGGTTGGAGGCGGGAGGACGGCCACCTAAACACACACACACACACAAACACACACACACACCCTGGGGGCTGAAGAGTTGGGTGAGTCAGACATTAGCAAACTGCTGCCAGACATGTTCATATATTCTGCTGCAAGATGACATGATCTCTCTGTTACTAAGGAGATGGTACTAAAACCCTCCAGAGATACAGTAACTACAGTATCTGAGGGACTAAAGCAAGGGTAGGAGACTGTCTCTGTCCGCTCCTCTTGAGGCTTCTAGTGTGCAATTAACATAAGGCCAAGCTAAAAGTTTGATTTTTTGAAAAGTTCAATCAAAATTTCCAACACTGACATTCAATTTAGGATCTAACTATGAAGCACTCTTACTAAACCAGCTACTAGAAATGAGATGGATAGATGGATTCATGTAGCATGATTAAAACCAGCGTCTCAACTCTTCAAATTCCATCACAAGCAGCATCTGAGGCCTCACCCTCCCAAGTCAAAACCACAACAATTCACGGACGATCAACACTGACAACCGCGTAAACACACAAACTTTTGGTTTCTGTTTGAGCATCACGAGAAGGATCAGGTGTTTCTGGATTCAGGAAATGTTCAGATATATAGACACCCTGCACCGTCTCCTATGAGCATTTATATCAGTACAGTATCAGAGGAACTCCACTGTTGCTCTTGCTGAGCAGTTTAACAGCATATTTCTGTCAAGATCTGTAGAGATATAAAAGCTGATGTCATTATTATACATCTTTTCTCCTCACTAAGCATTTAAATGTGTGTCGAGTCACCTCTTTGTGGTTAAAAAAAGGCATCACTGACAGCACACGCGACCCGTTTCGTGTGATGGAAGTGACACGTTTAATTGGATCCCCTTACAGAGGTTGTTCCCCGAGAACATGTGGCCGACCTGTGGGGCCATCAGTCTGGCAGAAATAAAACCACATCCTCTGCATTTCTAAACCAGCTCGTACGCCGAGCGGTAAATCCTCCATGACAAAGACCTCTTTGAAAGGGGGGGGGTTAAACACACACACACACACACACACACACACACACACACACCAGCTCCCTGTTATCTGTCTGTTTCCATCCATATAAACATAAACATGTAATGATTCATATGATTCAGATAGCAAAGATGATGCCCCCCTCTCTCTTGACAGGTGACCAACCAGCAGCAACAACAAGACTGTCAGCTGTCAGGGCACAACTGTAAAACAGCAGCAGCACAGATACAGCATGACATGCATTCATAATTAGGAATAATTCATTAGCTTCCTCACAAACACAATGGCACATCTATGTTTGATATCAAACACCTTATCATACTGTCTCTATACGCCCGTGTGTCACTCTGTAGTACTTGTTTACAGTCTTTAAGCGTGACTATACATGTGACAGTGTGTCTTTAAGAGCCATAATATATGTTATATATGTTTCCCTCCTGCTATCGCCGTAAACACGCGTAACGTTCACGTCATTACGGTACCGTTAGCATAATATTAAACGTCTCTGCTGCTTAAAAGTGACTTTAAGCTGTTTTTTTAAAACATAACAACACTGACATTGAGTTCACATATTACATATGTTTTTCCTGTGTCAAACGTTTCAAGAGCACTCAGGTGCAAGTGCCAAACCGACGGTTACACCTCTCTAATTTGCTAAGTCATATTATTTTCAAGTTATATTGAGATAATTTTACAAAATGTGGCGTAAATGTGACATTTCCCACGCCGTCCTCGGTGTGTATTTAACACGCCAAACCGTAAAACTACACGGAAACTTGGACAGGAGTAAAGAGCACAGGTGACTTCACACCTCGGTGTTTTTCCGTAAGCCCTGCGAGCCAAAAAAAAAAAGAAAAGCAGGTTGAACAGACAGACACATTCCCCTACCTACCTGCAGGACACTGTGATTTCAACTTTGGTGGCTGGAATAGACGCGTTGAGCGGGTCGAAGTCGCCTATCGACGCCATGTTTAGGAAACTGTTGTTCATCCTGTCTTAAGATTGTTTTGGCTTTTTCCTTCTTCTTCTTCTTTTTCTTTTTCTTCCCTTTCGCCGTTTTTTTTCCTGTGGTCCAGCCCCCTTTTTTACGAGCGACGAAGGAGGACAGCGAGGAACTGAGTGTGTGTGTGTGTGAGTGAGTGTGTGTGAGTGTGTGTGAGCGCCTCCTCGGCGAGAAGTGGAGCAAAGGTGCCGGAGAGAGAGAGAGAGAGAGAGAGAGGCTGGGAGTTGTGATGTCACTCCTCCCTTTTTCCTCCTCGTGTGTGTGTGTGTGAGAGAGAGAGTGAAAGTGTGTGTGTGTGTGCTACTCTTTCCCTTCACTGTTTCCTTTATGCCTCTCCTCCATCTCCTTCCCCTCTTTCTTTCTGTCTGTCTATTTAAAAAATCACTGCCTCCGATTTACTGGCGTGGAAGTAATGACAATGATACAATCACGAAGAAAATAGATGAAATTTGTCATGAAAAGTCTTTCCTGTGTGTGTGTATGTGTGTGTGTGTGTGTGATTTCCCCTGCCCTCAATACTCTTCATTCACATCAGTTCAATTCAGTTTACTGCACTTCACTTCAGTGTGGGTTTTCTGGGCATGAAGCGCCTCACATTCCTTCATGCATGGCCAGATTAACCTGTTAGGGAGCTCGGGGCATAAATGCACTGTTGCAGACTACTAATGTATATCTGAAAAGCTTGTTGCTGTTGATTTGCATTATGGGAAATGTAGTTTGTAGTGTTTTGCAGGCTTAATGGCCACTCTGAAACCACAGGCTCTATAAAAACATGGACAGGTTTCTGAAGAGCCGTTGTGAAGCTTGTGTGCTGGCTCTGGCAGTCCTGCCCAAGCGGCAACCTCTGTACAGTTCCTTAAACAGCCACTTGAGGCTGGCTCCAGAACAAATCAATGCCAACAGGATCACAGTGGGGCTGGAGTCTATCGAAGCTGACTTTGTGCAAGACCCTGGACAAGTTGCCAGCTCATCACAGGACACATAGAGACACACAACCATTCACACTACGATCAATTTAGAGTCACCAATTAACCTGTTAAGTGCATGTGCTTTGGACTGTGGGAGGAAGCCGGAGTACCCAGAAAGAACCCACGCAGACACAGGGAGCAACAGCAAACTCCACACAGAAAGACTCCAGCTGAGGTTTGAACCAGGAACCTTCCACTGCACCACCATGCCACCCATCTCCATAAGTCCCCATGTTAAAATGTCCAACTTCACAGCAGAAATAAACATGTTTACATCCTGGTACAAAAAACAGTTTTGGTCTCTATAGCTAATTTCCCTGTTTATGACAACTGTACTGAGGGCGAATTTATATTTAACTAACCTGTTGAAATTACATTAAGGCTTAAGGTTATGCAGAATTAACAGTGTGATTGCTTTGATTGACAGGTATGTGCCGTTACAGATGGCTTGTTTGATCGACCAGGTATCATCTTGTCCACCAATGATCCATTTTGATTGTGGCCAGATTTTGAGCTTCAAAACAGCTCTGCAGAAACCTGTGGATGACATGTGGCCGTTTGACGAATTGCAGTTTTTAGCACTTTCGTGTTGGCTTCACATCGTTTTCTGTTTCTGTTTTTTCTTTTCTGTTCTAAGTACTCTGTGAGGAGATTATTAGTATTAACATTATTAGTGTTTGTGCAGAAACACTAATAAGTCTCTCTCTCTCTCTCTTCTCTCTCTCCACACTGTGAGGATAAGCATCTGATTTAATTAACTAAAAGGGAGACCCTCCGCTGGCAGAGAATAGAATGACAGCATGATGAATGTGAAGGGAAAAGGAGAGTCACATTATGAGGACATGGTGTGTATGAGTGTGTGCATTGTCCAAAAGAGACCTCCAGTATATTAAAAAAAGATTGCTCCAGGAGTGTGTGTGTGTGCCACCAAAAGAAATTAGCTGATACTGTACTATTTTTGGGTGAGTACAACAGAACACACTCTTCTAGTGTCAAGTGTCCCAAACTGTCCTGCTGATGAAAGAGAAAGTGCCAATATGCAGCATGAGTGCGAATGTGTGAGCATTATGTTTCGATAATAAGGAATTTAAAATGACGCAGTCTCAGTATTACTCACCGCGTTTACTGGTAAACCACATCTCTAAATATAGCTTATAGACACACATGCACCAGCACACCCTGAGTTGAATGTGTGGGATCTTGGCGGAAAAAAATCCGTTAGGGCACCTTTGGGCCTCTGCCCTGACCACATCGGTGGGTGAGGTAGAAATGAATGGACACACACTGTGAGAAACAAACACAGAGACACACACACACCTATACAAGTGTACCTCGTTAACAGTGGACTTTCGAGAAAAAGTTCAAAACAACATAACAAAAGAATTCTGTTATTATGTTTTTTATATATATATATCATAAAGGCTGAACTTTAGTTGAAGGGGTCCACTGTTGGCTGGTACATAATGACACATAAGTTCCCTCTTGGATAGGATGTACCGACATTCAAACTCCAATATGTATAAAAACAAGAAATAAGCTAAATAAAAAATAATATTCATTCAAAAAATGACAAAATATTAAGGCTCAACTTTAGGGGATATGGCTTAACTTTTTTCAAGCTTGATACGGAATTTATAATAAGGGCTAAGGGCTAACCAAAGGGCAGGGAGTAATAAGTGAACAAAATAGTTCATCTAGGTCAGTGGTCCCCAACCCCCGGGCCGCGGACCGGTACCGGTCCTTGGATCAATCAGTACCGGGCTGCACAAGAATTAATTAGTTATTTCTGTTTTATTTAATACGGTCATTTCGAAATAAAAAAACGTTTCAAAATAAAAGACCCCTCGACTTAGACTGGGACTATAATAAAGGGGGACTTACTACTTCATCCACAGTTGGTAGGAGAAGAAGAAAATATTACTTAATACTTAATATTTTCTTCTCCTCCTACCAACTGTAGATAGAGTAGTAAGTCTCCCTCTATTATAGTCCCAGTCTAAGTCGAGCGGTGTATTATTTTGAAACATTTTTTTATTTTGAAATGACGTATTCCCCCCCCCCCGGTCCGCATTAAAATTGTCAAGCGTTGACCGGTCCGCAGTTAGGAAAAGGTTGGGGACCACTGATCTAGGTCATATAAATGATGTTGGCAACGAGTGCTAGATGCTCACTTCAGGTGGAATGGTAACTGCTACCTGCTATTACAACAGCCATGACGCAGCAGATAAGATGGCCTAATCAAAATCTTTATTTGGACTGGGTTGTTAAAAAAAAGAGAACAACAATTTAACCATGTATTGGAAAATATAAGTGGTCATGTGAGTCACCAGTTCGTGTGAGCTACAAGAGGAAAGTCAATGAGTTGATGGATTAACCTCACACAGCCCACTGTTAAACTTACAGTTCTAATATACTTTGCTAAGTAATTTGCCTTATTAACCCACAAACAGTTTCCTTATTCTAAAGTTACCTTCTCTTCACATTTAGCAAATCCATTATGGCATACAGCTGCTGGAATTAACAGACCCTATTCTTAAGTGATGGGTTATACTATGAAAAAGTGGAGGTCCATTTAAATGCTCAGGCTATATTTAATAATGTGTTATTGACTTTATCAAGGTTTCTGAGCATGCATGCTAATCTCTGCCTGAGCTCTGACACTTGTTACAAATCACTTGACCCCTAAGCATCAAGTTTGTCTTCTTCCCACTGGCTTATACTGAAATAAAGGTGATACAAGTACTAAGGTGTTTTTGGTAAACCAAGCATTAGCAACAAGGACATCTTCGAAAGAGTCACATGAAGCAGGGAAGGGTCTATGCTAAACCATTGTTCTCAGTGAGTTGTGAGGGCTTCTCAAAGATTAAAAAGAGTGTAGATTGACTGGTAAATCGAGAGCTTCGCCTTTTGGCTCAGCTCCTTCTTCACCACGACGGACCAGTGCAGAGTCTGCATCACTGCAGAAGCTGCACCAATCCGCCGGCCAATCTCCCGCTCCATCCTTCCCTCACTCATGAACAAGACCCCAAGATACTTGAACTCCTCCACTTGAGGCAGGATCTCATCCCCGACCCAGAGGCTGCACTCCACCCTTTTCCGGCTGAGAACCATGGCCTCGGACTTGGAGGTGCTGATTCTCATCTCAGCCGCTTCACACTCGGCTGCGAACCGCTCCAGAGAGAGCTGAAAGTCACGCTCCGATGAAGCCAACAGGACCAGATCATCCGCAAAAAGCAGCGACCCAATCCTGAGGCCACCGAACCGCAGCCCCTCAACGCCCTGGCTGTGCCTAGAGATTCTGTCCATAAAAGTCATGAACAGAACCGGTGACAAAGGGCAGCCCTGGCGGAGTCCAACTCCCACTGGAAACAAGTCCGACTTACTGCCGGCAATGCGGACCAAGCTCTGGCACCGGGAGTACAGGGACCGGATGGCCCGTATTAGTGGATCTGGAACCCCATACTCCCGGAGCACCCCCCACAGGACTCCCCGAGGTACACGGTCGAACGCCTTCTCCAAGTCCACAGAGTACATGTAGACTGGTTGGGCAAACTCCCATGCACCCTCCAGGACCACGCTAAGGGTATAGAGCTGGTCCACAGTTCCACGACCAGGACGAAAACCACACTGCTCCTCGTGGATTCAAGGTTCGACAATCTTGTGGACCCTCCTCTCCAGGACCTCTGCAAAGACCTTCCCGGGGAGGCTAAGGAGTGTGAACCCCCTATAGTTGGAGCACACCATCCGGTCCCCCTTTTTGAAGAGGGGAACCACCACCCTGGTCTGCCAGTCCAGAGGCACTGCCCCCGATGTCCACGCAATGTCGCAGAGACGTGTCAGCCAAGACAACCCCACAACATCCAGAGCCTTGAGGAACTCCGGGCGGACCTCATACACCCCTGGGCTCTTGCCACCAAGGAGCTTTTTGACTACCTCGGCGATCTCAGCCCCAGAGATAGGCGAGACCACCACGGGGTCCCCAGACTCTGCTTCCTCAGTGGAAGACGTGCTGGTGGGATTGAGGAGGTCTTCAAAGTATTCCCTCCACCGATCCAAGACATCCCCAGTCGAGTTCAGCAGCACCCCGTCCCCACTGAACACAGTGTTGCCAGTGCACTGCTTCTCCCGCCTGAGCCACCGGATGGTGGTCCAGAATCGCCTCAAAGCTGTTCGAAAGTCGTTCGACCACCACCGAACTCCTCCCACACCCAAGTTTTTCCCTACGCAACTGCAAAGGCCGTGCTCCGCTTGGCACGTCGGTACCCGTCAGCTGCTTCAGGAGTCCCGCAGGCCAAAAAGGTTCTGTAGGACTCCTTCTTCAGCTTGACGGCATCCCTCACCGCCAGTGTCCACCAGCGGGTTCGGGGGCTGCCGCCGTGACAGGCACCAACCACCTTATGGCCACAGCTCCGGTCAGCTGCCTCGACAATGGAGGCATGGAACAAGGTCCACTCGGACTCAATGTCCCCTGCCTCCCCCGGGACGTGAGTGAAGCTCTCCCGGAGGTGCGAGTTGAAGCTCTTTCTGACAGGAGATTCAGCCAGATGTTCCCAGCAAACCCACACAGAACATTTGGGCCTGCCAGGTCTGACCGCCATCCTCCCCCACCATCGGAGCCAATTCACCACCAGGTGGTGATCAGTTGACAGCTCCGTCCCTCTCCACCCGAGTATCCAAAACATGTGGCCGCAAGTCCGACGACATGACCATTAAATCGATCATCGAACTGCGGCCAAGGGCATCCTGGTGCCAAGTGCACATATGGACACCCTTATGTTTGAACATGGTGTTTGTTATGGACAATCCATGACGAGCACAGAAGTCCAATAACAGAACACCACTCGGGTTCAGATCGGGGGGACCATTCCTCCCAATTACGCCCCTCCAGGTCTCACTGTCGCTGCCCACGTGAGCATTGAAGTCCCCCAGGACGACGAGGGAGTCCCCAGAGGGTGCGCTTTTCAGCACTTCCTCCAAAGACTCCAAAAAGGGTGGGTACTCTGAACTGCCCCTCGATGCATAGGCACAGACGACAGTCAGGACCCGTCCCCTCACCCGAAGTCGAAGGGAGGCTACCCTCTCATCCACCGGGGTTAATCCCAACGTACAGGCGCGAGCCGGGGGGAAACAAGCATTCCCACCCCCACTTTACGCCTCTCGATGGGGGCAACTCCAGAGTGGTAGAGCGTCCAACCCCTCTCAAGGAAACTGGTTCCAGAGCCCACGCTGTGTGTCGACGCAAGCCTGACTATACCTCTCGACCTCGCGCACCAGCTCAGGCTCCTTCTCCGCCAGAGAGGTGACGTTCCACGTCCCCAGAGCCAGCTCCTCACTAGATGCCCGAGCCACCTCAACTGGTTCCTCTCGATGCGGAGGAGCAGTGGTTCTACTCTAAGCACCCTGCGGATGGCCAAGCTTCTCACCCTATCTCTAAGGGAGAGCCCAGCCACCCTGCGAAGGAAGCTGATTTCGGCCGCTTGTATTTGCAATCACATTCTTTCGGTCACTACCCAAAGCTTGTGACCATAGGTGAGGGTAGGAACGTAGATTGACTGGTAAATCGAGAACTTCGCCTTTCGGCTCAGCTCCTTCTTCACCACGACGGACCGGTGCAGAGTCCACATCACTGCAGAAGCTGCACTAATCCGCCGGCCAATCTCCCGCTCCATCCTTCCCTCACTCATGAACAAGACCCCAAGATACTTGAACTCCTCCACTTGAGGCAGGATCTCATCCCCGACCCAGAGGCTGCGCTCCACCCTTTTCCGGCTGAGAACCATGGCCTCGGACTTGGAGGTGCTGATTCTCATCCCAGCCGCTTCACACTCGGCTGCGAACCGCTCCAGAGAGAGCTGAAAGTCACGCTCCGATGAAGCCAACAGGACCAGATCATCCGCAAAAAGCAGCGACCCAATCCTGAGGCCACCGAACCGCAGCCCCTCAACGCCCTGGCTGTGCCTAGAGATTCTGTCCATAAAAGTCATGAACAGAACCGGTGACAAAGGGCAGCCCTGGCGGAGTCCAACTCCCACTGGAAACAAGTCCGACTTACTGCCGGCAATGCGGACCAAGCTCTGGCACCGGGAGTACAGGGGTTGGATGGCCCGTATTAGTGGGTCTGGAACCCCATACTCCCGGAGCACCCCGCACAGGACTCCCCGAGGTACACGGTCGAACGCCTTCTCCAAGTCCACAAAGCACATGTAGACTGGTTGGACAAACTCCCATGCACCCTCCAGGACCACGCTAAGGGTATAGAGCTGGTCTACAGTTCCACGACCAGGACGAAAACCACACTGCTCCTCGTGGATTCAAGGTTCAACAATCTTGTGGACCCTCCTCTCCAGGACCCCTGCAAAGACCTTCCCGGGGAGGCTAAGGAGTGTGAACCCCCTATAGTTGGAGCACACCATCCGGTCCCCCTTTTTGAAGAGGGGAACCACCACCCTGGTCTGCCAGTCCAGAGGCACTGCCCCCGATGTCCACGCAATGTCGCAGAGACGTGTCAGCCAAGACAACCCCACAACATCCAGAGCCTTGAGGAACTCCGGGCGGACCTCATCCACCCCCGGGGTCTTGCCACCGAGGAGCTTTTTGACTACCTCGGCGATCTCAGCCCCAGAGATAGGCGAGACCACCACGGGGTCCCCAGACTCTGCTTCCTCAGTGGAAGACGTGCTGGTGGGATTGAGGAGGCCTTCGAAGTATTCCCTCCGACCGACCCAAGACATCCCCAGTCGAGGTCAGCAGCACCCCGTCCCCACTGAATACAGTGTTGACAGTGCACTGCTTCTCCCGCCTGAGCCACCGGATGGTGGTCCAGAATCGCCTCGAAGCTGTTCGAAAGTCGTTCGACCACCACCGAACTCCTCCCACACCCAAGTTTTTCCCTACGCAACTGCAAAGGCCGTGCTCCGCTTGGCACGTCGGTACCTGTCAGCTGCTTCAGGAGTCCCGCAGGCCAAAAAGGTTCTGTAGGACTCCTTCTTCAGCTTGACGGCATCCCTCACCGCCAGTGTCCACCAGCGGGTTCGGGGGCTGCCGCCGTGACAGGCACCAACCACCTTATGGCCACAGCTCCGGTCAGCTGCCTCGACAATGGAGGCACGGAACAAGGTCCACTCGGACTCAATGTCCCCTGCCTCCTCCGGGACGTGAGTGAAGCTCTCCCGGAGGTGCGAGTTGAAGCTCTTTCTGACAGGAGATTCAGCCAGATGTTCCCAGCAAACCCACACAGAACATTTGGGCCTGCCAGGTCTGACCGCCATCCTCCCCCACCATCGGAGCCAATTCACCACCAGGTGGTGATCAGTTGACAGCTCCGTCCCTCTCCACCCGAGTGTCCAAAACATGTGGCCGCAAGTCCGACGACATGACCATTAAGTCGATCATCGAACTGCGGCCAAGGGCATCCTGGTGCCAAGTGCACATATGGACACCCTTATGTTTGAACATGGTGTTTGTTATGGACAATCCATGACGAGCACAGAAGTCCAATAACAGAACACCGCTCGGGTTCAGATCGGGGGGACCATTCCTCCCAATCACACCCCTCCAGGTCTCACTGTTGCTGCCCACGTGAGCATTGAAGTCCCCCAGGAGGACGAGGGAGTCCCCAGAGGGAGTGCTCTCCAGCACTTTCTCCAAAGACTCCAAAAAGGGTGGGTACTCTGAACTGCCGCTCAGTGCATAGGCACAGACGACAGTCAGGACCCGTCCCCTCACCCGAAGTCGAAGGGAGGCTACCCTCTCGTCCACCGGGGTTAACCCCAACGTACAGGCGTGAGCCGGGGGGAAACAAGCATTCCCACCCCCACTCTACGCCTCTCGTCGGGGGCAACTCCAGAGTGGTAGAGCGTCCAACCCCTCTCAAGGAAACTGGTTCCGGAGCCCACGCTGTGTGTCGAAGCAAGCCCGACTATACCTCTCGACCTCGCGCACCAGCTCAGGCTCCTTCTCCGCCAGAGAGGTGACGTTCCACGTCCCCAGAGCCAGCTTCTGCAAGGGGTCGCACCGCCAGGGTCCCCGCTTCCGACTGCCACCCAACTCTCTCAGCACCCGCCCCCTGTGACCCCTCCCATGGGTGGTGGGCCCATGGGAAGGGATGAAGGGAATGCAAATCAATTAAAAAAAAATGCAAATCAATAAAAATACAATACAAATAAAGGATATGAGATGGTTCCCTCATAGAGAACATGTTCTTCTGTTCTTCTTCTTCTGTTTCTTCTGGTGCAGAAGTGTTAACCACTTAAAGCACGCTAGAGGCTGCCATGCGAAGTCCTTACAGCTGATCAGAAAATAACAAACACATTCACACACACACACACTCACACACGTGCACTTACACAAACTTACGCAATTTAGGTCTTTCCAAACTTTCCAATTTTGCCCAAGGGACACTTTGCACGCAGCCTTCAGGGGATCCAACCGACAATCTTCCCATTAGTGGAGCCCAGTAATGTTGATCTGCTCGCTTTGCCTCTGCTGAAGCAATGAGGTGGATGTAGATTCTGCTCCTTTCATGTACATGTGACAGTGGAGCAGAACTCCAGAATTCCGCTTCTGGAACAGCAAGGTTCTGTGTCCATATATGGTATTTCCACCCAGGCACACACACAGGCACACACACACACACACACACACACACATACATACAGCATGTACAGATGGAAAGACAGAAGCCATTTGTGTGACCAAACATCATCACCACACAGAGCACCACACGCTTTCTGTGGTGTGTAGACTCCAATGTCCACCATTTGTTTACATATGTTACTCATTAACCAAAAAACTGAGAGCTGATATATATGTATTCTCAAAATTATTATCAATTTATAAGCTGCAAATAGGTAAAATTACAGGTTCATACTAATGAAAGTATCTTCCAACCACCCTTCTATTTTTATTATAAGTGCACCATGTGTATATCAAAGATAATTTAAGGTAAAATATGGAACAAATGTATCATTTGAAAGCCAAATGTGTCCATAAAAGGATTCTGGGGTTATTTCTCTACTGCAGTAATCCATTTAGTCTTAGTTGGTGGATTCCTAGGAGTGAACCAGAGGGAAAAGGGCCCGTGTCTTTGATATCATGAGTCTTGATTCTTTGTGTTTTTAGTTAGAAGAAAGTAAAAATGTGCAGAATTATCACAGATCTTTTTTTAAAATTCAACTGATGTGCAACAAATAGGAAGTACTGCGTTCTCTGTCTTGTCCTGAAGAAGAAAAAATGATAAGGTTTTAAATGCAGGTCTTGTCTATCTGTGTTTAATCCAAGATCATCTCTGTCTCACATGTGGCATGACAAAGCATCAATCTGTGGCTGGGAAATGAAGCCAATGCAGACATCTCAAACAGCAGTTTCTCAAACAGCCACTTTAGGGTGGTTACAGAATGGGTCAATCTCCATAAGCCCCCATGTTAAAATGTCCAGTTTCGAAACAGTTGATCAGAAACCTGTGGGCGATGTCATGAATACAACATCCATGCTTTATACTGTCAATGGGCATGACCTGCTGAGGAGCAGGGGACTGCAGGACTGAAATTCGGCCATACCATGGAAATTATGTAAGTAATGGTAAGTAACTGTAAAGTCACCCAAACAAACAAGTTTTACAACTATAAACTGATTTTTTCCTGTACCAGATTTGCTAATTTTGGGATTTTAAGTATCAGCCAAGAGATTGTTGGTTTAAATACCAAAATGTAATTTCTTGAATATTGGAAAGCACATTTTGGCATTTTGGTTTGACACACTAAATTCCAACTATGTAGAACACTTAATAATTGCCCTGTAGATCCTGAGTGCTCTTATAAACCTGAAGAAAAGTGTGTATTCCCCTGTAAGATGAGAAAGACTTATATGATCCCACACCAGGGAAAATTCAGTTGTTAGAATGGTGGATAAGAAATTAGTCATAAATACGAAATAGAAAAAGGTCAAGTAATCCTGAAGAAAGTCATGAAGTTATGCTGGTGTTAAAGAGTCTGGCAGCTGTTGGAATGAAGACCCTGTGGTAGTTCTCCTTCTTACATGGTGGAAGTAGCAGTCTGTTGCAGTCTATACTGACCTATATGTTCATAGTATCAATACATTTAGTTATTTATGGATTTACTTTTAATGATTAAAGCATCTTCTTCCATTTAAGCAACTTACTATGCTTGCTATTAGATAGAGGATTGCAGAATGATGTGGAAACAGGCCTTAAACATCAACTGCACAAAAGATGTTTACACAGTATATGCACACACAGAAAAAAAAATCATCCATGCTCTAAGAATGTTGATACCCATTAATCATAATTCAGTTACTGAATCCAGGAACATGCATAAAACATGAGGTCATTTGTTACAAATAGATTGCTGCATAATTATGATTATGATAGAAATCTCATGTGTCTATATTGAAAGACCCACCTACGCACAGTACATTCACCACTAATGCTTGTATGGTCATAATGTTTAAATGAATCTTTCTTGTAGAAATGATTATATTATGGTTCAGATATAACAGATATTTCTCATTTGTAGGATATTTTTATGCATACATTTTACCTCAGCTGAAGTTTATGGTGTAGTGAATGTTTATGAATGTCATTCATCTCAGCTGAGATGATGGATGGGGAGTCTAACACTTAATAATAATATTACCCAGAATCCAGACAAATAGATCCAAGCACATGATTACACCCTGCGTTTCAAAATGTATGTTTTTTTCTGTTCAGGAAACCACCTCACCACAATGTTCGGTAGCTATTCTGGAGCTTCTCATATCACATGATCTTTGTCAGCAGATGGAGTTTTGACAGTTTTCAAAGAATTGATTTCCATTTTAAGAATCTGAGGTTCAAAGTTCATTCTGGACTTTGAAACAGCAGCTGAGAAAACAACTTGCTCCACTAACTGATGGAGTGAGCTAGGGTAAAGAAAATCTCAAAAGTACTGGCTCTCATTCAAAGGTTCAACGTGTTACTTTTAATGTGATCTATTGGCAGTTATGGAATATAATATGCATAACTACTGCGTTACACCAACTTAGCAGAAAAAAAGATGTAGTAGAAGAAGAACTTGGATGTGACATAGAGGAAGAAGAAGTGTTTGCTAGCGGTTATTAACAGGCAAACCAGCAAGTCAACAATAAACTGACATGACGATGACTTCTTTTGTCACCTGATGGCCACCGTAGCTTCTCCTGTGCTTTTGGAAAAGCGAGGTAGCCAGGAGACTGTTGAAAATCCTATCTATATTCCTCTTTCAGCTCACCTGTGCCTAAATCATCGCCTAATGTGCTCATTTACTCGTTACTACACAGGGTTCAACTGGAGAGCTCTTCAGGTTTAATAATCACTTGTCACGCAGTTGATACTGATCTGCACTATTATGCAGAGAGCCTCCTTCTGTCCAATGTATACAAGAGCACACACTTGACCCGCTCACTATTGCTGCTACTATCAACTACATCTCTCTCCTGTTCGTCTCCCATAGTTTCTGATCATCTCCACCTCCACCTCTTCATGCTGCTCTCTTGGTTGAGACTTGATTTTACTGAAGCTGATTCAGTAAATGAAACACAGATGTCATATCTTGAAAAGGCGCTGCCCTCTAATTTCATGCTAAAACGCTTCTGCCGGCGTATTAAAAATGTTGCTCTTCTCAATCTGTTTTGCTTGATAACTGAGATCCGCCGAGAGGGGACAAGGTTGATTTCTGTAGCAGCATTAAGAGAGCGAGCAGCAGTATCACGGCTCATCAGTTCTGGTCATAAAGCAGCAGCGCTGGTATTTTTAGCCGGAGGATTCACTCTGTGGACGCTCAGAGATAGGAGCTGGGGTGGTGAATATTGACCCTGTCCTCCTGAGCTTCATTGCCGCTCAGATAAACGTCCTTAACTACCACTTGGTCTGTCTGTCTCTGCCTGTTTTGCCCAAACCTTATCTCTTCCCCTCTTTCCTGTTCTGTTTCTATCACCACATCTTCTCCAACCTATATTGCCTTTGTCTCTCTATGGTTGTCAGACAAATGAAATGCAAATTCTATTCATATCGCAGATTGAAGTGAATAGCACACTGAATGTCAGAAAACAAAACATTCTTGCTGCTAATGATGCCCATATTTATTTCATAATTTCATCCCAAGAGAAAAACACAGTAAAATCCTCTAATGCACCAACTAATGGCCACAATAACACTGAAAAAAACACATCCAAAGCATGTATGCTACATCATTATATATTTGACAAATATCTCACTATCTTTATGTCATTTCTAAGCACAAATGCTGAAGGGAGTCTGACACACACACACACACACACACACACACACACAATGCTACATCTCATCTCATGCCATTCCACATAGAAATTAACCTGTATTGATTTTAATCCCTCAGTAAATACAAAGCACCTGCAGCTGTTCAAATCACATTATTCAGACGGATTTAACCGTGAAACAAGAGCATCCGGTGGGGCTCACATACACATCACCAATCAATGTGTTCACTGAACAGATTAGAGGAGGTCATATGATCCGAACTCATCATAGAGTACGCCACAATTAAACTGAAAATGGAACTCTCAGCCCACACTCCGTGTGTGTCATTATTGATTACTGGAGAAACTTGATCATCTGGCTAGTACACTAGTGTGCCAGGAATATGGGTATCATTTCATTCCTGTAGATGGTAAACATCCTGAGAAGCAGGAACAAAGACATGGTGGCCAATAAAAGCTATTTTAGGAAGACACGCAGGTGTTTTCCAAGATTCAGTAACCTGTCCTGTAATTAGCTTGCATAGTGAAAGTGTGCAAACAGATGACTGTGGCTGTTGATAGTTTGATAGATAGCAAACTCGTAGGCTAAAACAAGGTAACACTGTAGTCCAACCTTGCCTGTATCCTTTAAAGTGACCCTATGTCACAAAAAGTGAGAAATATTAAATGTAGAGGGTATCTGGAGTATGGTAATGTTAGTCTGCAATGAGTATGTCAATGTAATACATCAGTATTTTGCTAAATTGTTTTATTCCTAGTTGAGATTCAGATTTAGATCTATATTCGTTGTTATATGAAGCTACAACCAGGGATGCTAGAAAATGGTAGGTAACCTTCAGTTTCATGTATGAAAAACAAAACAGAAAAAAACGGCAACTTGTTGCTTTGCTTAGACTTACTGTACACGCTCACTACTATTTTGACCAAATTAGTCAGTGTCACAGGGGAAGCACTGACAGTACAAAGAGTGGATGACATATCTGTGACATCACCCACAGGTTCCTGAATCTGTGACTCTGGCCGTCATCATGTTGGTAGTCCTGCCTTTTCTGGCTCCTGGCTAATCTAAAAATCTGCAAAGATGTACATCATTGGTTGACCTGAGGCAGGCTCAATGTACCAGGTTGAAACATGTTTATTTCTGCTGTGAAGTTGGATATTTATATGGGGGTTTATGGAGAATGATTCATTCTATAGTCAGCCTCAAGTGGCCATTAGAGGAGGTGCAGTTTTATGCTTGTACGGATAAAATCATACAGATACATATTCATTTATATGTGCTGGTATATGGATTCTCTCTAATCTTTGGACAGCTAGGCCAACCGGCTGCTAGCTCTAACTTCATATTTAGTGTATAAACATGAGAGTAGTATTGATCTTCTCATCAAACTTTCAACAATAAAGGAAAAAAAGCACACGTTGCAAACTATTCCTTCAAGGTGAGAAAAGGATGATGGTTATTGTTGCATATCGACTCAACTTTGAAGATGCAGCAAGTAAGCAAGTGAGGCATTGCTGAACACCCATCACCTGATAATTTAGTTTGCTATCAGTAGAATATGCAATGTGATGCGTTGGAATCATAACTTTATATAGTAAGGACAGGATGTCAAGCTAATTTACAAGGTGACAGTGTTACAACATTAATGCAAACCATTCTCATTTCTTTTAATTAGAATGTGAAAAACAGCAGAAAAAGGAAATAAGTTATGTTGAGTTAACTGAGTTGAAAGATGAGTTGTGGAGGTGTGTTATGTCACCTGAAAGCACTCATTAGAATAGTATAAAATGCAATAAAAAAAGAAAGGAAGTTCAACGCAGCACACATAAGCCAGTGTGAGGCTGACACGAGTCGATGTTCTGCTCCTGCGGGGCCAATTAACACTCTGCTGCTCTCAGTACAGCTGAACATTAAATATTGATCCTTCCATCACTGTTCACATTAATTTGTGTCTTCAGGGGGAGTTTCTTAGCCTTTTTCACCTCTCTTCAGCTGTATCTGTCTACCACGCTGGAGTAAATCATAGGATACAATATTACTGCCTGAAGTTATAATTAAAGGATAATTTAGTGAGAAAGAGTCCAGGGATCATGTCATGGGTTTGAGTTAATAGGCCTATGCATCTATAGTGAGGCGGTGAATTCTCTTGATTATCAGTACTCCCATAACCCCCTCTTCATAAAATTTGGGGGACACTTGGAGGTAAATACTGAGCACTAAATAAAATATGAAAAACAGACTGCCAGCAGCAGTTTTAATTAACCGTGTCATTTCAAACTCACAAATATGAAAGTTGGCAAAATCTGAAATCCAATAAAATTACATAGCTAGTACACCACCTGTCATTATACAGTACTACCACCATGTGGTCATAACACATTAATACATGACTAGAATAAATAAATAAATAAAGACATCACGCTTGTGAAATCATATTTTTATTTTCACACTGCATCTGATATTTCAATCACTTGAAATTATGCAGAAGAAGACTCAGCAGGAAGAAAACAACAGTCATATTTACACAAGAGCAGATTTACAGTCAAATTTCAAAATCAAAAAACTACAATTAGAGAGATAATTAGGAATTTAAGCAGCATCTGATTTATCATCAATTAGGAATACTCACAGCTCATATTGCTTCCTTTTGGGAGTTATTCATTTAGAAATTCATGTGCCGTCAACGGGACTGAAAACCTGTTGATGTAATTAATCTACTGTATTTCATTTAGGATTTAAAGTCAAACAATCAGATTTTTCAGTGCAATTATTTGAGTCCCATTGACTACCTCCAATATCCGAACAAAAGCAGCAATACATTTAAAGGATACTCATAAAACAGTCGTTCATAATGAAATGGTTGCCTAAGGGATAGTCCGCATTTAGTCATTACCCACAGTTTAGGATTTATTACTGGTTCCCAGGCACTGATAATACTAGCCTGGGAACCAGATGAATCTGAAGGCTCATGTTCCATTTGCTCTGGTATTAATTTACATTTGTGAATTAGTCTGGCGATGCCAGGCGATGATAATACAGCTCTGATTATGGAGAAAACCATCCCATATGAGCAGTCCATCGTCTATAATGCTAAGAAATCAGAGGCATTAGATGAAAATGAGGTCAAAATCGCAGACTGGTCATGTAGACACGACAGCAAAGTCAAAAATCTACGAAAAACAATAAATAAATAGCATTTTAGACTCACATTTAAACGATTGAATGATGTTTGATATGGTTAACTGCAGCATGCGTGCAGTTTACAGACAGCAGAGTTGAACAGAATGAGAACTTTTTGCAACATTTGGATTGAAAAACACACACATACCTTTCAGGAACAGATGCTCTCACAAACACGCATGGCCCATGACTCGAGGCTATCAACATGAATGACTTAGGACTCAAGCAAAGGCTTCCTAAAAGCACTTGCTGCCAGAGTCATACTTCAGCTTTTGAAGTGTTGCACAGCTTGAGAAAGTAAATACTCAGTGAGTAACCGTTTCAAAGCAAAAATCAAAGATAATGTTTGCTGGAGACCTAAAAGATGGAGGTCAGAGAAGCCAGAGAGGAGTGTGAAGGAAAGTAGAAGCCATTTAGGTAGAGGAAACTAAAACACTTCAAGGCTACACATGGTTGGAAACTGTCGAAAGAAAATACTGAAACCAGAAACCCAGCAGCTATTTGTGACACATGATTGACTGAAATATTGAAGCTGTTTGGGAAACACTGAGATACCGGTGTTTTATTCTGGATGTAACAGCTATTCTGCCTGATGAAAAGTCAATTTCAATCAGTTAAAAGAGCAGGGTTTAACTGAAGGTAACTGTTTTTCTTGAAAAACTTGGACAACTGCGCTGCCCTACAAAGCCGAGCCAAGCTTTTTGACATCTCTTTCACTGTCTACAAAATCCCTGTACCACAGAGCTTACAAAAAACATATCAAACTTGAAAAACAGTGGTAAAAACCGCTACACGCTAGCTAGTTAAGGCTAGGTGGTGAAAGCTAATTCACCCACGTTTTCCTATCTCTTTGCTGCGTTTAAAAAGTTTGTCATGACACATAAATAAGGCAGCAGCTAAATTTGATCCAGTTGAGCTAGTCCTGCTAAAAGCTATTAGCCTAGCCTAGCAGAGTAGCAGTAACTACAGCACCTGAAACGAGGAATTCAAATAATTTGACTTAGTTAAGCTAACTTTAAATCATATATTTCAATTAATTCAATTAAATTCAATTCAATAGACTACTTTTTTAGTGCAAATTGACAAGGAAGCTAAAGGAAAGCTTTTGTTTGTGGTAGAGTTGCAACAGTTTAACGGTTTAATAGTTGTCTTGGTTGAACGCTTTATTATAATTTCACCAAATTTGTGTTATGTTATTTTTATTTTACTAATACAGTAGAATTTAATACTGTTTCATAGATAAGCAAGTACACGGTAAGTGTATGTATAACATGGTATCAGTATGCCGCTGCAACTCCAGTTTACTGTGTTACATCTGTTTGAGTGACTGCTTAACTAAATAGCTTTTAAGCTTTGGTATATATGATTATTGTTGTTATTATTGAGATAATACCAGTCAGCAGTTGATTTAATGAACTTAACATTGACGAAAACACTACTTAACACTAGAGGAAATACAGAAATTTGAAGGGAAAAGGCGCCTGTCAAAGGAGCGCAGTATGGTAGAGGCCTCTCATGTTTCACTAGAGGGTTTGGCAGTAACACCGGAAGAGTTTCAGTAGTTATTTGGTCCTTGGTTACAGAGGACACACTCACACACACATACCCAAAATGACCTGGAGAGCAAAGACAGGAAGACACAACACATCGTAAACACACTCACACAGAGAGCAGGAGATCTCTGTGTTTTGTGTTGGGACGCAGACTCAGTTTGACGGACCGGCATTTAGCCAAATCCAGTTATTTGTTTTCTCAACAGTGCCGGCAAAAGCGACTATACGCATAGAAGGTATCCACGTTGTTAGTAGTGCTGAACTGAGGAGAGGAATGTAGAAAGCACAGGAGAGGCTTCTGAGTCGACTAAGATCCATGTATCCATATTGTTACTTTCATTTCATTTTTTCTGTCGCAGTTTTGAACGCTGCCGTCCGGCATAGCTGTTCTGTAGTCCTTGTGGCCTTACTGGAGACTTGATGGGCTCCACTGTGATCCGTCTTGAACTAAAAAAAAAACAGGAAGTACGCTCAGCTTAAAAGAACGGTCAATCGCGTCTAATTACACTTCCCTGAAACTGATCCCGATTCCTGAAACTGAGTATCAGCGTTGTTTAAAGATTATTTTTCAGACTGGGACCTTTCAGGAACCAGAACCACTTTGGGCTTCCATCCAACACAAGTTATTGACGTTGTAGTTGCCTAACAAATTATTCATCTTGACTGGGTGAAGGCCAGTAGGAGATCCTCGATTTCAGGTCTGTCTGGGGATGATGATGAAGTAGGTGTCAGTGGACTCCTTCCTCCAGAGACCCTTTGGCTTCCCAAATCTTCACCGTGCGGTCACTGACAAAAGACACACAGGAGAAAGTTAAAAACGCTTCCATTTAAACATTTAGTATGTTTGACAGAATCGCAGCTCGACTTGGTGATGAGAATTCAAATGAGTATTCGTGACTCACTCTGAGGCAGTGAACAGTTGGCTGCTGTTAGTAGCCAGGCCGTTGATGGGACTGTCGTGTCCCCGGACCTCGCCTAGGGGCGCAAGTGAGTCGGCGTGCCAGAGGCGAAGCAGCCCTCCTCTGCATCCGCTGAGCAGCACCGGAGAACCTGGCACCACGCCCAGAGCGCTAACCCAGTCTGCCTGGGCACTGACAGACTGCTAGAGGAAACAACAGCCAGAGTTTACATGCTGTAGTTTTTAAAAGTTTTTTCAGCCCACATAAATTCAAACCTGGGTGGGGGGAAAGCTTTTAATTTCTGCTGCTCTGGTGTCAGCGTACCTGTAGCAGTCGTTGACTGGCTAAGTCCCACTTCTTGATGTAGTAGTCTCTGGAGCCGCTGTAGAAAACATCTCCATGTACGGCAAGAGACTCCACGCCGTCTTGATGAGCGGGATCAAACGTATGGCTGGAGGTGATGCTGCCCTGAACACCTTCTGCCACCTCAAACATCTGAAAAAAACAAAGAGTTTGTGGAATATACACAGAAATAGGAATGTAATTATAGTGTAAAGTGTGTCTCTTACTTTAATATGATGGTCTTTGGAGCCGGTGAGGACAACATCCTGTCCACTGCCTAATTTGTCAACAGTCAGACACATGACAGGTCCCAAATGGCCAGTCAGCTTCCCTGTGGACACAAACCTAGAGAGAAATTGTAAAAAAGGGGATTATTTATGTTCCATCTGAATGATTTGCATAACTAAAACTCTGATCTGATCTGATTTGAACTTACTTGCGGAGGTCCCACATGCGCACAGCACTGCCAGCGGCAGCATAGAGGAAAGAGCCAGAAGGGTTGAGAGCAATCTGGTTGATCTGACTCTCTCCTGGTGGGATGGATAAACTCCTGACGGAGGAACAGGTGTCGCCTGAACCCACTTGACCCGATGACCTGACATCCACAGATATACAAAATCATAGTTAGATGCATTGTAATTGCAAAAATGAAGAAGAGGAAGACGAAGAAGACACAGTGTTACTTACGTGAGTGTGCGGATACACTTGGCAGAGTCTCGTATGTCCCAGACTTTGATGTAAGCAGTAGAAACAGTAAAGACGAGGCTAGAAGTGTACCTGAAATATAAAAAAAAGACTCCTTGTACTACTGTACCACTAAATACTATAACTGCAATTTAACATATACTATTGCTGTATACTCGTACCTGACTGAGACGACACTGCTGGGATGATCTGCCAGAGACATGATCTCCTGACCCGTCACCAAGTTCCAGACTTTACATGTTCGGTCTGAAAACATGCACACAAAGCAAAGTTAGACTTTTTTAGGAGAAATAAATGTTTTTTGAGCTGCAAACAATTTAGCCTTTAACCTTTGGATCCTGTAAAGAGTAGATCATCTGTGGCATCTACACAGAGAACAGGTTTGGTGTGTCCCTCTGCTACGTAGACGCACTGAAGTTTGGCCCCGCGGCTGTTCTTAGGCGCCGTCACAGGGTTGATCACACCTCTACGATACACAAGACGTGATAAAAGCAAAGATGTTTTTTTGAAGTTTGTATTTTAAAAGTGTTGCGTTTTAAAAAGGAGACTTCAGAGATGAACATTACCTGTGGCCTTCAAATACAGGTGACTCCTCCAACCTGAATGAGAAAAAGATGAACTATAAGCTCTTTAAAATGTAAAGAAAGAAAAAATAGAGCATCATTACTGACGGTGCTTCTCACTTACAGTGATCTGTAGTCGCTGCCTTTAGTTTTAGCCTCTGCTGTGCTAAGCAGAGGTGTGTGTGTAGGTGCTGGTATGTGTGTAGGTGCTGGTATGTGTGTAGGTGCTGGGATGTGTGTAGGTGCTGGGATGTGTGTAGGTGCTGGGATGTGTGTCGGCGTGGGTCCTTTGTCGTGCGCCTTCCTTCGGCTGAGGGGCGACCGCTCCAGTTGCCTCCTCTCAGTCCCTGTAGGTGACCTGGATCCAGAACTGCAGACAGCAAAAGAGTCAGTTAGTCAGTAATAAATAAGACTTCATTAGGCTGGAAGTGTGGACTGAATCTTACCAAACTTTTTTCCACATTTTAGAATGAATCTGTACTGAATACTGAACTTGTAATAATAATCCAAGCACCAAAAAATATCCACCAGAATATCTTGTCTGCCACTGGAAAACAATGTCTTAAACACTTACATGCCAGCTGGCCTGGCAGACAGTGCAGATGGGGAAACTGTTTTCTCGCGGTCGGGGGCTTGACCAAGTGCGTGACCCTGCGTGTCTGCCGGCCCTTCCAAACGCTCTGACAGGGGCAGCAGAGGGGCAGAGAAGTCTCCGGTGGGGGATTCGCAGGACAGATCCCCACTGCTGGCATACAACAGATCCATCTGGGTGGTGGTCCGCTTACGAGCCTGAGGGACCAGAAAAGTTTGGCTCGATATTCAGCTAACTCACAAGTCAATGAAGCAGTTAGTAACTGTCAAATAAATCTCTACTATGTAACGGAAAAATATGTTTTGGACTTTTACTGTTACGGTCTGTGAATCAGTGTATCAGATGCACAGTACAGTACCTTCCTCGGTCTGGATTCACCACATAACTTCATTAGATCTGATGCCAGGGTGCTGAAACAAAGTCAGGGATTTTCAATGTTAATGCTAAGTAAATATGTATTATATATATATATTTACCACGTTTATCATTTTAGTTTAGCATTGTAGCTAAAAGCACAGCTAAAGATGTCATTAGATGTGCAAGTATTTGGTCACGAACCAAACTATAAGAAAAATTGATTGTCTATAATGTTGACCTGAGTATAATGCTACATGAAGAGACCTATAAACTTATACAAATCAAATGTATGGCTTTCTAGCAGTGACTGGGGAGGGATTGTGTTATTGTCTGGGCATATATACAGTAGGTACACTGATGTTTTGTTTATATATGTGTGCCAGCTGCTGTTATATGTTATATGTTATTATACATAACACCAACATTGCCATGTATTTGCATGGCTATAAAACATTTACATGGCTCTTAAACTATGGGACTGTGAAATGTAAAAGAAACTTTTAGCTTTCCACTGTGAATAGTTAGTTCGAACTTTATTGTATATTTTGTCATTTTTTGTAATGGGGACGTCTTTGAATAAGCCTTGATTCTTGTCTGACATGCACATATTAGTTCTATCATTTTTTTTTTTATTGTACACACAAAGCAAAACTTTTCTGTATTAAAGCAAAACACTCAGAGGGATGAGCAGTTTAGAGCATAAATGGTTGTTTTTGTATCTGTAGCTAATGTACTTACAGTATATACCAATAATATCCCCTTCCTTCATGTCATAAGCTAGTATATAAGTGTCCATCCACACACAGGTGTTTTCATTAGACCTCTGCACAGGACTGTGTAGGCTTGGGCAGACTGTTTGATTGATGTCTGTCATCTCCATCCTGGTTCAAATGTTCTTCATCTGTACATGTACTAATATCATCCGTATTAGCACATGTAGGCTGGTAACATTTTGGAACTACCAGCTCTGAACAAACCTCAACCTGAGCCTGAGTCTAATCAGGCAGAACTGAAAACACCTGTGCGATGTAGCAGTGCCCTCTTCCACAGCACAGGTGTAATTAATAACACTAACGGAGGCTTGTTCCATTTAAGTGACCCAGTGAGCCGGTATTTACAATACCGAGACACAGGAAGTTTAATTAAAATTAAAATGAATGTTATCAATTACACCTGTGCTTTAAAGAAAGCGCTAGTCATTGTAAACAAGACATAAAAATACATAAGCTGCCTATTTTTGACCTGAAAAAAGGTTAAAAATGTGTGTTTGCGTTTACCTGCCCTCCGTGGCCGGACTGGTGGCGGACTCGTCACTACTGCTGTCATCTCCATTCTCTGTAAAGTAGAACACATACACATTAATGCACATAGAGAAAAAAAAAGGGATTTATATAAGTAGTATATATGTATATCTGCTAACAAAGTGTATTTTTACATCTATTCAGAAAGCTAAATATTCCAGCACAACAATTTCAGCTCCAGCGGTTCATGACAAGGTCAGGGGTCACCAGGTTTAGTTTTAGACAAAGGGGTACATCGAGTGTCATTAGTGTAAGGCGACTGGTAGCTACAGTGTTGCAGATATAAACACAGAAATGCACAAACGGCTGTATCCTGCTGCAGCGTGGATGTTTACTGCTGTTTTAGTTTTAGCGACAACCTGAGTAAGTGGGGCTTGCTAGCAGGTGGGGTAACTTAACACATCATGCACGTCATGGCAGAGTTACTTCAACTGGTTAGTCAAAAAGAGGACTGAGGGTCAATGCACACTACAAGATTTCTGGATTTAGTTGAGAAATACCATAAGCACTAAATGTGCTTGAAATGTTAAAGAAACATATCAGTTACAATACATTTACATCTTGTCTTGATTCTATATATAGGGCAGGGTATAGGCAGGGTAACTAAATATGAGTTTTTTGGCCCAACATCGAAGTGAAATATTTGTCTTTAATTGAGTGTAAATTTAGTGGAAATCTTATAGTGCACATGTGCCATACTCTCTCAAACACATTGCTATGCATCTCATACTCACCTGGTGAGAGGTAACCTAACTCTGAATTCACACCAACAAACAAAGAAAACAATCAAATCAAAATCAAACCCAGAGATGAGAAAAGGGCTACTCTTTATTTTACAGGCCTTCTTATGGGTTTTTGTTTCATGAACAATTCAATAAAAGACAGACATGTTTTCTTTTATGATGTAATATTTCCACGAGAAGTATCAATTCAAGGCGTGCAAAATAAATCGTAGCCATATGGTGAAAGAAATTATGATTTAAAAAAAGGTGACTGTGTTTGACATGCTTAGAACGGCACCGATTTGTTGTGGCGTTTCCCACCTTGCAGAGCGCTGCCCAGCAGGGCGTCCAGCTCCGGGTTGATCTCAGCTTTTTCCTTCAACATGTGGAACAGCAGCTGGTTCTGGGTGGCGCTGTTGATCTCCGTCTGCTTCAGCCTGCCCTCCATCACTTTCAGTTGGGAATCTTTCTGAGACGCCTGCAGACCCTGATAATGACCACACAGCAGATGGGTCATCTATGTCTTTACCTTTAGTTGTCTCTGATTACTTCCACTTCTTCATTTGTTCCTTTCTGCTGAGTTGAATGCATTTCCTCACTGGACCAATTAGGTTTCATTGAATCTAATCTTATCTAATCTAATTGAAACTTAATTTAATCATGTTGGCCTATTTGAAGCCTCATTAGATTCAATCTTATAAAGGAGCCGTGGCTACGAAAGCAAGATCACGATGAGCAGACGAATTGTATTTAAGTTGCCACAACAACCAACAACATGCATCAAATTCATACAGTCCATTTATTTAAGAAGATACAGATAATATAAAAACAATAAAAGATATCATGTTATCTTCTATTTGATCCATGTATGATGGATTAACATGCTGGGATCATAAATCTTACAGAGGTAAATGCAGTGTATGTGAATGCAAACAAAGACACACTAATACCATTACGACTAAAACAACATTAGCACAACGTCAGCACGGTCTATAGGTACCTTATTGATGGCCATAGTGATTGAATGATCCAGAAGGAAGCGGGCCTCTGATAGATTACAGGAGCTGATCACCGCGGTCACATCCACTGTGTCTCCTTCCTCCTGCAGCCGAGAGTAATAACACATTGAGTACAGTGGCATTGTAAGAATATTGGAATATTTGTCCATAGCGTGTCTTGGGATTTTGAGAAATACACTTACTTGCTTTCATTGACAAGAAGATTGATTCTTAAATCTCTGTGTTAAACACAATGCTACCACCATCTTAGCTTAGCTTGGCTTTGTATTAATCAACGGTCATTTCAGTCAGTGGAGATAAAGTGCACACGTCCAAGATGTTTTATGCTGGAAGATTTATTGATGAAGGAGAAAGGAGCATTGATCAATACACTTATCATGGCATGATGCCACCTCAATTTTGAAGAAGTCTATCCGCCTTCAAAATGCCATTACTAATCGATGTCCATAAATGCTCATTAGTCTACAAACAAGAAAATATGTTTATACTTAGTGGTCCGACATTGTTATCTGCAGAGGCTTCTACATTATTGTGTCTAGAGAGTGAGACAGCCCTATCTCCTGACCTCGGTTAGTCATGATCAGCATGGCGTCTACATTGACCTCAAGACATATGGTTGATCCTGCGTAACCCCATATGTTACATGCTAGAAATTCCCTCACAGGTAATACGTGGTTGTGAATATAGATTACCATGCTGGGATCATAAACTTATAGAGGTAAATGCAGTGTATGTGAATGCAAACAAAGACACACTAATACCATTACGACTAAAACAACATTAAGTCAGCACGGTCTATAGGTACCTTATTGATGGCCATAGTGATTGAATGATCCAGAAGGAAGCGGGCCTCTGATAAATTACAGGAGCTGATCACTGCGGTCACATCCACTGTGTCTCCTCCTCCTCTGCAGCCGAGAGTAATAACACATGAGTACAGTGGCATGTAAGAAATTGGAATATTTGTCCCATAGCGTGTCTGGGATTTTGGAAATACACTTACTGCTTTCATTGACAAGAAGATTGATTCTTAAATCCTGTGTTAACACAATGCTACCACCATCTTAGCTTAGCTTGGCTTTGTATTAATCAACGGTCATTTCAGTCAGTGGAGATAAAGTGCACACGTCCAAGATGTTTTATGCTGGAAGATTTATTGATGAAGGAGAAAGGAGCATTGATCAATACACTTATCATGGCATGATGCCACCTCAATTTTGAAGAAGTCTATCCGCCTTCAAAATGCCATTACTAATCGATGTCCATAAATGCTCATTAGTCTACAAACAAGAAAATTGTTTATACTTAGTGGTCCGACATTGTTATCTGCCGCAGCTTCTACATTATTGTGTCTAGAGAGTGAGACAGCCCTATCTCCTGACCTCGGTTAGTCATGATTGTTGTGGAGAAATTGCTGAAGTCAAAGGTCAATGGTGAGGTCAGGAGGGAAGAAACAGTTTAGGAGCCTCTGATGTCTGATGCTGTATTATTTATTGACGCTTGGCCAAGGAGAATTAGAGACACTCTCAAAGTCACCTGAAGTGCTTGAGTCGGTCTCGCATTCTGACGAACTCGTGATGGTGGATATACTTTAAACCCAAAGATCACACCCCAAATACTATACGCCCCAGAATTAGTCAAAGAGAATGTCTTTACTCTTGGAGGTGTTATTGTCAACATATTCTAGTCTGGGGAACAC